>NC_134355.1:39679300-40013050 GCF_048569485.1 Anomaloglossus baeobatrachus | reverse complement strand
GACAAAGAGGGCTGAAAGAGGAGGCATCGCACCCGGAGAATGAAGACATCTATCTGACCGATCTGCACCGTACTGACCATTTAGGTGAGTATTATGAAGTCATTTTTACATTCTACACAGCGGCCTGGGCTCTTATATACAGTATTCTGGAATTCTGTATATAAGAGCTCACCGGTGGTGGCCGCAGCTTATAGGTTCGAAATCTCGTGACAGGTTCCCTTTAATGGTGATGCCTCATCAGATTTTCAGACGTTGCAAACGCCTGTAAAGCGGCAAAGGCACTCAGAATGCCAAGAATAAGACTTCCGGTGTAGAAGGAAACCATGCACAGGTTCGGCTATCATGTAGGACCAAAGTTGATTCCGGACCAGGTTAATAATAATTATTAATTATTATTATTATTATTATTATTATAATAATAATATTATTAATATTCATTTATATAGCGCTATTAATTCCACAGCGCTTTACATACATTTGGCAACACTGTCCCCATTGGGGCTCACAATCTAGAGTCCCTATCTGTATCTCTTTGGAACCTTTTTACTAATCTCTAATACTTTCTCTTAATTTCCCACCACTCTAGTGGGTTCGTCAGCACATACCATCCATAAGTCACGCTGCTGCTAATCACTGGCCACAGCGGTGAGGTTTTCATGTACAGAACTAGTGATGGGCAGTCCGGCTCTTTTTGGTGATCCGGTTCCTATGGCTCCGTTCACCAAAAAGAGCCGGATCTTTCAGATCGTTCTCGGCTCCTTATTACATATGTGTTCACCCCAGGTGAACACATATTTAAGATTATAGAAACGCCGCAAAAGCCCCGCCCGCCCGCGGCTAAGCCCTTACAAGCGGCCAATTAGATTGTTGAGTGGGCGGAGTTTAGCCGCAGGTGGGCGTGGTTTTGACTGCGAAAAGAGCCGTTTAGATATTTCAGCGGCTCACACTGGTGATCCGGCTCCTGTCGTTCACAGCAGAGAGCCGGATCTTTGTCGGATCGTTCGCGACCGACACATCACTATACAGAACTGAGGCCACTGCACATTCACATAGCTGATGGATGACATGTGCAGATAACCGAAGTGTAATTTTTTTTGCTGGGTTTACACATTTCACACTATAGGTCCAATTTTGGGCGATCATGGAAAAAACACAATAATTCTTTAAAGTTCCTGATTTTGGTAGTAAAATTTGTTTTTGGGGGGGGGAACCAAACACATAAAAAAACCCCCAAAAAACAAAAAAACAAAAAAAAAAAAAAGCCACAAATAAGCACACCCATCATGCATAAAAGAAACAAAAATTTAACACAAACCGGTACAAAAAAAAAAAAAAAATAAGTTAAATGTTAATGAAAATTAAAGCAAATAAATGAAGCCTAGGCCGGGACTGCCCGAGATTCAGACACGTCCTTTTATCAGATCGGCTTCAAAATTACTTGAAACGACAAAAGACGAGCCACCAAATACCACCGAGAACAATGCGGCTTCACACTGTAAATGAGAAACGGTGAAGAAAGACATGAAAAGACTTGTTGGGTCTCTTGAAGAAGCAGATTTTTTTTTCTCAGCCATAGTATCAAGCACAAGATCTTAACCCAAGTACAAGAGCAATTTTGGAATCCTTTTGAAAGCCGGAGCACTCCCTCACAGAAATATCTTAAATACACAGCCCCTCAGCACACATCGTACAGACAAACACAGGCCTGTGCTACCCACAGTGTGGGCTGACGGAGAAACTTGGCCATCCGAGCCCGATACTTAGAAGTAAGATTTATGAGGCTGTCGAGGAGAAGGTTTCTTTGAAGTCATTCGGCCATCTTTGATTGGTCCTGTGGAACAAGACGGCTTCAGAATTACATTTTTTCTTCCAGGGTTTCTGAAAAGTTTGAGGTGGATTACATGTCCCGAGGTTTGTCACTTAGTTTGATCACGTGAGTCATCACCAATCCATTCGATAGGTGATAGTTTGCTGGTCGGTGGGGTCCGACTGTATGGACTCCAAACAATCCAGAGAACAGAAAGGTGCCCACTTTTGCTCCAGGCATAGTCTACATCAGATCCATAGAGAATGGATGGAGCACAAATGCGCATGTCCGGCTACAACTCAATTCAGATGGGGTACTTCAGAGCCCAGTTTTTGCGATCAGTAGGGGACTCAAGTCGAGACAAATCGAGTGTGAATTCCACATTAGTATAGGAATCACCTACAAAAGTTTGGACACACCCTCTCATTCAAAGTTTTCTTTATTTTCATGACTGGATAGTGGATCCTATATTATTTACACACACACACACACACACACACACATATACATACACACACACACACACACACACACACAATTACATACATACAGTACAGACGAAACGTTTGGACACACCTTCTCAAGGATTTCTTTATTTTCATGACTCTGAAAATTGTAGATTCACATTGAAGGCATCAAAACTATGAATTAACACATGTGGAATGAAATACTTAAAAAAGTGTAAAACAACTGAAAATATGTCTTATATTCTAGGTTCTTCAAAGTAGCCACCTTTTGCTTTGATTACTGCTTTGCACACTCTCGGCATTCTCTTGATGAGCTTCAAGAGGTGGTCACCGGAAATGGTTCTCACTTCACAGGTGTACCCTGTCAGGTGTAATAAGTGGGATTTCTTGCCTTGTAAATGGGGTTGGGACCATCAGTTGTGTTGTGCAGAAGTCTGGTGGATACACAGCTGATAGTCCTACTGAATAGACTGTTAGAATTTGTATTATGGCAAGAAAAAAGCAGCTAAGAAAAACGAGTGGCCATCATTACTTTAAGAAATGAACTTCAGTCAGTCCGAAAAATTGGGAAAACTTTGAAAGTGTCCCCAAGTGCAGCGGCAAAAACCAAACGCTACAAAGAAACTGGCTCACATGAGGACCACCCCAGGAAAGGAAGACCAAGAGTCACCTCTGCTGTGGAGGATAAGTTTATCTGAGTCACCAGCCTCAGAAATCGCAGGTTAACAGCAGCTCAGATTAGAGACCA
The DNA here is from genome assembly GCF_048569485.1 of Anomaloglossus baeobatrachus. NCBI lineage: Eukaryota > Metazoa > Chordata > Amphibia > Anura > Aromobatidae > Anomaloglossus > Anomaloglossus baeobatrachus. Next base: position 40,010,028 of record NC_134355.1, on the reverse strand, counting down.
GGTCAATGCCACACAGAGTTCTGGCAGCAGACAAATCTCTAGAACAACTATTAAGAGGAGACTTTGTGCAGCAGACCTTCATGGTAAAATAGCTGCTAGGAAACCACTGCTGAGGACAGGCAACAAGCAGAAGAGACTTGTTTGGGTTAAAGAACACAAGAAATGGACATTAGACCAGTGGAAATCTGTGCTTTGGTCTGATGAGTCCAAATTTGAGATCTTTTGGATCCAACCACCATGTCTTTGTGCGACGCAGAAAAGGTGAACGGATGGACTCTACATGGCTGGTTCCCACTGTGAAGCATGGAGGAGGAGGTGTGATGGTGTGGGGGTGCTTTGCTGGTGACACTGTTGGGGATTTATTCAAGATTGAAGGTATACTGAACCAGCATGCCTACCACAGCATCTTGCAGCGGCATGCTATTCCATCCGGTTTGCATTTAGTTGGACCATCATTTATTTTTCAACAGAACAATGACCCCAAACAAACCTCCAGGCTGTGTAAGGGCTATTTGACTAAGAAGGAGAGTGATGGGGTGCTACGCCAGATGACCTGGCCTCCACAGTCACCAAACCTGAACCCAATCGAGATGGTTTGGGGTGAGCTGGACCGCAGAGTGAAGCCAAAAGGGCCAACAAGTGCTAAGCATCTCTGGGAACTCCATCAAGACTTTTGGAAGACCATTTCCGGTGACTACCTCTTGAAGCTCATCAAGAGAATGCCGAGAGTGTGCAAAGCAGTAATCAAAGCATAAGGTGTCTACTTTGAAGAACCTAGAATATAAGTCATATTTTCAGTTGTTTCACACTTTTTTGTTAAGTATTTCATTCCACATGTGTTAATTCAGAGTTGTGATGCCTTCAATGTGAATCTACAATTGTCAGAGTGATGAAAATAAAGAAAACTCTTTGAATGAGGTGAGTCCAAACATTTGGTTTGTACTCACACTCACACTCACACTCACACTCACACTCACACTCACACTCACACTCACACTCACACTCACACTCACTCAGCAAGGAAGCCGAGGAGACACCATGACATGTTTCTCAACGCTGGCAGGTAACTAGCCAGGTCTTTCACCGGGAAGGAAAAACCAAGGGAAGGGCAGTCTCCAGTCAAGGAAACCACCTATGCCAGAACATGGTATCCATCCAGAAACAGCTGTTTTGGGGTATTTGCCCCTCATCAGTTTTTTTTTTTTTAGACTACTCCACACTGATGAGGGGCAAATACCCCAAAACAGCTGTCTGTGGATGGATACCATGTTTTGGCATAGGTGGTTTCCTTGACTGGAGACTGCCCTTCCCGTGGTTTTTCCTTTCCGGTGAAAGACCTGGCTAGTTACCTACCAGCGTTGAGAAACATGTGATGGTGTCTCCGCGGCTTCCTTGTTTTGCATATTTTCCAGGGGGCATTGCTCTAGAATCACTGCGTTGAGAAAACACGTGATGGTGCTCCGCGGTGCTGGATGTTGATCTCCCCAAGGTCAACCATCCTTACCTATATTAATATTATATATATATATATGTATATTAACATATATATACATATATTAATGTATATATATTATACACATATACACATACAGTGCTGTGCAAAAACTATAATAAAACTGGAGTTTAAAAAAAATATTATATTATTATAAATATATATTATAATTTTTGCACAGTACTGTGTGTGTATATATATATATATATATATATATATATATATATATATATATATATATATATATATATATATATATATATATATATATATATATATATATATATATATATATATATATATATATATATATATATATATATATATATATATATATATATATATATATATATATATATATATACATACACACACACACACACACACACACCAACAGACAACCATAGCGGCCTTGCGGATGGATTCTCAGCATACTCCACATAGAGGCTATGAAAGGCGAAGCGTACAAATATTTCTATGAAACCCCATTGCAAAAGATACCCCCCCCCCCATGCATGGACCTAAAATCTAAAAATATCCAAGTATTTTTTCATAGATGATATTTTTGAGTCTTCTCAGGCGTCCGCCCATCTTACAGGACGCCATCTGGAAGGAGCTTTCATACATTTCTTCTTAAAGACTCGGGATTTTGTGGTTGTACTAATTCCACACTAAACTCCTGCGTGGTGCTTGGCAACGTGTGAATGCTCCAGACAATTGCCAACTCCTAGACTCCTGATTCATTAAGATGTAGAGGATATAAAGGATTGGCATGTCACCAGTGGTAAGTGTGCCACCTAAAGCTGTACCAACACTAGGCCGGGAGATTATTTTTTCCCCTCGTTTTTCCTCTAACCACATACAAGTGTTATAAAGTCAAAACTAAGCATCTTATTCACTTCTTATACTCCCACTGGCTCCTTGAGGAAATATGGGGGACCCCCCACCCCCTTTATAATGTCCAGGTGACCCATTTGGGCAAAGAAGCAGTTTGATTATTTTTCGCAAGTCATTAAATAGGTTTGTAACATGGTCACTACTGTTTTGGAGTCCAAAGATGTTGTTTTCCCTTCCTCTTAAAGGGGATGTTGTCAACGTCACCTAATGGATAAATTCACTAAAAGTACTTGTTAAAACAAGCAACCTTTATTATTAGGATTTTTAAAGGTTATTGCTCGTTGCCTAGGTTACAGACCACCTCTGCATTCCATCAGTGGTGATTGGTCTCCTAGGCAAGGAGTGCAGCGCTTACAATCTCTCTGCTATAGAGCTTGAAAGTGCTGCTTTGTATACTTTATTAAATTTTAAGGGGTTTACAATAACAGGGGAGGGGGTAATTGAAGTATTTAAAATGCATTCTTATTGATGCCGGCTTGTTTGCTCCTATACCATCTCTGCTTGCAGCTTCCCAGAGCGCATAGTCCGGGACCATAGCAAAGCTGTCAGGTGCACCAACCCCGGCATCTGAAAATATAAGATGAGACAACCCCTTTAAAGATTATGTCCATCTACATGAGACATAATAACACATCAATAATTCATACCAATTGGGCAATGGAGTCCTATGGGTATGGGTGGCATTTCTGACCAGGGCTTTTCTGAAGGCACACAATTATTCAAGTTTTGTCTCAGTTCTTTTTATAGTTAAAGGGTTATTCCAATCTCAAAGAAAAAAAAAAAACCTGTCTCTGTTACCTATAACAACCAATCACAGCACAGCTTTCATTTCACCATCAGTATACGAAATGAAAGCTGCCTTGTGATTGGTTGCTATGAGCCAGAAACTGTAATTGGACCTGGGTTTGAATCCCATTTCCATTAAAAGGCATATTCCCATTTCCAAGATCCTATCCCAATATGTAGTAGGTGTAATAATAAGATTAGCAAATACCTCCAATTAGGAATGTAGTATAGTTCTCCTGATTAGCAATGTCTCTTACCTCATGTGCAGGGCATTGCAGTTTTGGTATCCACCATGGTTATGTCCACTTATATAGCCGGTTAGTGAGTTAGGCTTGGTTGTAACCATGGTGGATAACTAAGCTGCAATGCCCTGCACATGAGGTAAGAGACATAGCTTATCAGGAAAACTATACTATATTTGTAATTGGAGGTATTTACTAATATTACTGCCATACCACTACTACAAATTAGGATGGCATCTTAGAGATGCGAATACACCTTTAAATAGCTGCACATTTTCTTTTACGCAGTTTTTGCACAGGAAAGTGAATCTGCTTGCCATTTTATGTCACTATCGCCATTTTTAAAAAGCTGGCAAAATTGGGCATGGGTGGCTGTGCCAAAAAGGTTTAGATTTACAAATTAAAATTTTCAAAAAACTTGAAAACCACCACCAGTAAGGAGGGATGGATAAAAAAAAAAAAAAAAAAAAGAAAAACACACACACATATATATTATATATATATATATTTATTTATTTATTTATTATGTATGTGTGTGTATGTATATATATATATATATATATATATATATATATATATATATATATATATATATATATATATATATATATATATATATATATATATATATATATATATATATATATATATGTATATGTATATATCTATATATTACATTATATATTATAGCGCCATTTATTCCATGGCGCTTTACAAGTGAAAGAGGGTATACGTACAACAATCATTAACAGTACAAAACAGACTGGTTTAGGAAGAGAGAGGACCCTGCCCGTGAGGGCTCACAGTCTACAGGGTATGTGATATATATATATCACATACCCTGTAGACTGTGAGCCCTCACGGGCAGGGTCCTCTCTCTTCCTATACCAGTCTGTCTTGTACTGTTAATGATTGTTGTACGTATACCCTCTTTCACTTGTAAAGCGCCATGGAATAAATGGCACTATAATAATAATATATAATGTAATATATATATACGGTATATATATATATATATACACACACATATGTGTGTGTATAATATATATATATATATATATATATATATATATATATATATATATATATATATATATATATATATATATATATACATATACATACACACACACACACACACACATATATATACATATATATACACACACACACACACACACATATACATACATATACATACATATACACACATACATACATACATACATACACACACAAAATATACATACACACACATATACATACACATACACATATATATAGAGAAATAATAAAAAAAATTCTAGACAATGTGCGACAAACTTATCAGAAAATGCTGCAACCCTTTGGTTAATTTGACCCAAAATGGCGGAGCTGCCCCAAACAAAACTGCCTCGTGATGAATTTCACAAGACCAGACGAGATCTGAAAATTACCCTAGAATCGTAGCGGAAATCCAGCAGTTATCTACATTCGGTGAGTGTTTCAGGGACCATAGGATTTATTGAGGCTACAGACATTTGACCGCCCAAATAGCTTGATGGCAACCGGCTCAGTTTAGGAAACCGTAAAATGACGGACCACCCTGGGAGCCGGCAACAGAAATCCAAACAAAATGATACCAGTACAGATTGGAGTGTTTCTGGGAGTCCAGTAGCCAATAAAAGTCTTTTCCATTGCAACATTAATGAATAAAGTTTCTGTTGGACATTCCTGAGTAACCTGCGAATTCACAGCTGTCGTCGGGCTCCAATTCCCGGCGTAGCTCGTACACGGGGCGGCCGCACAAACCCTTGATCTTCCAGGTGAAACATCTGTTACTCTGAAAAGCAACTGAAGTCCTCGGTGAGCATTTCACACCGGATTTAGATGGATTTATGTGCAAAGAATAGAGTCTTTCATGACTCCGGGGGAAAGTCAAAATTCCACCATTGCGCTTGCTCCGAATAAGCAAAGAAAGATTATTCCTCGGCTCAGTTATGCCGAGAACGCAACTACTCCGACCACAAAACCAAGAGAAAAAAAAAGTGCCAATAACAAAAGATTTACTCATTATTAAATAATATTAATTCAATATTACTCAGATCTGTAAAGCAGAATGTGGAGTCTTGAATCAAGTCTTGTAGGAATCTTGACCGACTTTTGTAAACTTTGGGTTCTGAATTATGGCTTCTATTTTTTTCCCCAAACTCTGGTGTGAGGTAAACTTGGCTTCCTGAATCATCATTTGCTGCTTAGTGTTAAAGGGAACCTGTCACCAGAATTTTGCCCTATAAGCTGCGGCCACCACCACTGGGCACTTATATATGTATGTAACACCCAGGGATATGGGGTACTCGGTTCCGGGCAGAGTCTCTACGGGGAATGTCACGATGGTGGCCGTTACCCGATCCGTGCCCTTTTTGTAATGAGGGATATTTACAGGGGATTTATGAATAAAGTTATTTGCGGTGTTGCGGCTAAAGGCTCATTTACATACAGTGACATCACTAGCGATGTCGCTGCCGATCGCACCCGCCCCCGTCGTTTGTGCGTCACGGGCAAATCGCTGCCCGTGGCGCACAATATCGCTAGGCCCCGTCACACCACTTACCTGCTTAGCGACGTCGCTGTGGCCGGCGAACTGCCTCTTTTCTAAGGGGGTGGTTCGTGCGGCGTCACAGCGACGTTACACGGTAGAAGCGGAGAGCAGCCGAAGGAAAGACACACCCACCTCGTTGCCGGAGGACGCAGGTACAATGTTGTTCCTCATTCCTGGGGTGTCACACGTAGCGATGTGTGCTGCCTCAGGAACGACCAACAACCTGCGTCCAGCAGCAGCAACAATATTATGAAAATGAACGACATGTCAAGGATCAACGATTAGGTGAGTAATTTTGATAGTTAGCGGTGGCTCGTAGGTGTCACACGCAACAACGTCGCTAACAAGTCCGGATAAGCGTCACGAATTCAGTCACCCCAACGACATCTTGTTAGCGATGTTGTTGCATGTAAATGGGCCTTAAGTGTGGGGAGCCGCCGCTGCAGGTTTTGCTGGGGCTGATTGACTGTGCAGCTCTCATAACTTGGGCTCTCCGCAAGTAGGGTATTATCCCAGCAGGTGTATGGTGCAGTGAGCGTTGGAAGAAGGACAGGTGTTCAGTGCAACAGGTTTACTCAGTGTTAGTGTCAACTGGTTGCCCGAGGCCAGCTGGTTTCGCCTCCAGGTCCCCTTCGTCCCAGTGCCAGTTTGTTCTTTGGTACCTTCTTCCCCTGCACCCATCTCTGGTAAGTGGGTCCCCGTGGTATAGAACACTGGGTGTCCCCAGTCTGTGGTTTGTCCACTTCTGTCCGCTTGACGGTAGCATGAACCCTGTGGGGATGGAGTCTCTGGTCCTGTCCCCGGTTCTCCCGTTGCTACTAAGTCTTCGGATTCTTTAGGGTCAGCAAGGTCCTTGATGGTCCCCTTTGCTGTGCAGGTGTTCACAGGTCAGCTTGGAGCTCTTTCCTGTCCTAGGATTCTGTACCCAGTCGGTGCGTAATTCCGGGAGTACTCCACCGGCAACCACCTCTCCTGGGTACTAGGTCACCGCTAACCCGAGTCAGGACGTTGCTCAGTCACCGCTCCACACTTTCACAGTTTTAGACTACTGACTTCCTGAGTTGTCTCTGTCCACAGTCTGCCCCTCCCACCTGGTCAACTAGTGGACTGGAGCGGCGCCACCTCTAGGCGGCCATCATTGGTCCCACCGTAGCTGGGTACCACTCTATGGGGGATTTGCTGGGGTGACTGGGATTACCTGGGTTCTTGGTGTTACCGGGACTGGGGTTCTTGGTCCCTAAGGGGGTAGGCCCTGCATCCATGTGGAGATGCAGAACCTTGTAGCCCCCTGATGGTCTCAGGAGCGCTACATTTACAGCATTCAAACATGCTGTATATAAGAGCCCAGGCCGCTGGTTATAACATACCTGCGCAGGACCTCAATGCCAGCCTGTGTGTATGACGTAGACGCGTCATGCACCGCGGCTTCAGAATAAGGAAGACCAAGATGGCCGGATTGGGAGGCGCCGGTCCCGGAGAACGGCACCACCCATCCGACTGTTGTGCACTGGAACGACCTTCTAGGTAGGTATTATAAAGTGTTTTTCTGTTCTACACAGCGGCCTGGGCTCTTATATACAGCATGTTAGAATCTATATATATAATTGCCTTATTCTGTCTGTCTGTCTTGCTCCAAAATTGTGTCTTTACGGTGACACAAAGCGGATTGGCCGCTGGCCTCGCCATGGCCCCGCCCCCCCGCACGGATTGGTCGCTCGCCCTGGCTCCCCCCCACACGGATTGGTCGGCCGCTCGCACAGGCTCCGCCCCCCACACGGATTGGCCTCTCGCCCCGGCACCCTGCACGTATTGGCAACTCGGCCACGCCACGCCCCCCTCACGCAATGCACGCTCGCTCTGGCCCCGCCCCCCGCACGCATCCCCCGAGCTGACACGGAGACACGACTCCCAGGTGAGTACTGTACCCCCGGTAGCCCACACCAGCATACGCCGCCAACCCAGCCGACACAAACCCTCACATTGCTGGGGTTTGCCGCCGTATGCTGGTGTAGGCTCCCGTGCGAGTGGGGGACGGGATGCGCTGGTAACCATGGTAGCATAGTTACCAGCGCATCAAGGTCCTGCAGCAGCGGAACATCCACACATCAGATCACACTCACTCTCACACACCTCACACACACATCAGATCGCAGCCACATACTCACAGCATCCGGAGATATCGCTTGCTTCTCGGCCGCGATACTGTGCTGTGAGCTTCCAGGACCTGCCGGAGGATCACATGGCCAGACGCATGTGGTATCTCCGGATGTTGTGAGTGAGCGCGTATGTGCAATATCGTCAATGTGTGTGTGTGTGTGAGTGTATGCGATCGGGTGGGTGTGAGTGTATGCGATCGGGTGGGTGTGAGTGTATGCGATCGGGTGGGTGTGAGTGTATGCGATCGGGTGGGTGTGAGTGTATGCGATCGGGTGGGTGTGAGTGTATGCGATCGGGTGGGTGTGTGTGTGTGTGTGTGAGTGTATGCGATCGGATCTGTGAGTGTCGGCAGAGGACACGGCGTGCTGGAGGAGGCTGGGGAGAGTGAGCCTGATCCTGCGGAAGGCTGGAGGGGGAGGCTGATGTTGGGGAGGCTGAGGAGGGTGTACGCTGATGCTGGGGGAGGCTGATGCTGGGGAGAGGCTGGGAGGAGAGAGGCTGATGCTGGGGAGGCTGATGCTGGGGGGTGGCTGGGATGAGAGAGGCTGATGCTGGGGGAGGCTGATGCTGGGGGGAGGCTGGAAGGAGAGAGGCTGATGCTGGGGGAGGCTGATGTTGGGAGGAGGCTGGGAGAGTGTAGGCTGATGCTGGGGGAGGCTGGGAGGAGAGAGGCTGATGCTGGGGTGGCTGGGATGAGAGAGGCTGATGCTGGGGAGGCTGATGCTGGGGGTGGCTGGGATGAGAGAGGCTGATGCTGGGGAGGCTGAAGGAAAGAGGCTGATGCTGGGGTGGCTGGGATGAGAGAGGCTGATGCTGGGGGAGGCTGATGCTGGGGGAGGCTGATGCTGGGGTGGCTGATGCTGGGGGTGGCTGATGCTGGGGGTGGCTGATGCTGGGGGTGGCTGATGCTGGGGGTGGCTGATGCTGGGGGTGGCTGATGCTGGGGGTGGCTGATGCTGGGGGTGGCTGATGCTGGGGGTGGCTGATGCTGGGGGTGGCTGATGCTGGGGGTGGCTGATGCTGGGGGTGGCTGATGCTGGGTGGTGGCTGATGCTGGGGTGGCTGATGCTGGGGTGGCTGATGCTGGGGGTGGCTGATGCTGGGGTGGCTGATGCTGGGGGTGGCTGATGCTGGGGGTGGCTGATGCTGGGGTGGCTGATGCTGGGGGTGTGCTGATGCTGGGGGTGGCTGATGCTGGGGTGTGGCTGATGCTGGGGGTGGCTGATGCTGGGGTGGCTGATGCTGGGGGGTGGCTGATGCTGGGGGTGGCTGATGCTGGGAGGAGAGAAGCTGATGCTGGAGGAGGCTGGGAGGAGAGAGGCTGATGCTGGGGAGGCTGGGAGGAGAGAGGCTGATGCTGGGGGAGGCTGGGAGGAGAGAGGCTGATGCTGGGGGAGGCTGGGAGGAGAGAGGCTGGGAGGAGAGAGGCTGGGAGGAGAGAGGCTGGGAGGAGAGAGGCTGGGAGGAGAGAGGCTGGGAGGAGAGAGGCTGGGAGGAGAGAGGCTGGGAGGAGAGAGGCTGGAGGAGATGAGGCTGGGAGGAGAGAGGCTGGGAGGAGAGAGGCTGGGAGGAGAGAGGCTGGGAGGAGAGAGGCTGGGAGGAGAGAGGCTGGGAGGAGAGAGGCTGGGAGGAGAGAGGCTGGGAGGAGAGAGGCTGGGAGGAGAGAGGCTGGGAGGAGAGAGGCTGGGAGGAGAGAGGCCTGGGGAAGGAGAGAGGCTGGGAGGAGAGATGCTGGGAGGAGAGAGGCTGGGAGGAGAGAGGCTGGGAGGAGAGAGGCTGATGCTGGGGGAGGCTGGAAGGAGAGAGGCTGATGCTGGGGGAGGCTGGGAGGTGGAGGCTGATGCTGGGGAAGGCTGATGCTGAGGGAGGCTGGGAGGTGGAGGCTGATGCTGGGGAAGGCTGGGAGGTGGGAGGCTGATGCTGGGGGAGGCTGGAAGGAGAGAGGCTGGGAGGAGAGAGGCTGGAAGGAGAGAGGCTGGGAGGAGAGAGGCTGGGAGGAGAGAGGCTGGGAGGAGAGAGGCTGGGAGGAGAGAGGCTGGGAGGAGAGAGGCTGGGAGGAGAGAGGCTGGGAGGAGAGAGGCTGGGAGGAGAGGAGGCTGGGAGGAGAGAGGCTGGGAGGAGAGAGGCTGGAGGAGAGAGGCTGGGAGGAGAGAGGCTGGGAGGAGAGAGGCTGGGAGGAGAGAGGCTGGGAGGAGAGAGGCTGGGAGGAGAGAGGCTGGGAGGAGAGAGGCTGGGAGGAGAGAGGCTGGGAGGAGAGAGGCTGATGCTGGGGGAGGCTGGAAGGAGAGAGAGGCTGATGCTGGGGGAGGCTGGAAGGAGAGAGGCTGGGAGGAGAGAGGCTGGAAGGAGAGAGGCTGGAGGAGAGAGGCTGGGAGGAGAGAGGCTGGGAGGAGAGAGGCTGGGAGAGAGAGGCTGATGCTGGGGGAGCTGGAAGGAGAGAGCTGGCTGGGAAGGAGAGAGGCTGGAAGGAGAGAGGCTGGGAGGAGAGAGGCTGGGAGGAGAGAGGCTGGGAGGAGAGAGGCTGGGAGGAGAGAGGCTGGGAGGAGAGAGGCTGGGAGGAGAGAGGCTGGGAGGAGAGAGGCTGGGAGGAGAGAGGCTGGGAGGAGAGAGGCTGGGAGGAGAGAGGCTGGGAGGAGAGAGGCTGGGAGGAGAGAGGCTGGGAGGAGAGAGGCTGGGAGGAGAGAGGCTGGGAGGAGAGAGGCTGGGAGGAGAGAGGCTGGAGGAGAGAGGCTGATGCTGGGGGAGGCTTGGAAGGAGAGAGGCTGATGCTGGGGAGGCTGGGAGGTGGAGGCTGATGCTGGGGAAGGCTGATGCTGAGGGAGGCTGGGAGGTGGAGGCTGATGCTGGGGAAGGCTGGGAAGAGGGAGGCTGGGAGGAGAGAGGCTGATCCTGGGGAAGGCTGGGAAGAGGGAGGCTGGGAAGAGAGAGGCTGATCCTGGGGAGGCTGGGAGGAGAGAGGCTGATGCTGGGGAGGCTGGAAGGAGAGGAGGCTGATGCTGGGGAGGCTGGGAGGTGGAGGCTGATGCTGGGGAAGGCTGATGCTGAGGGAGGCTGGGAGGTGGAGGCTGATGCTGGGGAAGGCTGGAAGAGGGAGGCTGGGAGGAGAGAGGCTGATCCTGGGGAAGGCTGGGAAGAGGGAGGCTGGGAAGAGAGAGGCTGATCCTGGGGGAGGCTGGGAGGAGAGAGGCTGATGCTGGGGGAGGCTGGAAGGAGAGAGGCTGATGCTGGGGGGAGGCTGGGAGGGGGAGGCTGGGAGGAGAGAGGCTGATGCTGGAGGAGGCTGGGAGGAGGGAGGCTGGGAGGGGGGAGGCTGAGAGAAGAGAGGCTGATGCTGGGAGGAGAGAGGCTGATGCTGGGAGGAGAGAGGCTGATGCTGGGAGGAGAGAGGCTGATGCTGGGAGAGAGAGGCTGATGCTGGGAGGAGAGAGGCTGATGCTGGGGAGGAGAGAGGCTGATGCTGGGAGGAGAGAGGCTGATGCTGGGAGGAGAGAGGCTGATGCTGGGAGGAGAGAGGCTGATGCTGGGAGGAGAGAGGCTGATGCTGGGAGGAGAGAGGCTGATGCTGGGAGGAGAGAGGCTGATGCTGGGAGGAGAGAGGCTGATGCTGGGAGGAGAGAGGCTGATGCTGGGAGGAGAGAGGCTGATGCTGGGAGGAGAGAGGCTGATGCTGGGAGGAGAGAGGCTGATGCTGGGAGGTGAGAGGCTGATGCTGGGAGGTGAGAGGCTGATGCTGGGAGGTGAGAGGCTGATGCTGGGAGGAGAGAGGCTGATGCTGGAGGAGAGAGGCTGATGCTGGGAGGAGAGAGGCTGATGCTGGGAGGAGAGAGGCTGATGCTGGGAGGAGAGAGGCTGATGCTGGGAGGAGAGAGGCTGATGCTGGGAGGAGAGAGGCTGATGCTGGGAGGAGAAGAGGCTGATGCTGGGAGGAGAGAGGCTGATGCTGGGAGGAGAGAGGCTGATGCTGGGGAGGAGAGAGGCTGATGCTGGTGCAGCATGGGGGATGGAGCACGTTTGGGGAGTGCGCAGCATGGCGGATGGAGCACGTTTGGGAGTGCGCAGCATGGCGGATGGAGTACGTTTGGGAGAGTGCGCAGCATGGCGGATGGAGCACGATGGGGGGTGCGCAGCATGGGGGATGGAGCACGATGGGAGGTGCACACCTCCCCCCAACACACACAAACACACCACACACACACTGGGAACCACAAACACCGCCATACACAGACACACACACACAGACAACGCTGCACACACACAACACCCAACACACAAACACCGCGGCATACATAAATATACGCACATACCACGCAACACACACACATGTTGCACAAAACATACCTCCCCCGAAAACACACCACACCCACACAAACCGCGCAACACACACACACACAACGCTACAGACACACAGCGCTCCACAAACAACGCAACACACATACAACACCGCTCTCACCCCCCGCCTCACACCCAGAACATGTACAGCGCCCTACACAAACACTTGGTAACTACACACAACATATATTATATTATATATATATATATATATATATATATATATATATATATATATATATATATATATATATATATATATATATATATATATATATAAACAAAAATCATACATTAACTACACAATACGTAAATTCTAGAATACCCGATGCGTAGAATCGGGCCACCTTCTAGTATTGTATATAAGAGCCCACTGGTGCTGGCCGCAGCTTATAGGGCAAAAAACTGGTGATAGGTTCCCTTTAAAGGATTATTCTCAAAATATTAAGTTATTTGCCATCTATAGGATATGGGGTAGAAAACTGGTTATCAGACTGCTGGAATCCCCCCAACATTCCTAAGGACCTGTGCGCACGTTGCAGTTGTGATGCGTTTTTTTTCTACGTAGTATTGTCACAAAACCTAATCAATTTCCTGGTGCCAGCAAAGTCAACGAGAATCTTGAAGTCTCGGGGCACACGTTGCTTATTTTTCCCTTGCAGATTTGCAGCAGTTTTGCAGCAGTTTTCAGCAGTTTTTGCAGCAGTTTTGCAGCAGTTTTGCAGCAGTTTTTGCAGCAGTTTTGCAGCAGATTTCAGCTCTGTTCACACGTGTTTTTGCAGCATTTTTTCTGAGTTTTACGCAAATTATAAGCTGCTTTATACAGTATCAGCAAAAGCCAGGAGATGTCAAATCTCAGGCACACCATGGCTTTTTTTTTTTCTACTGACCGAAATGGAAAACTTCTGCGTTTTTGAAAAAGCAGCATGGCAAGTCTTTCAGGGTTTTTGCAGCTTTTTTTCACTATGGAAGCAACAAAAGTGCAAGAACGCAACCCGCTTTTGTGATGAACAAAACTAACTATTTAAACATGTACTGTAGACAAATGACACACTACAGATGCGGCTTAAAAAAAAGGGTAGAAAGTAAAAAGCGTAGCAAAATAAATAATTAATAAAAAAAGGAGGCAAAAAGAAGAGGCATAACCTGCTTTTTGGAAGCAGTTTTTTATTTTGTTTTCATTTACTGCCAAAAGAACAGGTTTTGCTACAAAAAAAAAAAACCCAAATATGAACGCAGCCTAGAATCTACACCATGTCAATTCTGTCAGCGTTTTTGCTGCAGACTTCACCCATATACGGAGTGAGAAAAAATCTGCACCAAAAATGCATGTAATAAAAAGGAGCGTTTTCCCAATCAACACATTAGGATTTGCAGCAGACAATTTTGCTGCAAATCCTGAACATGTGCACATACCCTAAGAATGGAGTTCAGGAACCCATGAACTCCAATCTGCAGAGCTCCATCTTGTGCACATGCAATCTCTGCTATATTCATGGTCTATAGGGACAGCTGGAAATAGTGAGCCCTGCACACTCCGCTTTCACCTGCAGTCCCATAGACTATGAATGAATTGGATAGCGAGCATGCGCAACTCCACTCCATTGACAACTAGCTAGCTAGTCACCATCTGTCTCTTTCCCCGTCACTTTCACTGTCTGCCTGTCTCTTTCCCTGTCTGTGTCTCGTTCTGTCTCTATCCGTCTCCCACCGACATCTTATTACCTCACACATAAGCTTCTTATACTAATAATTATCTTGTTCCTATAGCAACAAATCACAGCTCCTATTAATAACCGAATAGCTCTCAGCTCTATTGACTTTAATGGAGGCAGGATTGTTGGAAAGTAACTGTAAAGCGCGGGGTTAAATTTTCCCGTCAAAACATAGTCTATGATGTTCCCTGAGTCACATGGGGTGTCTGCAAAATTTTGTGATAGTAAATGCGACGGTGCAGATTCCTTTAGCAGATATACACACACACCCCTTTATATATTAGATTTTGTTAAGGCCTAAAAAGGAAAAACATCAACATTCCTTGCCTGCATCAATAAGAGCCAAGAAACTGTATAAAATTGTAAACTATAGAGAATCCTTATAAATGACACCATAACATAAGGCACCTCTGATGCATCAGTACTTTTTAGCAGAAAAGTGTAGAATTTTTGCAATATCAGATGACGTATTAAAAAAGTAGACGCATGTCAAAAGGTACCCTCCCCCCAAAAAAAACCCCAAACCTGTAAATACAAAATGACCCCCCCCCACAAAAGACAGACCCAATTTACATTACGTCTTTTGGAGGACAGCCAGGGTGATGTACAGGGTCAGGGACGACAAATCTTCTTCGTTATATAGAGACTAGAAGGTGGCCAGATTCTACGCATCGGGTATTCTAGAATTTACGTATTGTGTAGTTAATGTATGATTTTTGTTATACATATATATATATATATATATATATATACACATATACACACACATACATACATACACATATATATTATATATAGATGTTGTTGTGTGTAGTTACCAAGTGTTTGTGTAGGGCGCTGTACATGTTCTGGGTGTTGTCTGGGTGTGGCGGGGGGTGAGAGCGGTGTTTGTGTGTTGCGTTGTTTGTAGAGTGCTGTTTGTCTGTAGCATTGTGTATGTGTGTTGCGCGGTTTGTGTGGGTGTGGGGTGCGTGTGTGTGTTTTGGGGGGAGGTATGCTTTGTGCAATGTGTGTGTGTTGTGCGGTATGTGCGTATATTTGTGTATGCTGCGGTGTTTGTGTGTTGGGTGTTGTGTGTGCGGAGTTGTCTGTGTGTGTGGGTGTCTGTGTAGGGCGGTGTTTGAAGTTCCCAGTGTGTGTGTGGTGTGTTGTGCGGTGAGCGTGTGGCGGTGTGTGTGTGTGTTTTGGGGGGAGGTGTGCACCCCCATCGTGCTCCATCCCCCATGCTGCGCACTCCCCATCGTGCTCCATCCCCCATGCTGCGCACTCCCCATCGTGCTCCATCCCCCATGCTGCGCACCCCCATCGTGCTCCATCCCCATGCTGCACACCCCAATCGTGCTCCATCCCCATGCTACGCACTCCCCATCGTGCGCCATCCCCCATGCTGCGCACTCCCCATCGTGCTCCATCCCCCATGCTGCACACCCCCATCGTGCTCCATCCCCCATGCTGCACACCCCCATCGTGCTCCATCCCCATGCTGCACACCCCAATCGTGCTCCATCCCCATGCTGCGCACTCCCCATCGTGCTCCATCCCCCATGCTGCGCACTCCCCATCGTGCACCATCCTCCATGCTGCGCACTCCCCATCGTGCTCCATCCCCCATGCTGCGCACCCCCCATCGTGCTCCATCCCCCATGCTGCGCACTCCCCATCGTGCTCCATCCCCCATGCTGCACACTCCCCATCGTGCTCCATCCCCCATGCTGCACACTCCCCATCGTGCTCCATCCCCCATGCTGCACACTCCCCATCGTGCTCCATCCCCCATGCTGCACACTCCCCATCGTGCTCCATCCTCCATGCTGCACACTCCCCATCGTGTGCTGCGCACCCCCATCGTGCTCCATCCCCATGTTGCACACCCCCATCGTGCTCCATCCCCATGCTGCACACCCCAATCGTGCTCCATCCCCATGCTGCGCACTCCCCATCGTGCTCCATCCCCCATGCTGCGCACTCCCCATCGTGCACCATCCCCCATGCTGCGCACCCCCCATCGTGCTCCATCCCCCATGCTGCGCACTCCCCATCGTGCTCCATCCCCCATGCTGCACACTCCCCATCGTGCTCCATCCCCCATGCTGCACACTCCCCATCGTGCTCCATCCTCCATGCTGCACACTCCCCATCGTGCTCCATCCTCCATGCTGCACACTCCCCATCGTGCTCCATCCCCCATGCTGCACACTCCCCATCGTGCTCCATCCCCCATGCTGCGCACCCCCCATCGTGCTCCATCCCCCATCCTGCGCACCCCCCATCGTGCTCCATCCCCCATCCTGCGCACCCCCCATCGTGCTCCATCCCCCATGCTGCACACTCCCCATCGTGCTCCATCCCCCATGCTGCGCACTCCCCATCGTGCTACATCCTCCATGCTGCGCACCCCCATCGTGCTCCATCCCCCATGCTGCGCACTCCCCATCGTGCTCCATCCCCCATGCTGCGCACTTCCCATCGTGCTCCATCCCCCATGCTGCGCACTCCCCATCGTGCTCCATCCCCCATGCTGCGCACCCCCCATCGTGCTACATCCCCCATGCTGCGCACTCCATCGTGCTACATCTCCCATGCTATAATAGTTCTCCTATTATACTCAGAGAGGAGTATAATAGGAGGACTATAATAGGAGTAGTAGTCCTGTGGGGAGAGGAGTATAATGCCAGCTTCCTGCACATGTGTACCGGGAGCCGGTGTATGCTGGTAACTATGATACACATCAGGTAACTAAGGGACCTTAGTTACCCGATGTGTATAATGGTTACCAGCGTACACCGGCTCCGTCACGATCCCAGCAGCGCAAGGTTATGCCTGGCGATGCGTGCGGAGGGCCGGAGCGAGCGGCCAATCCATGCGGAGGGCGGGGCCAGGCCGAGGCGAGCGACCAATCCGTGGGGGGGCGGAGCCGAGGCGAGCGGCCAATCCGTGCGGGGGGGCAGGGCCGAGGCGAGGCAAGCGGTCAATCTTCTGTTTGTCACCGTAAGGGCACAATTTTGGAGCAAGACAGACAGACAGACAGACAGAGGCAATTATATATGTAGATATTGAAATGAGGAATAAATAACTGTGGGACAATGTAGTTTTACCACAGTAGAGGAGCAGTCACCAGGTAAATTAAAAAAAAAAAGAAAAAAAAAAAAAATGTCCGATTTATGGCTCTTATTTTAATTCTCTTGCTCCCCTAAGTATTCTCCTTTTTGTTTTGATAAAATCCGCCATACAGTTCCAAATATAAATGCATAAGCCTCTACATTTGTGCCTAACAGGATCCTCAGGGGCGTGTCTTTAAGCTTCTCTGCATAATCTCCGTGAGACACACCCCTTTGTAAAGACCAGAAAAATGATCACTAAATAAAAGAGGTCCATATCCTCAGAACGGTATAGCTAATTTAAGCTTAAAAAAAAAATAAAATATTTATATTAAATTAAAAAAAAATCTAAATATTATATATATATATATATATATATATATATATATATATATATATATATATATATATATATATATATATATATATTTTGAGTAAAAACTGGACACTCCTGAACTGGTGAATATTCCATCTCGATAAGGAGCATGACAACTTTGGACTTAGGCTACGAACACACACTGCATCTTTGTGATTATCACAAAGATGCACATTTTTGGCCCCAAAAATACGCAACCGCGGCAAAAAACGCATCCAAAATACACGCATGCATTTTTGACGCAATTTTACCAAATAAGTTTATTAAGTCAAATCTATTGATAGATAGAAAGTACATATAGAATAGATAATAAAGAACAGATAGAAAGAAATAACAGAAAAGCTCGATTGCAGGGGCTGCAGGCTGATATTTTTAGGCTGGGAGGCGCTCAACAACCATGGGTATACCCAGCCTGAGAATACCAGGTCCCATCTGTCATGCTTTATCTGTGCTGCTATCATATAATTGGGGCCTCCTACACCACATTTTTAATTTATTTATTTTACTGTACGATATAGACCTGCCAAGCCGTCATCTATGATTGGAAGCCTCAGACACGCTGTCACTCAGCGTGGGGGCTCGTCTGGCTGCAACCAATCACAGATGCCGGTGGGCAGGGGAAGCAGTGCATATGTATGAGCCTAATGAGCAACCCAGGAGGAAGAATGAGGGGCCGCGGGAGCAGTGTGACAGCCGCCCCTGTGAATTGGTAAGTATGAAGCACTTGCTCGTACCCCTTTGCGCCGGATTCTGTTCCCCATAGACTTTATATGGGGACCGGCATCTGCCCAGATACCAGGGATCAAATCCCCGCCAACCCGATTGATCTGCGAATCCTCCGAAACGTAGGGACAAAACGCAAAAAGAATTCCCATGCTGCATCTTTGTGGTCACCACAAAATCACAGCTAAAAATACTGCAACGTCCGCACAGCAAAAATGACTTTGCTGGGGAAGGAGATGCATGCACCCGAAAAACGTGGCAGCGTGCGCACAAAGCCTTACAGGGTCGGGTATCGTTCTTCAAAGGGGCTTGTTTTGGGATCTTGTTTCTTCTTCCCATTTAGCATAAAAATGACTGTTTACCACGCGGGGATAAGCCGGAGCATTCCCGAACAAAGGAGACGCGACAAGATGTCTTCATGTGAAATGTGACACGGGATTATTTAACAGCTCAGTAGTTTGGAAAAGTAGGAAAGTCATCCAATTACCACTGAGGAAATAGAAGTCTCGTAATAAAATCGGAGGTGAGCAGAGACGTCTTATTCCGGATCCTCGTATAATACAACACAAAGTGTTCAAAAATCAAGCGTCCGTGTCTAGAGTCGATTACCCGCCTGTATATGATCAATAGTTGCATCAATTTACATTAAAAAAGGGACAGTCCAGGGTCAACTATATACTTTCATAAGATCTCTGCTTGCTGTCATTCAGTGGGAACCTGTTGTAACGCCTGCCTGGATCCACAGACTCAGATGGGCTGTAATGGACAGGCTAGACTCTAGCCGCTAGAGGGAAGCCACTCACCAAGCAGGACCCCCAGAACCCCGAAACCCTTTAACCCCTATACAGGGATTTGGAATTATACAGGGATTTGGAATTACACAGGGCCCTGGAGATCACTACCTGTGGAAGGCTGCAGTCCAAGAGAGTAGTTGTCAGGCAGGGTCAAACCGGGAAATGCAAAAAAGGGACAGAATCGGCAGGCAAGGATGTAATCAAAAAACGTAGCAGAGGTCAAATCCGGATCAGGCAGCGAGGTACAAAAACAGGAGGCAGGAGGGTAGTCAGAAAACACGCAGAAGTCAGCACACAGGAATCACTAAACAGACAGGGCGGGACAGGAACCAGGAATACAAAACTATCTCTGGCAGTGGTCAGCAGACAGGAGGGGAATTAGAAGGGTGTGGTGTCTTCCCATTGGCTGTAGCTGAATGATGGTAACTTGAGCAGGAAGACACACGCCACCTATAGTCAGCCAGTGGTACTGCAGATCCCAAGGAAACCCAGCCCAGTGGATGAGCAGAGCCTGTGCTGACCAGAGGCACTGTCACCAACTCCTCTCCCATCACCAGCACTATCCACGGCAGGAACACGGCGGCGCCTCGTGATCGAAGTAGAAGTCGCTGGAGCGGACTCCGGTGGGGACGTAACAGAACCTTCCTACAAACCGGTACTCCTCTCTTCCCATATTTTGTAACAAGCAGCATTCCGGTCTGTCCATGGTATATTTGTATCACCTGGAAATAAACCATAATGAGTCCTACTAAACCATAGAAATAGCCATGTCCAGCGCTCATTTTTTTTTTTTAGATTTTCCAGCAGTCTCAGGCAGAATGAATGGAGCGGTGGTGGTGCACATACCTGGACAGTAATCCCTTTTGGAACCTAGGATCAATGGGGGTCCCAAAAAGGTCAGACCACCACCAATCTGCAAATTAATGGCCAAGATTTGATAGGGTGAACATTACAAAAATATTGACCAATAGTTTGACTATTTTTAGGATAGGGGAATTTTGACTATTTGGGCCCCCTCCTCCGGCTTTGACAGATTATTATAACAGGGGTCCCAAATTCTGTACCCAACTTCACTCCATCAGGCAAAAATAAGAAAAAAATAAGTATCAAACTCTTCCTAAATTAGTGGCCATACTTGTTATCACTCATATCCTTGAAATAGTTATTTCTTTATGGTTACACCAAACACAGAAAATCTAAAAAAATAATAAAATTGTACAAAAATATTCTACTCATTTCTTTTGACCTTAAAAATGAAAAATAGATCATTCAATCTCTCATGAGATTTGCCATGTTCCCTCCACTTTCTTTTCACTGGCTTCTTTCTAAGGGTACCGTCACACTTTAGCGACGCTCCAGCGATCCCACCAGCGATCTGACCTGGTCTACATGGTCGCTGGTGAGCTGTCAATCAGGCAGATCTCACCAGCGACCAGTGACCAGCTCCCACCCAGCAGCGACGCGTGGAAGCGATGCTGCGCTTGGTAACCAAGGTAAATATCGGGTAACCAAGCGCTTGGTTACCCGATATTTACCTTGGTTACCAGCGGACACCGCTTAGCGCTGGCTTCCTGCACTCCTAGCCACAGTACACATCAGGTTAATAAGCAAACCGCTTTGCTTATTTACCCGATGTGTACTCCGGCTACTTGTCCAGGGAGCAGGGAGCCGGGACTGGCAGCCTGAGAGCGGCAGACGCAGGTAACCAAGGTAAATAACGGGTAACCAAGCAAAGGGCTTCGCTTGGTTACCCGATATTTACCTTGGTTACAGCTTACTGCAGGCTGCCAGACACCGGCTCCCTGCACATTCAGATAGTTGCTCTCTCACTGTCAAACACAGCGATGTGTGCTTCACAGCGGGAGAGCAACGTCCAAAACATGAACCAGCACTGTGTGTAACGAGCAGCGATTTCACAGCAGGGGCCAGATCGCTGCTCAGTGTCACACATAGCGAGATCGCTAATGAGGTCACTGGTGCATCACAAAAAACGTGACTCAACAGCGATCTCGCTATGTGAGAAGTACCCCTAAGTCTGCAGCAGGAGCCTCCCCCCTTGCTGCTTACATAATGAAGATTGCATTAAACAAATAAGTATGGTTTGGTGGAATTTCTGGGTGGATTAGTGAAAAGGTCCAAAAATCTGTGCTATTAAAAGGATAGTGGAGTTTATGGTGACCCAAGATTTGACAATTGGTAGGGGCATCTTCGGGTAGGACATCAATATGTATTCCTGTTACATACGATGTCGGTCACGATGGACGGTTTCAACCTTAAAGAACTCTTGTTGGGTGAAATTTAACGATCCTTTTAGCAGTCTTTAGGCTTTGACCGCCTATGAAGACCCACTTCAACCCGAATCCCCCAATATTCTAAAACCAAAATTAGCTTTAATATTTTTTGAATCATCAAAAAGGGATAATACTGAAAGATTTGCAATAAGCAATAAGCAATTTGCGGGAAAATAATGAAATTGATCATTACGAACTAGAATGGATTGATCCATAGCTAAATGATTAAGATTGAATGAACCAAATGATTAAGATTAAGTCGATACTAGATTGCTTACCAGTGATCACTAGTTTTGACAAACCTCCGCCAGTAGTGGTTTGCCCCCAGAGGTTTGGGTTTTCAACAGCTTCTTCCATTGTGGTCTTATTCATATGGCTCCTGGGTTTGAATCCCACCAAGGACAACATCTGCAGGAGTTTGTATGTTCTCCCCGTTGGTTTCCTCCCACACTCCAAAGACATACAGATAGGGAATTTAGATTGTGAGCCCCAATGGGGACAGTATGCATGTAAAGCGCTGCGGAATATGTTAGCCGGATATAAAAATAAAGATTTTTTTATTTTTATTTATCTGTATTATTGGTCATTATCATTAGTAAGACATATAGAGGGCCGGCTCCAAAACACATTATGGATGCGTATTTTTGAAATATTTTAATCTTTAGGTTCAGACTGTAATATTGCTCAGTTACAATAAGGACAGCAAAGCCTGGACGGCCCGCAGATCTCCTTACCTAAGCTTACACCCTCATCGGCACGAGACAGCGGTCCATCTAGGGGCAGTCCACATAGGATCCGTGTAATATTACCGTCTGAACACGGCTTTACACAAACCGATCCAAAATAATGATGTGTGAATAAAGCCCACGAGTCAAAAGCTATTATATTTATGAGCCATTAAAAAGTACTCTGGATGTAAAAAATATAATTTAAATGTTACATTGTCTTTAAGAAAAAATAAAATAAAATCAGATTTTAATGTTGGTTTTAAATATCATAAATTTTCCAGTTTAAATTTATCAAAATATATATATAAAAAAAATAAATAATAATATTTGTGAAATATTTTAAAAATCAGCAAAGATTTCTAAAGAATTTATTTCTTTATTAAAGGGGAGATCCAGAACTTTAAAAGCCATTGTCCACCCAAAGATTGGGTCATCAATATATCAATATTTGATGAGTGGGGGGCGGACTCCTGGCCAATCAGCTAGCTGAATGAGGCGGTGTAGTGCCACAGCGCTGTACATACATAGAGGCCACGCGCCTGGTACTGCAGCCTACTAGAAGGCTGACACAGATGAAGATTGCAAAATGCTGCTATGATTTATGTGCTTTGTGGGTAGAATTAAGTGATTCCAGATGTTATGTCCAGATTCATCCCGATTTTCAAAAAGTTGCAAAATTTGGCACAACTCCACACTGCACCCCAGTTCTCCCCTCTGGTGTATTTTTGACTACACCAGTATTATGGTGCAACTTTTGTGTTATTTTGCAAAACGTGCAACTGTTGACACCAAAGAGTTGTAAAAACGGTAAAAGACCAAACCCATGAATTACGTGCACCATTTTAAACAATTTGGTGCAAAAAGGGCAATAAATACCACATAATGGGGTTGTCCAGGTCTTTACCAATGATGGCTTATCCTTAGGATAGGTCACAGAATCATAGAATGGTAGAGTTGGAAGGGACCTCAAGGGCCATCAGGTCCAACCCCCTGCGAGGGCAGGGTTTCCTAAATCATCCAGCCATATGTTTATCCAGTTTCCACTTGAAGATTTCCATTGATGGAGGGCTCAGTATCTCCCGCGGTAGCCTGTTCCACTCTCCGACTGCTCTCACTGCCTCCCGTGGTAGCCTGTTCCACTCCCTGAATGCCTTCACTGCCTACAGTGGTAGCCTGTCCCACTCTCCGACTGCCCTCACTACCTCCCACGGTAGCCTGTTCCACTCTCCGACTGCCCTCACCACCTCCCGTGGTAGCCTGTCCCACACTCCGACTGCCCTCACTACCTCGCGTGGTAGCCTGTTCCACTCCCTGACTGCCCTCCTCACTGTCAAAACATTTTTCCTAATGTCTAATCTGAATCGCCTTCCTTCAATGTCTGATAAGTGGAGGGTGCGACACTTGGCACCCCGGCAGATCAGCTGTTCTCGGTGTCAGTTGGAACTGCTCAGTAGCGTAGCTGCACAGCTACATGAACCGAATAGTGGCCACGGCCGGATACTGCACATCCACCGCCTATTGATTTGAATAGGTGGCGGATGTGCAGTAGCCGGCAGCGGCGACTATTCCATCAGCGGACCAGTGCTGTATAGCTCCTCTACTGAGGAGCCACCGCCAACACTGGGAACAGTGTCGAACCCCTACTGATCAGACATTAATGACTTATGTAAAAGGATAGGCCCTCAGTGTTAAAGTCCCGGGAACCCCTCAAAGGCAAAAAAACCAAAACCCACAAATGATGAATCAGGGCCTTAGTTTTGGACTCCATTTACAGAAACCAGTCAACACGTTCTGCATTTAAAAAAAAAACAAAAAAAAAAACTCTTGAAATGTTTATACAATGAGGGAAAAAAAACAACAGTCACCAGAAGATCCCAAAATGTGAAAATGTGACATCCCTAAGAATAAAAGGCTTTCCACAGCCGCCCTGGCTCTTGTGAAACCCCAGCAGGGGTCTTTTTAGGAAGAAATTTAAGCCTTCTAATCTAAATCTGTTCCTTCCACCTACAAATTAAAATCACATTCCCATGCTGAGAATCGGGCTCAGACTTCTACATTTCTCACTTTTTCCAAGAGTGAGAAGCCTCTCGGGATCCCTCAGATCAGAGAACATGCCAGATAGTGACCTGTAACAATATGAAGGTCAGCGACCATGGGCCCAGTCACAGGAAATGGAGCGAGATACTGAAATGCTTTGCTGAAACCAGACCGGCACAAAAACGTGTGAACTTCACAATCTCACCAAAGATAAGCACCTGCTGATCACAAAAAAAATGTTCCCAGTGTTACGGCCCAACGCATTTTTTCCAGTCACTCATCATGGGAATATCTTCTACTTTGCAATAGCGCAACCTTTAAAATTTCGACGAGATGAAGATGTTGACGAGGCACAGATAATAAAGAAGTTTCGTTAAGTAGTTGTCTAAGGAAATCCAGGATTTATGGGTCTAAAATTTTCATTTCATTTTTTACATCCAAGTCTTCGTCCATCATTGAAACCACCAAAACGTTTCTGATGGCCTTTACTCAAGGTACCATGAGGGGGAAACATGTTGGTGTATTCACTGATGGACCAAGACTTGGATGTGAAAAACGTTTCTCCTTAATCTTTATTAATAAATATGAAGATTTTATACCCACGGAGCTTAACTTTCTTCTACAACTACGGTACATGGCTACCTCTGTTCTCAGAGACGTTTCTCTGTGCTCCCGATAACACTGGACTATTATGGTGAGATGGCTTTCCTCTTCTATGTTACAGTACGTTTCGTGAAGGGTCTACAGAACCAGTTTTTTTTTAAGAAGGTATTCTTCACCCTCAGAACAAGGGTCCATCTAAACTTTTCATACACCAGCTGGTTATTCGAGCACCGTGTGGTTTAGCCCCTGGGCATGAGACAGTGGTGGCCAATGCTTTAGTGACGTCAATTTTTCATAGATGGAACTTTATGGCAAAAAACTAATAAAGTAGCCTATGTCAACTATATGTTGAAGAAGTATTTTGACCTAAAATTCCCATGACTTATGAGAACTATTAGATTGGACGAGGTCCGAGAGCAGAGCACACGGAGGACGAGGTGGTGGAGCCCACGTTCTTGGGATCACTGGATAGGTGATAATACGGTTTGCTTGACTATTTCTAAAACTCAAATAGATTTCAATAAAAAGCTGCACACAAAAGTGACCACCTGTTCATCAGCTCAACATCTCACAATATGGCCACTGTGTTAAAACTCACCGACATCCTCTATGTGGCCACTGTTTGGCTGCTGCAATCATGCGTTTAGACGTCATCCATAAAACAAGGCAAAAAAAGAACAGATGGGAAACTAAAAAGTCTCTACATTGTACAGACTTTCTATGGAGCCCACACATCACTCTGTGCGCAGCCTCATACAGGGGCCGAGCATTGCTGACTCCTAAAGAGAAGGCTTCGATGTTGTAATCTAAAAGATTCAAGGGGGTCTCTGGACCCCCATAGATATATATGTAGGACATTATTTTTCTCCAACTATGGGAGCCCAGGTCCCGAGACCCCCTCCGATCACTACCTCAAAGCCTTCTCACAGAAACCTAAAGTGTCGTTAAGGGCTTATTCCCATCTGATCCATTTATAGGATATACACAGGAAATGCCATAAATATTTAGCAGGGTCCCACATCTATCTACAGACCTCGCATGGCTTTCAGTGGAGAAATGGTCACAATTCACACAATAAATGTAATAAGAATTTCAATCACCTCTGTACTGAGAGCGACATGCTCAGGGCTGCATTCTCCAGCCTAAATCTAGCCACACATACGCAAGGGCATACATAGAAGTCATGGGGTCCCACATCAAGAGTCCCTGCCCTCGCCCTCCCCCTTAAAAAGAAAAAAAAAATTCAACGGAGTAGGCAGGGTCTTGGCGCATATATGTAGTAACAGAAGGGCCTACTTCCCATCTTTTATAGATAGAAGATTAGATTACAGCACACAAAACAAAAAGGTGCTGCTATTGAACTGTCTTATGTGTTTTCATCCATTATATTCCATAAAGTTTGCTGCCCCAAAAAATGCTCCTTCCCCCATATAGAATGATACCTCAAAACCGTATTATGTCCCTAGAGTCCCCCATACAGTATTATGTCTCCATAGTAACCTCCCTCTCCCTCCCCCAAATATTATGGTACTCCACAGCATGAAGGCCCAAAAGTGACCCCAGGAAAACATGAGACCTCAATACTGGATTATGTCCCTAGAGTCCCCCCACATTAGTGTTAGGTCCCCATAGCAACTCCCCTCTCCCTCCCCCAAATATTATGGTACTCCATGGTACGAATGCCCAGGAAAGTGGGAGACCTCAAAACCGTATTATGTCTCTAGAGTCTTCACACATAGTATCCCCATAGTAACACCCCCCACCCCCATTAATTCCCCAAACATTATGGTACTCCACAGTACAAAAGCTCAAGAGGGACCTCAGGAAAGTGTGAGTCCTCAAAACCATACTATGTCCCTAGACTTCCCCCACATAGTATTATATCCCCAAAACAGTATGGTCCCCTCAATGGTATGAAGGCCCCATAGCCCCCTTCTACACAGGATGATGGCCTCATAGCTTCCACAAGTACAGAATGACAAAATAACAAAAAAAAAAAAAAAAAAAGATACTCACCTCCGTGCTGTGTTGAGCCTCAGACATGGTGGAGAAGGCAGCCATTGGCTCTCTCCTCCACAATCCTGCCAGATACTCTCGAAACTTAAGGCTACTTTCACACATCCGGTTTTTGCTCTGCAGCACAATACGGCGCTCTGCAGAAAAAACGCAACCGGTTTTTTTTTTCCGCCGGTTGCGGGTTTTTTTTGCATAGACTTACATTAGTGCCGTCTTGTGCCGCATGGGCTTGCGTTCGGTCCGGTTTTTGTCGCATGCGGCAGATTTAGCCGATGCCGCGGCCGGATGGAACGTTGCGTGCAACGTTTTTTGCTCTGGCAAAAAAACCGCATTGCGCCACATCCGGCCGCTGCGGCGCATTTTTCAGTGCATGCCTATGGACGCCGGATGCGGCGCGATGCGGAAAAAAACGCATCCGGACGCCGCATGCGGTTTCTTCCACTGCGCATGCTCAGTAGCGTGCCGCAACCGGAAAAAAACGGACGGGCCGCATGCAAAAACTTTTGCAAAGGATGCGGTGTTTTCGCCGCATCCGTTGCATAGGTTTCACAGCTGGATTGAGCCGCACTGCAAAAACCGGATGTGTGAAAGATGGCAACTCATGAGCCAATAGAGTACGCTTATTCTGCTGTGGTGGATGGCCCCTGCATATATGACAGCTCACAGCCAAGCACTTGCCATCAGCTAGCTCCTTCGACTCCCACACACGAATGTTAGGATTGGCCCAAGTGTGTTTTCAAGGAGACAGCAAAGAAAGTTATTACCAAATGTCCTATATCATGTCAGGAGAGTCGGGAAGCCCCCCCCATGCACATTAAACTGCAACTATGCCCCAATATTGGCAAATTCGGCTGACTTGAGATTAATGTGTATGGGGCCTTCAGGGGCTGGAAAGACCCTTTAGGCTACATGACAACTTTAGAGGCAAAGCAAGCTCTGTTACCAAATGTCCCACTAATGGCGATGCTACATCACAACATGAGGTCAGTGAATGTGACCATCGATCAGTACATTATGACCGAAAAGCCCCTGTGGCCCAACTTCACCCACATTCACCTCAGGGTCTGAATTCCTTAGTTACATAACATCTCAGAATTCCTTGTTTTCCGGACGATTGTGATAGGATGTGACAGACAAGTGAGAAAATGGCTTGTACACAAGTCTCCAGACTTCACAGGTTTCTCCTACATTTGACAGATCTCACAAGCTACATTCAACCCTCAGGGGCCGCTAAAAAAAAATAAAAAAAATCAGGCAACGAAAGTGTGAGCTTCCTACTAAAGGATTCCACAAAAACACTGGATTTTTTTTTTTTTTTAAAAATTATCTTTTAAAGAGGAACATTCTTTCCCCGGCCTTGTAGGTTTAGTGTTGGCCGTAACAATGCATTCCGCGCTCTCCGGGGCTGATGCACGCTGACAAACACTCACTGGCCTTTCGCTGACCATAAAAAAAGAAGCCAGGTTCATAGAGCATTTAGTGCCACCATCATTGGACCGTAAGATACCTCCACAAAAAAAAAAATAATCCACCTCATTCTTTTCTTTGTGTGACCCTATTCATCACATCCTATTGTTAGCGGCAAAGGGCAAAGTAGTTGGTGCCCTAAATTGTAGCCTCAAGTCTTGTGCTCCGTGTAGTCATTGTAGACATTAATAAAACCTGAATTTAAAAACAGATGTTCAATGACTTTTTTTTTTTTGTCTTTTAAATACACAAACACGCTTAATGTGTGTTTGTTTTAAGCTGGGATTAGGAGAACCGCTGCAATTCTCACTAGGCTTTGGCAGCTGCGAAGCTAAATAGCCACCCTAGATAAAAATAATTATGTCATTACCTCTCTACCAAAAAATATATATTATTTTTATTATTTATATAATTAATTTATTACACTAATGACTTATGTGGTCTTTGGACTCCCTAAGGCACCTGGTCCTTGGATGCACAACTAGATGTGAATCCAACAACAATATTCCACCAACACATTGGAGATTTCTCATAACCCTCTTAAAAAAACAAACCAAAACAACAAAAAAAAACCACGTGCACGCTCACCTAGGCGTGCATGCCTATATGAGATATTTAGCTTAGGCCGGTTTCACACATCCGGCTTTTTGCCGTTTTGCCGGATGCGGCGCTCTCCCGTACAGTTAATACAGTACAATGACAGCGCAACAAGCGCTGGTCACATGCTGTCATGTGACCGGCGCATGTGACCCGGAAGTTACAGCGCTGTCACTGTACTGTATTAACTGTACGGGACAGTGCCACATCCGGCAAAAAGCCGGATGTGTGAAGCCGGCCTTAGGAGGCACTGATCAGTGCAAGATCCTTGATTTCATGGTCATGCAAAAACTTGGCCTAAGGTCTACAGACCATCAAAGTGGTCACAGGTGGTGACGTGTCCCAACAACACTCCAAGAGGAAAGGTTTCGCCTTGATTCCTATTTTATTTATATTTAACACTAGAACTACTGGACTCGTGACACCTATATAGAAATACATGGTGCAAAGTAGTCAAAATGACTACCTCAGTAGTTCTAGTGTTAAATTATTGAAAAAAAAAATCAGTTTAAGAAAAGGAAAATGGGGTACACCGGGATAGGAAATCCCAGAACCAACACATTTAGGAACAGAATCCTTTGCAAACCGACACTGAGGATCTCATAACCAAACACAAAGAGACCCTGAGAACCAAGGGTCTCTGGTGCACTAAGTGTAGATGCTCATTCTACCAAGGGGGTCTCTGGTGCAATAAGTGCAGATGGTGATTCCACCAAGGGGTCTCTGGTGCACTAAGTGCAGATGGTGATTCCACCAAGGGGTCTCTGGTGCACCAAGTATAGATGGTGATTCCACCAAGGGGTCTCTGGTGCATTAAGTGCAGATGGTGATTCCACCAAGGGGTCTCTGGTGCATTAAGTGCAGATGGTGATTCCACCAAGGGGTCTCTGGTGCACCAAGTATAGATGGTGATTCCACCAAGGGGTCTCTGGTGCACTAAATGCAGATGGTGATTCCACCAAGGGGTCTCTGGTGCACCAAGTTTAGATGGTGATTCCACCAAGGGGTCTCTGGTGCATTAAGTGCAGATGGTGATTCCACCAAGGGGTCTCTGGTGCACTAAATGCAGATGCTGATTCCACCAAGGGGTCTCTGGTGCACCAAGTATAGATGGTGATTCCACCAAGGGGTCTCTGGTGCACTAAATGCAGATGCTGATCCCACCAAGGGGTCTCTGGTGCACCAAGTATAGATGGTGATTCCACCAAGGGGTCTCTGGTGCACTAAGTGCAGATGGTGATTCCACCAAGGGGTCTCTGGTGCACTAAATGCAGATGGTGATTCCACCAAGGGGTCTCTGGTGCACTAAATGCAGATGCTGATCCCACCAAGGGGTCTCTGGTGCACTAAATGCAGATGCTGATCCCACCAAGGGGTCTCTGGTGCACTAAATGCAGATGCTGATCCCACCAAGGGGTCTCTGGTGCACCAAGTATAGATGGTGATTCCACCAAGGGGTCTCTGGTGCACTAAGTGCAGATGGTTATTCCACCAAGGGGTCTCTGGTGCACTAAGTGTAGATGCTGATCCCACCAAGGGGTCTCTGGTGCACTAAATGCAGATGCTGATCCCACCAAGGGGTCTCTGGTGCACCAAGTATAGATGGTGATTCCACCAAGGGGTCTCTGGTGCACTAAGTGCAGATGGTGATTCCACCAAGGGGTCTCTGGTGCACTAAATGCAGATGCTGATCCCACCAAGGGGTCTCTGGTGCACTAAATGCAGATGCTGATCCCACCAAGGGGTCTCTGGTGCACTAAATGCAGATGCTGATCCCACCAAGGGGTCTCTGGTGCACCAAGTATAGATGGTTATTCCACCAAGGGGTCTCTGGTGCACTAAGTGTAGATGCTGATCCCACCAAGGGGTCTCTGGTGCACCAAGTATAGATGGTGATTCCACCAAGGGGTCTCTGGTGCACTAAGTGCAGATGGTGATTCCACCAAGGGGTCTCTGGTGCACTAAATGCAGATGGTGATTCCACCAAGGGGTCTCTGGTGCACTAAATGCAGATGCTGATCCCACCAAGGGGTCTCTGGTGCACTAAATGCAGATGCTGATCCCACCAAGGGGTCTCTGGTGCACTAAATGCAGATGCTGATCCCACCAAGGGGTCTCTGGTGCACCAAGTATAGATGGTGATTCCACCAAGGGGTCTCTGGTGCACTAAGTGCAGATGGTGATTCCACCAAGGGGTCTCTGGTGCACTAAATGCAGATGGTGATTCCACCAAGGGGTCTCTGGTGCACTAAATGCAGATGCTGATCCCACCAAGGGGTCTCTGGTGCACTAAATGCAGATGCTGATCCCACCAAGGGGTCTCTGGTGCACTAAATGCAGATGCTGATCCCACCAAGGGGTCTCTGGTGCACCAAGTATAGATGGTGATTCCACCAAGGGGTCTCTGGTGCACTAAGTGCAGATGGTGATTCCACCAAGGGGTCTCTGGTGCACTAAATGCAGATGGTGATTCCACCAAGGGGTCTCTGGTGCACTAAGTGTAGATGCTGATCCCACCAAGGGGTCTCTGGTGCACTAAATGCAGATGCTGATCCCACCAAGGGGTCTCTGGTGCACCAAGTATAGATGGTGATTCCACCAAGGGGTCTCTGGTGCACTAAGTGCAGATGGTGATTCCACCAAGGGGTCTCTGGTGCACTAAATGCAGATGGTGATTCCACCAAGGGGTCTCTGGTGCACTAAATGCAGATGCTGATCCCACCAAGGGGTCTCTGGTGCACTAAATGCAGATGCTGATCCCACCAAGGGGTCTCTGGTGCACCAAGTATAGATGGTGATTCCACCAAGGGGTCTCTGGTGCACTAAGTGCAGATGGTGATTCCACCAAGGGGTCTCTGGTGCACTAAGTGTAGATGCTGATCCCACCAAGGGGTCTCTGGTGCACTAAATGCAGATGCTGATCCCACCAAGGGGTCTCTGGTGCACCAAGTATAGATGGTGATTCCACCAAGGGGTCTCTGGTGCACTAAGTGCAGATGGTGATTCCACCAAGGGGTCTCTGGTGCACTAAGTGCAGATGGTGATTCCACCAAGGGGTCTCTGGTGCACTAAGTGCAGATGGTGATTCCACCAAGGGGTCTCTGGTGCACTAAGTGCAGATGGTGATTCCACCAAGGGGTCTCTGGTGCACTAAGTGCAGATGGTGATTCCACCAAGGGGTCTCTGGTGCACTAAGTGTAGATGCTGATCCCACCAAGGGGTCTATGGTGCACTAAGTGCTGATTCCACCAAGGGGTCTCTGGTGTACTAAGTGTAGATGGTGATTCCACCAAGGGGTCTCTGGTGCACTAGGTACAGAAAAATATCTGCAACATGTCAATTGTTGGGGCACTTTTTTCTTGCGTGTTTAGCCCTTCCAGCCATTGAGTTTACACAAAAAAAAAAAAAACACGGAAAAAAATGCACCAAAACAAATGCGTCTTTTAATGCGTTTTTCTGCCAGAAGGTGCAGATTTGACGCGGAAAATTTCTGCACCAAATCTGCAGCATGTATATAAAGCCTAAGGGTATGTGCACACGCTGCATAAATTTTCTGCATCGAAAAAAATGCACCTTGTGGCCGAAAACACACCAAAGAACGATTGCGTTTTTTGTGTGCTTTTTTTTTTTCTCAACTGAAATCAATTGACATGGTGCACCCAACAATTGACATGGTTCTTCTTTTTTCTGCATCAAAGACTGCAAGGAAAAAAGACGCAACGGGTGCACAGCATTTCTGATTTCTCATAGACTTTGCTGGGATAAGGATAGACATGCAGATTTGGGCAACAAACTGCACCGTGCGCACAGGGCCTATAAACACGTCAGGTAAATGAAACAAACGACGGGTTTCATATTGAAAAACCTTACAGATCTGATGCCTCAAAAAATTCCAAGTAAACATATCCTCACAGTGTTTCAGTGACCTCCAGCTGTCACCCCACCTTGTTACATCCCCCCACTTAATTTCCTATATACTACTTTATTAGGAAATGTGTCCCCTGGGGCAATCACACCAACCTTCAACTGCTTGGTGTACATTGGCCTTAAAAAGTTACTTTTGAGTGGATTTTGTTGTTTTTTTTGTTAATTTAAGCAGAATATCTCCTCTGATTGCGGCTGCTCCACTGATTCTGGAACAGTATTTCTTTTTCTTCTGCGCCCCTCCGTTCTAAAGTTATGCCCCTCGGCAATAATGGTGCAAATTTTCCCTTTAACCAACAGGGTGTATACTACAGAATGTCTCTGGGAGGTGTTTCCCTTTTTTACAACTGATTCAGGCCAATCAAAAACGCAGCCACACCCACAGAACTTCTGTGGTATACACCCAGTTGGCTGAAGGGAAAATGTGCCCCATTATTACCGGTTGCCATAACTTTGGAACAGAAGGGCACAGAAGAAAAAGAAAAACTACTCCAGAATCAGAGGAGCAGTGGCAAATTGAGAAGGTGCTTGGCTTAAATAAAAAAGGATTTAAAAAAAATAAATAAATCCAGTGAAAGGTCCTCTTTAGTGTGTGCAGGCACAGATGGGCCCAACCAACCCTCCAAGCTCAGAAGAGGAATGGATCCATGAGCCGTTTTCCCTTACCTTAAAGGGAACCTGTCACCACTTTTTTGGACGATAAGCTGCGGCCACCACCTCTGGGTTCTTATATACAGCATTCTAAAATGCTGTAAATAAGAGCCCAGGCTGGGGGTATAACATAAAAAACACTTTATAATACTTACCTAACGGTCGCGCAGTGGGTCTTATGGGCGTCTCCGTTGTCCGGTCCCGGCACCGCCTCTTTTGCCCATCTTTGTTCTCCTTCTCTAGCCGCGGTGCATGACGTCATACAAACTCGCAGGGCAGATCAAAGTATTGTAGTGCGCCTGCGCAGGACCGCCGAGTGTGTATGACGTAGCCACGTCATGCACACAGGCTTCAAAAAGAGGACGAAGATTGCCGAAAGGGGAGGCGCCCGCACTGGATAACGGAGACGCCCATATGGCCCACCGCGTGACCGTTAGGTAAGCATTATAAAGTGTTTATGTTCTCACAGCGGCCTGGGCTCTTATATACAGCATGATAGAATGCTGTATATAAGAGCCCGGTGGTGGTGGCCGCAGCTTATAGGCCAAAAAAGTAGTGACAGGTTCCCTTTAATACCTCATTACCTCCATAGTTCATAGATCTGTCAAACCCATCCAGGGACGAAAACTGATTACGTCCCTTTTCCTGTCATAAAGATATGACATCCTTCATCTTAAATTCGTTTTTCAATACTTATTCACTAAAAATCAATAATCTGGCACTCCTTTGCCCTGTATATAAAGGATTTTGCACAGTGATTGACATAAAATGGTTTGTCTCTGAAAAACATGACTAGAAGTATTGTCATAGAGTTAACAGAAGTTTTGGTCTATTTAACCCTTAGATCTCCATTTATTTTGGTAACGTGTCCCCTCTCCGTTCTTGTCACTCACTTTCCCCAGTCTCCTGAAAGGAAAGAGGGTGATAACCAACACAGCCAGCAAAAAAAGCAGCAGGTGGATCCAGAAGGTCACAGGTCAGGTCTGGAATGCAGGGGGGGGGGGGGCTCAGGACTGAGAAGAATAGGATCAGCCCTTACGAAGCCATCCACGTGTAGTTCTCATCCTTCTAGAAGGCACATACACAGTGTATTTGGAAAAAGGTACAGATATTTTAAAAAGGAGATTAGAAAAAAAAAAAAAGTCTGATTCCAAAATCAGTCTACATGGAAGGTTTGTTTGTAGTCTGTAACCATGGAGACGCCTGGGAACCGTACATAGAATGCTAGAACGTCGGCAACAGGAGAGTGAATTCTAGGAAAGAATGGTTTAAAGGGAACCTGTCATGAGAAATGTCCCCTAAAACCTCACAGATTCCCCCTCTGCAGCTCCTGGGCTGCATTCTATAAAGGTCCCTGTTATGATTGTGGCCACTTTCTGACCTAAAAAAAGTGTTTATAAA
Organism: Anomaloglossus baeobatrachus; assembly: GCF_048569485.1. NCBI lineage: Eukaryota > Metazoa > Chordata > Amphibia > Anura > Aromobatidae > Anomaloglossus > Anomaloglossus baeobatrachus. Next base: position 39,975,123 of record NC_134355.1, on the reverse strand, counting down.
GTTGTACCTTTTTTGCTTCTGATTCTGTAAATACGTCCCGGGGGCGGGCTGCCTGATGGCCGTTAGTCTGCCCCCTGGTCCTGTATGCCGCCCCCCTCGCTGATTACAATAATGCTGGACGCCGCCCCCTGCTACATCCATCGCCGCGCATGCCCAGTGCCCATCTGTCGGGGATGAGCACTGTGCCTAGCGTCACCGCTGGTGACGTGCACGCAGGGTTAAGATTATGGGCGGTGCTGTGATGTTTATTCCTAAGCAACCGCCCATAATCGCGGGGCCGCGCTTGCCCCCTCGGCCTGCTTCGTTCTGCGCAAGCGCGCTGCTGCTGACCCCCACGTCACCTCCTTCCCATCTTGCCCCGAGGCAGGAAATAGATGGGAGGAGCGGTGACTACACCGATCAGGAGGAGACGCGGAGATCAGATTACCAGCAGCGCGCTTGCGCAGAACGAAGCAGGCCGATAAACATCACAGCACCGCCCATAATCTTAACCCTGCGTGCACGTCACCAGCGGTGACGCTAGGCACAGTGCTCATCCCCGACAGATGGGCACTGGGCATGCGCGGCGATGGATGTAGCAGGGGGCGGCGTCCAGCATTATTGTAATCAGCGAGGGGGGCGGCATACAGGACCAGGGGGCAGACTAACGGCCATCAGGCAGCCCGCCCCCGGGACGTATTTACAGAATCAGAAGCAAAAAAGGTACAACTTTATAAACACTTTTTATAGGTCAGAAAGTGGCCACAATCATAACAGGGACCTTTATAGAATGCAGCCCAGGAGCTGCAGAGGGGGAATCTGTGAGGTTTTAGGGGACATTTCTCATGACAGGTTCCCTTTAACTGCATTATACAAAAAAAAAACCAATTCTTCTGAGCCATATGTTCTCACATATACAGTAAAGACCGCCTATATACTGCAAGATCCACGGCAGAAATCTAGATATGGGGGGTCAGGAGCCACGAATAAGCATTGGGGAATTTGCCCACTTTTTCCATGAAATGTGGATTTTCCTCAGACTTGAAGTAGATTTCTGCCCCCAAATCTGTCAAATCTCCTATTTGTGAACCAAGCCTAGCTTCACGTTACCATTTAGCAGCCATATTTTCTCGTCTGTATTACTCCGGTAATTCCAAGCCCAGTGGTCTTTATAACTATGCACTATTATTCTAGCTTCACACACAGTTTTTATTTTTAGGAGGATTCTGCTCCAATATCCTCATCAAAAAACACTTTTTTGTCCATTTAGAGGATTTTCTGAGAGGTTTTTTTCCTCCCCTAACAAGACCTTGAAAAAATGCACTTGGGAAAGAAGAAAAAAAGACCATGTAGTGACGTCACTTCTATGACATTTCTTGTGGCATTTGCGCCAAAGTTGACATGGTCAAGCCAAAAGGCTGCAGAAGATTGAGAGATAAGGAGGGGTGAAGAGGGGGCGTTAGGGGGAGAAAAGAGCATATAGTGAAGCGTATACTGCTGAAAATGCGTTTGATTTGTCCATGTGAATGTAGCCTTAGGGTAACGAGATCTGTGGCCGTACCACGGATGAGAAACGTACAGTCACAATACAGTGGTGTGAACCTTTCCTTAGTCTAAATGGGCATCATTAGTTACTTAAAGGGAACCTGTCACTAGATTTGTGGCCTATAAGCTGCGGCCACCACCACTGGGCTCTTATATATAACATGTTAGACTGCTGTATATAAGAGCCCAGGCTGCTGTGTAGAACGAAAAAAAAAAATCTCTATAATACTCACCTAAACGGTCGCTGCGGTGGAGTTGTGTCATATGGACGTCTCCGTTTTCCGGTACCGGCAACTCCTCTTTCGGCCATCTTTGTTGTCCTTCTTCTGAAGCCGTGGTGCATGACACGTCCTACGACATCCACACTAGCCGGCATTGAGGTCCTGCGCAGGCGCACTTTGATCTGACCTGAGCAGGGCACATCTAAGTATTGTAGTGCGCCTGCGCAGGACCAGCGAGTGTGTATGATGTAGGAAGCATCATGCACCCAGTCTTCAGAAGGAGGACGAAGATGGCCGAAAGAGGAGGCGCCAGCACCAAAGAATGGAGACACCCATATGGCCCAACTCCACTGTAACAACCGTTTTAGGGGAGTATTATAAAGTGCTTTTTATTTTCTACACAGCGCCCAGGGCTCTTATATACACCATGTTTGAATGCTGTATATAAGAGCCCAGTGGTGGTGGCCACAGCATATAGGCCACAAATCTGGTGACAGGTTCCCTTTAAAGGGAACCTGTCAGGTGCAATATGCACCCAGAGCCATGAGCAGTTCTGGGTGCATATTGCCAATTGCCTAATCGTCCCTGTATACACTAGCATAGATAGAGATATTTAGAAAAAGTATTTCTAAAGATCATTTATGATATACTAATAACTAAGTGCAGGGACTAGTCACAAGAATGTTAGTTCCTGTGCTCATTCCGCCCTCTTAGCTTGTTAGTACACCCACATGGGCGTGCTAATATGCTATTCAATGCCCATTGCCCAGTGTCATCATCAACAGTGACACACCTACCTGTGGCCTTTGCACCGCCTCAGAATGCTGGGCATAGGGGCACTGCGCATGATCAGAAGTCCCCAGACTTTCACTTATGCGCACTACATCAGTTTGAAGCCAGGACGCGTACACCCGGCTTCATAGTGCGCATGACCTTCCGGGAGTCCAGGGATCAGGCACACTGAGCTGAAATCCAGAGTCGGGCCGTGGCAGCAGAGGAGAGTGCGATCATGCCTCTGACGCTGCGCATTCATTAGCATGTCAGCACACCCACAGGGACATGCTTACATGCTAAGGGGGCCCACTAGCCAAGGGATTAGAAATATGCACCCATAACTGCTCATGGTTCTGGGTGCATATGGCACCTGACAGGTTCCCTTTAAAACGTAACTGCCATTTTAATTTCGTAAATCAATAGTGCACATGAAAATAAGCAACTTTCTGATACAGTGGAACCTGGGTTAATGAGAACAATCCGTTCTGGGACTGTGCTTGTAAACCAAGTTACTCGTTCAGCAAAGCAAGATCTCCCATAGGAAACCATTGCAATGCAGACAATTCCTTCCACAACTTGTTAAATGTCCCATCCTGGTGCCCTATTGTGCCATTCCACACACACACACACACACACACACACATATATTATGCTCACCTTACCTTCCGTTCCCTCGCCGGTCTCCTGGAACTTGCAGTTTGCCCGTACAAGGCGTGTATCGAGTACCAAAGGCGACCGATGCCGGACCTTCCGCACTCAGCGCGTTGACGTCAAAGGCAGGAGCCGCTTGCCTCTGATTGGTCAGCGCGCTGCCTTTGAGTAGTGCCTGACAGGGGAAGTTCCTCCCTCGTCGCGATAGTTACCGGATACACATCCTGTGGAGGGAGGACCTTCCCCTGTCAGCCGCTACTCAAAGGTAGCTTGCTGGCCAATCAGAGGCAAGCGGTTCCTGCCTTTGACGTCAGCACGCTGGGAGCTGAAGGTCCGGCATCGGTCGCCTTGGTTACCCAATATACGGAAATTCCAGGAAGCCGGCGAGGGAACGGAAGGTAAGGTGAGCATAATATGTGTGTGCGCGTGCGTGCATGCGTGTTTGTTTGTGTGTGTTTTTGTGCGTGCTTGTGTGTGTGTGTGTTTGTGTGGACTGCAAGAGCGGGTTAGAGCACGGTGGATGTACGGAACCGGAAGTGTGTGCGGTGAGGATTTGCTCGTACAGCAAGGCTTTCTCGTAAACAGAGTTACAAACTTACAGAAAGCCTTGCTCGTTAGGCGAAATACTCGCTAACTGGGTTACTCGTTAAGCGAGGTTCCACTCTATATCTTTATTAGAGAAATTAGCTTCTTTCTCCTCCAAAATTGATCAGTTAATTACTAAACACTCAAGTCTGAAGTCAACTCTGTATTCAGTGAAGACTTTCCCATTCCTGAGAAAGGAGATGGCAGTTGGTGCTGATGAGATTCTATGTAGATAGAGGAGGGGCGGAGCTTTGCCTCTAGCTCCTCCCTCCTCCTGTCATTATAGGAGATGGTAGTTGTTAGGCTGGGGCCACACGGGGATTACTGCGATCCCATCACATGACACTGGCAGTACAGCAGAGCCGAGTGTCACGGAGGAGGGGCGGGCCGGCACGGCACGGAGGAGGGGCGGGCCGGCACGGCACGGAGGAGGGGCGGGCCGGCACGGCACGGAGGAGGGGCGGGCCGGCACGGCACGGAGGAGGGGCGGGCCGGCACGGCACGGAGGAGGGGCGGGCCGGCACGGCACGGAGGAGGGGCGGGCCGGCACGGCACGGAGGAGGGGCGGGCCGGCACGGCACGGAGGAGGGGCGGCCGGCGCTGAGGAGGGTCGGGAGGGATTTATCTCCCTCTCTCCTCCGTAGCCAGCTATTGCCATTCTCGCCCTGCACTCGCGGTACACCGGTGTACCACGAGTGCAGTGCGATTTTTCTCTCACCCCATACACTTGAAAGGGTGCAAGAGAAAACAGGATCGCATTACAGTCGCAGTACGCGGCGATTGTTTTCTCGGTCCGATTAGGGCTGAGAAAATAATCGCTCATATGCGCTGACACACAGGCTAAAATTGGTCCGAGTTGAATGCAATTTTTTAATCGCACTCCACTCGCTCCGATTTTCGTGCCGTGTGGCTTAGGCCTTACTGATGAGATTCTATGACTGGAGGAGATAGAGGCTCATGAATCTCATCAGCACCAACCGCCATCTCCTCTCAGTAATGGCAAAGTCTTCACCGAATACAGATTTGACCTCAGAATCGAGAGTTTTGATAATGACGGATCAATTCTGGAGGAGAAAGAAGCAGATCTCACTGATCAGGTATATGTCAGAGGTGCCTAAATTCATGTGTACTATTGATTTATAAAATAAAAATTAAAATAATGGTTATGGTTTCAGTACAACAGCCCTGTAAAGTGAAAATATGCAATCAGATCCCTGTAGAACAAGGACAAATAGTCCAGAAGGCGGAGCTGTTTGAAACAGCCAAAATTTGATGAGGTTTTTTTTTAAAAAGGGGAAACAATCCTACATAGGGGGATGTTCCCTTTCCTATGGATATATGTATGCATTTTTGCTGAGTTTTTGAAACTGAGCAGAAAAGTCAAAAAGTCCAATACATCAAAAGTTCTTATACCCGTAATCTGGTGAAAAAGAATCTTTGAAAAGTTGCACATTTTTTGGCACAGCTAGCGGCTGAGCCAAAACTATGCAACTTTTGGTGTTTTCACGCCATTTTTGTTCCGCTATGACAAAGTGGGTGGAGCTGGGGCGGGATGGGGGATGTGGCAACTGCGGCTTGTCAAATTCATGATGATCAGCGGCATTTACTACATCACAGATTGTACTTCAGCAGGGACTGCCCTCAGATTACTGGCGGAGCGCACACTTTTCCGACGCTCCAGATTCATGAAGCGTTGGACGATTGGTGTCCACCCAGTCACAGATCCTGCTCTAGACCCCGCTAGAGTAAGGCCATGTGCCCACGGGAGATCGTACCTGCGGAGTTTTCTGCAGGTATTTCCGGAGGTTCACACAGCAACTCCCCGAAATCCATTGCTGCGGTATATCTGCGGAGTTGTTGCGGTAAAAATGCGGATTTTGTGCGGAATTCCCGCCCTGTATCTCCATAGTGGAGGGGCGGGAATTCCGCATGAATAATGGACATGCAGTTACGTGCGGCTGCGGGAAATCCGCAGCATTTTCCACAGCCGCAAATACCGCAGCATTGATACAGCACTCCCCAAATCCCATAGGATAACATGGGGAGTGTCTGTACTTGCGTAAACCCACGGATTTATCTGCAAAATCCGCGGGCTTTCCGTGGCAAAATCCGCGGTTACTTACTCTTGTGGGCACAGTCTAAAGGCGGCGTTACACGCTACGATATATCTAACGATATGTCGCCGGGGTCACGTAGATAGTGACGCACATCCGGCATAGTTTGATATATCGTAACGTGTGACAGCTACGAGCGACTGAACGAGCAAAAATTCTCACCTTACCGTTGCTCGTTGACACGTCGCTCATTTTTAAAATATCGGTCACATTCCTGGACGCAGGTTGTTCGTCGTTCCCGTGGCAGCACACATCGCACCGTGTGACACCCCGGGAACGACGAACAACAGCTTACCTGCGTCCTCCGGAAACGAGGAAGGAAGAAGGTGGGCGGGATGTTACGTCCCGCTCATCTCCGCCCCTCCGCTTCTATTGGGCGGCCGCTGTGTGACGTCGCTGTGACGCCGAACGTCCCCTCCCACTTCAGGAAGAGGATGTTCGCCGCCCACAGCGAGGTCGTTTGGAAGGTAAGTGCGTGTGACGGGGGTTAACGACTTTCTGCGACACGGGCAACGAATTGCCCGTGACGCACAAACGACGGGGGGCGGGTGCAATCGCACAATAAATCGATGCATGTAAAGCAGCCTTAAGACTTGTGGAGTGGTCATGAATATGACGAGCTGCGGATGCTTTGCCCCAGTTCCCACTTTGCCAGCGCTGGGTGAAAATGGCGCGGAACGCCAAAAGTCACAGCTTCGAGTTGTGCCAAACTTCTACGACTTTTTACGGCAGAATACTGGTGTAAAAGCTTTGATGAATCCGGCCTACAGTATACATGAGCCATTAGGTTCTGTTCACACAGACTTTTTGAGGAAGATTTTGGAATGTTTCAACTCAAAAAAAAAAACAAAACCTCAGTGTGAACAGACCCTTAGGACACACTAGGTAACATCCACGTGGAAGCAGCAGTGGTCACCAGACACAGAAGACGTCTTGTTTAGTCTTTTAGCTTTAGGTGGTTCTGACACCCACGATGACTTCCGTAGGGTCGTCACTCAACTTTTCCAGACTCCGGAATGGAAAAATAAACCCCAAAAACCATGACACATATCCTATTCAGGCGTAATATTAGTAGAAAGCAAGAATGTCGGGGGAAGCGTGTTGGAACCAGATGAAGAGCGGGGTCTCCGCGACCAGTGCAGACTTGACTGATGGTTTAACAAAGGGAACATGGTAAAAAAAAAAAAACCGGTGGAAGCGGTGGGCGGTCGCGGCTGCCAGTGTAAACACACAACGTACAGATCCAGGCAGAACGCACAGCGCAGGGTGCGAAGGAGCGGACAAGTCCCAGCACAGATCGGGGCGAAGACGTGCTTGTCTGGGGTTTAACTCCTTCACCGCAGAGGGTGCAAATTCCAAATGTATAAAATAAAATAAAATAATAATAATATTTATTATTATTATATTATTATTATTAAAATTTAAAAAAAATAAAAAATATATTTGTTCTCCAGTAACAGCGGAGGTCACTGATCATTCTATTTAGTCCATGGCACATAGTAATCCTATATCATAAACCCATATTGCCATCAGTCGTGTTCCTTCTTGCCGCTTCTCAGTAGGATTTGCAGGGGCCACAAAATTTTATACCTATTGGCACGTTGCTGGGACGAATATTGGGGATACCTGACGCATCCACTATATGGATGGGACGTATAGGGGCCGTATTAGACGGTTATCACCACCATTTGTTACACTTCTCTCCCAAATTCCATCAAACTCAGTATATGGTGGGCCAATTTTGGATTGAGAGCTTTGCATGAAAATGCAATAATCCGTGCAACAATTTTTTTTTTTTTTAACTACACAACATATGTCTGTAAAGCACTGTGGAATTAATAGCACTATATGAGAAAAACAAAAAAAATATATATATATACACATATATTTTTTATTTTATTTTACTCATATAGTGCTATTAATTCCACAGTGCTTTACAGACATGTTGTGTATTTACAAACAAAAAATATATAGATGGATACATAGAGGGATACATAGAGGGATACATAGAGGGATACATAGAGGGATACATAGAGGGATACATAGAGGGATACATAGAGGGATACATAGAGGGAGAGAGATATAATATAATATTTTTTTATTTTTTTTTGTAAATACACATGTCTGTAAAGCACTGTGGAATTAATAGCACTATATGAGTAAAATAAAATAAAAAAAAAAAATATATATATATATATATCTATATTATATATTATATATATACATACATCAATGACCTGTAGGATCAATAAGGCACTGGCTGCACACTGAATGTAGCTCCATGGATTTGCATTGCAGTGTTTGTTTGGTGCATGTGGCTACCTGCTCCCCTGCAGGAGGAGACTATCAGCCTGAGCCGAGTCTGCACTTACCTGCATGAGTCCCCAATGCCGCTCACTCCAGCCCCTATTAAAGATCCATCCAAAAAAACATAGAAGACGAGTCCTCAAGTCTCCTCCACCAGACAATAAATCACCCTCCACCTGCAGCAGATCCTCAACATTGAGTAGATGAAGCCCGGCTCTCCAGCATCACAGCTCCACCAGGGATCAGGAAACAGGAGCTGGAAAGTTTGTCTGCAAACTCTGCAAATGAAGGAGGAATAAAGAAGAGAGGAGGAGGGAGGAGGAGCTGCAGACCATGGGCAGAGTCCACAGGAGGAGGAGGAGGGAGCTGCAGACCATGGGCAGAGTCACAGGAGGAGGAGGAGGGATCTGCAGACACTGGGCAGAGTCACAGGAGGAGGAGGAGGGAGGCTGCAGACACTGGCAGAGTCACAGGAGGAGGAGGAGGGATCTGCAGACACTGGGCAGAGTCACAGGAGGAGGAGGAGGGAGCTGCAGACACTGGGCAGAGTCACAGGAGGAGGAGGAGGGAGCTGCAGACCATGGGCAGAGTCACAGGAGGAGGAGGAGGGAGCTGCAGACACTGGGCAGAGTCACAGGAGGAGGAGGAGGGAGCTGCAGACACTGGGCAGAGTCACAGGAGGAGGAGGAGGGAGCTGCAGACACTGGGCAGAGTCACAGAAGGAGGAGGAGGGAGCTGCAGACACTGGGCAGAGTCACAGGAGGAGGAGGAGGGAGCTGCAGACACTGGCAGAGTCACAGGAGGAGGAGGAGGGAGCTGCAGACACTGGGCAGAGTCACAGGAGGAGGAGGAGGGAGCTGCAGACACTGGGCAGAGTCACAGAGGAGGAGGAGGGAGCTGCAGACACTGGGCAGAGTCACAGGAGGAGGAGGAGGGAGCTGCAGACCATGGGCAGAGTCACAGGAGGAGGAGGAGGGAGCTGCAGACACTGGGCAGAGTCACAGAGGAGGAGGAGGGAGCTGCAGACACTGGGGCAGAGTCACAGGAGGAGGAGGATGGAGCTGCAGACCATGGGCAGAGTCACAGGAGGGAGGAGGAGGGAGCTGCAGACACTGGGCAGAGTCACAGAAGGAGGAGGAGGGAGCTGCAGACACTGGGCAGAGTCACAGGAGGAGGAGGGAGCTGCAGACCATGGGCAGAGTCACAGGAGGAGGAGGGAGCTGCAGACACTGGGCAGAGTCACAGGAGGAGGAGGGAGCTGCAGACACTGGGCAGAGTCACAGGAGGAGGAGGGGAGCTGCAGACCATGGGCAGAGTCACAGGAGCAGGAGGAGGGAGCTGCAGACACTGGGCAGAGTCACAGAAGGAGGAGGAGGGAGCTGCAGACACTGGGCAGAGTCACAGGAGGAGGAGGAGGGAGCTGCAGACCATGGCAGAGTCACAGGAGGAGAGGAGGGAGCTGCAGACACTGGGCAGAGTCACAGAAGGAGGAGGAGGGAGCTGCAGACACTGGGCAGAGTCACAGGAGGAGGAGGGAGCTGCAGACCATGGGCAGAGTCACAGGAGGAGGAGGAGGGAGCTGCAGACACTGGGCAGAGTCACAGGAGGAGGAGGAGCTGCAGACACTGGGCAGAGTCACAGGAGGAGGAGGAGGGAGCTGCAGACCATGGGCAGAGTCACAGGAGGAGGAGGAGGGAGCTGCAGACACTGGGCAGAGTCACAGAATGGGAGGAGGAGGAGGGAGCTGCAGACACTGGGCAGAGTCACAGGAGGAGGAGGAGGGAGCTGCAGACACTGGGCAGAGTCACAGGAGGAGGAGGAGGCTGCAGACACTGGGCAGAGTCACGGAGGAGGAGGAGGGAGCTGCAGACCATGGGCAGAGTCACAGGAGGAGGAGGAGGGAGCTGCAGACACTGGGCAGAGTCACAGAAGGAGGAGGAGGGAGCTGCAGACACTGGGCAGAGTCCAGGGAGGAGGAGGAGGGAGCCTGCAGACCATTGGGCAGAGTCACAGGAGGAGGAGGAGGGAGCTGCAGACACTGGGCAGAGTCACAGAAGGAGGAGGAGGGGAGCTGCAGACACTGGCAGAGTCACAGTGAGGAGGAGGGAGCTGCGACACTGGCAGAGTCACAGGCGGAGGAGGGAGCTGCAGACACTGGGCAGAGTCACAGGAGGAGGAGAGAGGAGCTGCAGACCATGGGCAGAGGTCACAGGGAGGAGGAGGAGGAGCTGCCACCTGGCAGAGTCACAGGAGGAGGAGGGAGCCGAGGGAGCTGCAGACACTGGGCAGAGTCACAGGAGGAGGAGGAGGGAGCTGGCAGACACTGGCAGAGTCACAGGAGGAGGAGGAGGGAGCTGCAGACACCTGGGCAGAGTCACAGGTGGAGGAGGAGGGGGACGGCTTGCCAGAGCTCTGGGGCAGAGTCACAGGAGGAGGAGGAGGGGAGCTTGCAGACACTGGGGGGCAGAGTCACAGGAAGGAGGAGGAGGGCTGCAGACACGGGGCTAGAGGTCACAGGAGTGGAGGAGGAGGGAGCTGCAGAGACCACTGGGCTGAGGAGTCACAGGAGTGTGGGAGGTGGGAGCTGCAGACACTGGCAGAGTCACAGGTGGAGGTGGAGGAGGGAGCTGCAGACTCTGGGCAGTGGTCACAGGAGGAGGAGGTGGGGACAGGAGGAGGAGGAGGGAGCTGCAGACCATGGGCAGAGTCACAGGAGGAGGAGGAGGGAGCTGCAGACACTGGGCAGAGTCACAGGAGGAGGAGGAGGGAGCTGCAGACACTGGGCAGAGTCACAGGAGGAGGAGGAGGGAGCTGCAGACACTGGGCAGAGTCACAGGAGGAGGAGGAGGGAGCTGCAGACACTGGGCAGAGTCACAGAAGGAGGAGGAGGGAGCTGCAGACACTGGGCAGAGTCACAGGAGGAGGAGGAGGGAGCTGCAGACACTGGGCAGAGTCACAGGAGGAGGAGGAGGGAGCTGCAGACACTGGGCAGAGTCACAGGAGGAGGAGGAGGGAGCTGCAGACACTGGGCAGAGTCACAGGAGGAGGAGGAGGGAGCTGCAGACACTGGGCAGAGTCACAGGAGGAGGTGGGGGAGCTGCAGACACTGGGCAGAGTCACAGGAGGAGGGAGCTGCAGACCATGGGCAGAGTCACAGGAGGAAGAGGAGGGAGCTGTAGACACTGGGCAGAGTCACAGGAGGAGGAGGAGGAGATGCAGACCATGGGCAGAGTCACAGGAGGAGGAGGAGGGAGCTGCAGACCATGGGCAGAGTCACAGGAGGAGGAGGAGGGAGCTGCAGACACTGGGCAGAGTCACAGGAGGAGGAGGGAGGGAGCTGCAGACCATGGGTAGAGTCACAGGAGGAGGAGGGAGCTGCAGACACTGGGCAGAGTCACAGGAGGAGGAGGAGGGAGCTGCAGACACTGGGCAGAGTCACAGGAGGAGGAGGAGGGCGCTGCAGAGGTTGAGCAGAGTCAGAGGAGGAGAAGGGAGCTGCAGAGGTTGAGCAGAGTCACAGGAGGAGGGAGCTGCAGACCATGGGCAGAGTCACAGGAGGAGGAGGGAGCTTGCAGACACTGGGCAGAGTCACAGGAGGAGGAGGAGGGAGCTGCAGACACTGGGCAGAGTCACAGGAGGAGGAGGAGGGCGCTGCAGAGGTTGAGCAGAGTCACAGGAGGAGGAGGGAGCTGCAGAGGCTGAGCAGAGTCACAGGAGGAGGTGGGGGAGCTGCAGACCATGGGCAGAGTCACAGGAGGAGGAGGAGGAGGGAGCTGCAGACCATGGGCAGAGTCACAGGAGGAGGAGGGAGCTGCAGACCATGGGCAGAGTCACAGGAGGAGGAGGAGGGAGCTGCAGACACTGGGCAGAGTCACAGAAGGAGGAGGAGGGAGCTGCAGACACTGGGCAGAGTCACAGGAGGGAGGAGGAGGGAGCTGCAGACACTGGGCAGAGTCACAGGAGGAGGAGGAGCTGCAGACACTGGGCAGAGTCACAGGAGGAGGAGGAGGGAGCTGCAGACCATGGGCAGAGTCACAGGAGGAGGAGGAGGGAGCTGCAGACACTGGGCAGAGTCACAGAAGGAGGAGGAGGGAGCTGCAGACACTGGGCAGAGTCACAGGAGGAGGAGGAGGGAGCTGCAGACCATGGGCAGAGTCACAGGAGGAGGAGGAGGGAGCTGCAGACACTGGGCAGAGTCACAGAAGGAGGAGGAGGGAGCTGCAGACACTGGGCAGAGTCACAGGAGGAGGAGGAGGGAGCTGCAGACACTGGGCAGAGTCACAGGAGGAGGAGGAGCTGCAGACACTGGGCAGAGTCACAGGAGGAGGAGGAGGGAGCTGCAGACCATGGGCAGAGTCACAGGAGGAGGAGGAGGGAGCTGCAGACACTGGGCAGAGTCACAGGAGGAGGAGGAGGGAGCTGCAGACACTGGGCAGAGTCACAGGAGGAGGAGGAGGGAGCTGCAGACACTGGGCAGAGTCACAGGAGGAGGAGGAGGGAGCTGCAGACACTGGGCAGAGTCACAGGAGGAGGAGGAGGGAGCTGCAGACCATGGGCAGAGTCACAGGAGGAGGAGGAGGGAGCTGCAGACACTGGGCAGAGTCACAGAAGGAGGAGGAGGGAGCTGCAGACACTGGGCAGAGTCACAGGAGGAGGAGGAGGGAGCTGCAGACACTGGGCAGAGTCACAGGAGGAGGAGGAGGGAGCTGCAGACACTGGGCAGAGTCACAGGAGGAGGAGGAGGGAGCTGCAGACACTGGGCAGAGTCACAGGAGGAGGTGGGGGAGCTGCAGACACTGGGCAGAGTCACAGGAGGAGGAGGAGGGAGCTGCAGACCATGGGCAGAGTCACAGGAGGAGGAGGAGGGAGCTGCAGACACTGGGCAGAGTCACAGGAGGAGGAGGAGGGAGCTGCAGACACTGGGCAGAGTCACAGGAGGAGGAGGAGGGAGCTGCAGACACTGGGCAGAGTCACAGGAGGAGGAGGAGGGAGCTGCAGACACTGGGCAGAGTCACAGAAGGAGGAGGAGGGAGCTGCAGACACTGGGCAGAGTCACAGGAGGAGGAGGAGGGAGCTGCAGACACTGGGCAGAGTCACAGGAGGAGGAGGAGGGAGCTGCAGACACTGGGCAGAGTCACAGGAGGAGGAGGAGGGAGCTGCAGACACTGGGCAGAGTCACAGGAGGAGGAGGAGGGAGCTGCAGACACTGGGCAGAGTCACAGGAGGAGGTGGGGGAGCTGCAGACACTGGGCAGAGTCACAGGAGGAGGGAGCTGCAGACCATGGGCAGAGTCACAGGAGGAAGAGGAGGGAGCTGTAGACACTGGGCAGAGTCACAGGAGGAGGAGGAGGGAGATGCAGACCATGGGCAGAGTCACAGGAGGAGGAGGAGGGAGCTGCAGACCATGGGCAGAGTCACAGGAGGAGGAGGAGGGAGCTGCAGACACTGGGCAGAGTCACAGGAGGAGGAGGGAGGGAGCTGCAGACCATGGGTAGAGTCACAGGAGGAGGAGGGGAGCTGCAGACACTGGGGCAGAGTCACAGGAGGAGGAGGAGGGAGCTGCAGACACTGGGCAGAGTCACAGGAGGAGGAGGAGGGCGCTGCAGAGGTTGAGCAGAGTCAGAGGAGGAGAAGGGAGCTGCAGAGGTTGAGCAGAGTCACAGGAGGAGGGAGCTGCAGACCATGGGCAGAGTCACAGGAGGAGGAGGGAGCTGCAGACACTGGGCAGAGTCACAGGAGGAGGAGGAGGGAGCTGCAGACACTGGGCAGAGTCACAGGAGGAGGAGGAGGGCGCTGCAGAGGTTGAGCAGAGTCACAGGAGGAGGAGGGAGCTGCAGAGGCTGAGCAGAGTCACAGGAGGAGGTGGGGGAGCTGCAGACCATGGGCAGAGTCACAGGAGGAGGAGGAGGAGGGAGCTGCAGACCATGGGCAGAGTCACAGGAGGAGGAGGGGAGCTGCAGACACTGGGCAGAGTCACAGGAGGAGGAGCTGCAGACACTGGGCAGAGTCACAGGAGGAGGAGGAGATGCAGACACTGGGCAGAGTCACAGGATGAGGCGGATGGAGCTGCAGACACTGGGCAGAGTCACAGGAGGAGGGGGAGCTGCAGACACTGGGCAGAGTCACAGGAGGAGGAGGAGGGAGATGCAGACACTGGGCAGAGTCACAGGAGGAGGAGGAGGGGGAGCTGCAGACACTCACTGAATGAATTTAAGAGAGGAATGGATGCATTTCCTTGTTAGCAAAAGTATAGAAGGTTATAAATAGCATAATCTTACAGGTAGATAGAAGAGCGACCTAGATTATTAGAGGAATGGGTGGGCTGCAATACCAAGACAGGTTATTAAACTTGGGGTTAGTTAGTTTGGAAAAACAAAGGCTTAGGGGGATCTAATCACAATGTATAAATATATGAGGGGACAGTACAGAGACCTTTCCAAAGATCCCTTTACACCTAGGCCTGCGACTGGGAACACGGGGGCATCCGCTACGTCTTGAGGAAAGAATGTTTAATCATAATCACAGACGAGGATTCTTTACTGTACGAGCAGTGATACTATGGAGCTCTCTGCCGTATGATGTTGTAATGAGGGATTCACTAGTAAAATTTAAGCAGAGCCTGAACGCATTTCTTGAAAAAATATAATATTACCAGTTATGTATATTAGATTTTATGACAGGGGTGTTGATCCAGGGAACTAGTCTGATTGCCGGATGTGGAGTCAGGAAGGAATTTTTTTCCCCATTGGAGCTTATTTGACACATTGGGGTTTTTTCGCCTTCCTCTGGATCAACATGTTAGGCTACAGATTGAACTAGATGGACTTAGAGTCTCCCTTCAACCTTAAAAACTATGACTATGACACTGGGCAGAGTCACAGGATGAGGTGGATGGAGCTGCAGACACTGGGCAGAGTCACAGGATGAGGCGGATGGAGCTGCAGACACTGGGCAGAGTCACAGGATGAGGCGGATGGAGCTGCAGACACTGGGCAGAGTCACAGAATGAGGCGGATGGAGCTGCAGACACTGGGCAGAGTCACACAGGATGAGGCGGATGGAGCTGCAGACACTGGGCAGAGTCACAGGATGAGGCGGATGGAGCTGCAGACACTGGGCAGAGTCACAGGAGGAGGCGGATGGAGCTGCAGACACTGGGCAGAGTCACAGGAGGAGGCGGATGGAGCTGCAGACACTGGGCAGAGTCACAGGAGGAGGAGAAGCTGCAGACACTGGGCAGAGTCACAGGATGAGGCGGATGGAGCTGCAGACCATGGGCAGAGTCACAGGAGGAGGAGGAGCTGCAGACACTGGGCAGAGTCACAGGAGGAGGAGGGAGCTGCAGACACTGGGCAGAGTCACAGGAGGAGGAGGGAGCTGCAGACACTGGGCAGAGTCACAGGAGGAGGAGGGAGCTGCAGACACTGGGCAGAGTCACAGGAGGAGGCGGATGGAGCTGCAGACCATGGGCAGAGTCACAGGAGGAGGAGGAGCTGCAGACACTGGGCAGAGTCACAGGAGGGAGGCGGATGGAGCTGCAGACCATGGGCAGAGTCACAGGAGGAGGAGGAGCTGCAGACACTGGGCAGAGTCACAGGAGGAGGAGGAGCTGCAGACACTGGGCAGAGTCACAGGAGGAGGAGGAGCTGCAGACACTGGGCAGAGTCACAGGAGGAGGGGGAGCTGCAGACACTGGGCAGAGTCACAGGAGGAGGAGGAGGGAGCTGCAGACACTGGGCAGAGTCACAGGAGGAGGAGGAGGAGCTGCAGACACTGGGCAGAGTCACAGGAGGAGGAGGAGGGAGCTGCAGACCATGGGCAGAGTCACAGGAGGAGGAGGGAGCTGCAGACACTGGGCAGAGTCACAGGAGGAGGAGCTGCAGACACTGGGGCAGAGTCACAGGAGGGAGGAGGAGATGCAGACACTGGGCAGAGTCACAGGATGAGGCGGATGGAGCTGCAGACACTGGGCAGAGTCACAGGAGGAGGGGGAGCTGCAGACACTGGGCAGAGTCACAGGAGGAGGAGGAGGGAGATGCAGGACACTGGGCAGAGTCACAGGAGGAGGAGGAGGGGGAGCTGCAGACACTCACTGAATGAATTTAAGAGAGGAATGGATGCATTTCTTGTTAGCAAAAGTATAGAAGGTTATAAATAGCATAATCTTACAGGTAGATAGAAGAGCGACCTAGATTATTAGAGGAATGGGTGGGCTGCAATACCAAGACAGGTTATTAAACTTGGGGTTAGTTAGTTTGGAAAAACAAAGGCTTAGGGGGATCTAATCACAATGTATAATATATGAGGGGACAGTACAGAGACCCTTTCCAAAGATCTCTTTACACCTAGGCCTGCGACTGGAACAGGGGGCATCCGCTACGTCTTGAGGAAAGAATGTTTAATCATAATCACAGACGAGGATTCTTTACTGTACGAGCAGTGATACTATGGAGCTCTCTGCCGTATGATGTTGTAATGAGGGATTCACTAGTAAAATTTAAGCAGAGCCTGAACGCATTTCTTGAAAAATATAATATTACCAGTTATGTATATTAGATTTTATGACAGGGTGTTGATCCAGGGAACTAGTCTGATTGCCGGATGTGGAGTCAGGAAGGAATTTTTTTCCCCATTGGAGCTTATTTGACATTGGGGTTTTTTCGCCTTCCTCTGGATCAACATGTTAGGCTACAGATTGAACTAGATGGACTTAGAGTCTCCCTTCAACCTTAAAAACTATGACTATGACACTGGGCAGAGTCACAGGATGAGGTGGATGGAGCTGCAGACACTGGGCAGAGTCACAGGATGAGGCGGATGGAGCTGCAGACACTGGGCAGAGTCACAGGATGAGGCGGATGGAGCTGCAGACACTGGGCAGAGTCACAGAATGAGGCGGATGGAGCTGCAGACACTGGGCAGAGTCACAGGATGAGGCGGATGGAGCTGCAGACACTGGGCAGAGTCACAGGATGAGGCGGATGGAGCTGCAGACACTGGGCAGAGTCACAGGAGGAGGCGGATGGAGCTGCAGACACTGGGCAGAGTCACAGGAGGAGGCGGATGGAGCTGCAGACACTGGGCAGAGTCACAGGAGGAGGAGAAGCTGCAGACACTGGGGCAGAGTCACAGGATGAGGCGGATGGAGCTGCAGACCATGGGCAGAGTCACAGGAGGAGGAGGAGCTGCAGACACTGGGCAGAGTCACAGGAGGAGGAGGGAGCTGCAGACACTGGGCAGAGTCACAGGAGGAGGAGGGAGCTGCAGACACTGGGCAGAGTCACAGGAGGAGGAGGGAGCTGCAGACACTGGGCAGAGTCACAGGAGGAGGCGGATGGAGCTGCAGACCATGGGCAGAGTCACAGGAGGAGGAGGAGCTGCAGACACTGGGCAGAGTCACAGGAGGAGGCGGATGGAGCTGCAGACCATGGGCAGAGTCACAGGAGGAGGAGGAGCTGCAGACACTGGGCAGAGTCACAGGAGGAGGGGGAGCTGCAGACACTGGGCAGAGTCACAGGAGGAGGAGGAGGGAGCTGCAGACACTGGGCAGAGTCACAGGAGGAGGAGGAGGAGCTGCAGACACTGGGCAGAGTCACAGGAGGAGGGTGTGCCTGGGACTCACAATGTGTCTTGGTGTGAAGTGCATGGACACTGCTGCTCCTTCCTTCTGACATCACAGTGCTGGAATCCCAGGAATGTGCAGCCACTGGGGATGTTACTTGCTTTCTTATTAATCAAAGGAAAGGGGGAGAAGAATCACATCAGCCCCCTCCTGGAGGGAAGAGACAGAGCAACAACCTGTGCACTTACAGGGGGTGTACAGAAATTGCAGTCAGGATTGTGAGAAGGGGTTAAACCTCCCAACCTGACTCTTGGAGAATCTACAATTTCATGCCATTATTTACTTTAAAGCACCGACTCCATCACAGCTTTTTTTGTGTCTAATTTCAAGTGGTGTCCCAATTTTAGTTTTTGAAAATGTGTTACCAAGTACAAAAATGCAACTCTTTGTATGGTTTTCACAGGTGCCTGGAGCAAAATCCGCAACAGCAAAATCTGCTCAGTTTATTGCTTTTTGTTGCTTTTTATGCATTTTCTTTTGTTTTTGGTGCAGATTTGATGGAGCATTTTTAAAAGTGCCAAAATCCGCACAGGTCAATAGTGTTTTTACAGGAGTTTTTATGAAAATCGCATCCATTTTGTTTGAACTGTTAATGCATTAGATTTTCTGCACAAAAAAAGGCAAAGATGGAACAAACATTTGGGCTATGTTCACACGCAGCGTTTTTGTGCTACTTTTTTTTTTCTGCAGAGACAGAAGCTGCTTTTTATAGTAGCAGCAAAAGCTATGAGAGTTCAGATCTGGGAAAAGTGATCCTTTATCATCCAAAAAGTTCCAAAGTGGAGAGCGAATTTTTCCTCCAAGATCCCCGCCATCTTATAGGGTCAATGTATGGCAGCTGCAAAAACGTTATCTGCCCCTTATGGGTTTTTCCTCCTCAGTTTTTCTTTTGCCTTTGGAGTTTGCATTTGTATCACACATCGATTGCAGCAAACACTGAGACACCTGGTGAGCGGCGGCACAGGACAAACTTGGGCGAGAGGTGCAGAATGTGACACCTCCAGCATTTTATATCCCCTTCCACCTCATTAACTTTTAGGACTTGAGTCATTATAAGTCACTGGAGTAAGGGCTCAGTCACACCTGCGTATTACTGATTCGTATTTATGTATTTTACCCGCTTATATAGCACCATCATATTCCACAGTATTTTACAGACACTGCCATCTCTGTCCCCATTGGGGCTCAAAATCTAAATCCCCTATCAGTACGTGTTTGGAGTGTGGGAGGAGACCATAGTCCCTTAGTTACAGTGAAGGAGAATCTTAAAATGGAGCTATACTCTCAACACACTTTGCATAAATCAATAATAGTAGCAAATTGAAGAAACTTTGCAGTATATCTTATCAGTAAATCTACTTCCCTCCCCAGCTATCAGACACTTTTTTTTTTATCTCCACTCTGCCTCGTAAGGGTACCGTCTCACTAAACGACGTACCAGCGATTCCAACCACAATATGACCTGGTCAGGATCGCTGGTGCGTCGCTACATGGTCGCTGGTGAGCTGTCAATCAGGCAGATCTCACCAGCGACCAGTGACCAGCCACCAGCCAGCAGCAACACGTGGAAACGATGCTGCGCTTGGTAACCAAGGTAAATATCGGGTAACCAAGCAAAATGCTTTGCTTGGTTACCCGATATTTACACTGGTTACCAGCGCACACCGCTTAGCGCTGGCTCCCTGCACTCGTAGCCAGGGTACACATCGGGTTACTAAGCAAAGCGCTTCGCTTAGTTACCCGATGTGTACTCTGGCTACGTGTGCAGGGAGCCAGTACTGGCAGCCTGAAAGCGGCGTACGCTAGTAACCAAGGTAAATATCAGGTAACCAAGGAAAGTGCTTCGCTTAGTTACCCGATGTGTACCTTGGTTACCAGCGTACGCAGCTGTCAGAAGCCGGCTCCCTGCACATTCAGATCGTTGCTCTCTCGCTGTCAAACACAGCGATGTGTGCTTCAGAGCGGGAGAGCAATGAGCAAAAAAATGAACCAGAGCAGTGTATAACGATCAGCGATTTCATAGCAGAGGCCAGATCGCTGCTCAGTGTCACACACAGCGAGATCGCTAATGAGGTCACTGATGCGTCACAAAACCTGTGACTCAGCAGCGATCTCGCTATGTGAGAAGTACCCCTAAACGTGTCATCTTATCGGGGGAAAAAAAACCAGACCTGTGAGCTTATGGTGGAGTTATAAAGATGGTGCAGAGCTCTCCGACAAGTCTTTTGCCTCACCCCAGAGCTGGATTCACATCTATGAGGCTCAGTACTCCTGTATAATCGCCTGCATGGTGCTGCTGCTTGTCTCTTTGTGCTAAAAATGAATTGAAGAGCAAGAATTCATTATTGTGTGCTTTGCTATGTATAAGAGAGATCAGAGAAGCTCTTCTCTTCGCACTAGCTCA
This sequence comes from Anomaloglossus baeobatrachus, assembly GCF_048569485.1. Lineage (NCBI taxonomy): Eukaryota > Metazoa > Chordata > Amphibia > Anura > Aromobatidae > Anomaloglossus > Anomaloglossus baeobatrachus. The sequence continues at coordinate 39,954,921 of NC_134355.1, read as the reverse complement.
GAGTAGGCTGCAAATCAGAGATAGAGACTGCAGAGGGGCGCAGTGGTGAAAATAAAGAATACACGTCATATAATGGACAGTGTTATTGCTTATGTGTGTATATACAGCTTATGCGTAGAAAAAAGTTTACAGCAACTCCACAGCAAAATCTGCAACATCGCCTTGTATAAATTATGCCTGATTCATTGCATATTTTTTTTCTTGTGGACTTTATGTCCGCACATGATGGCAAAAGGTTATTTTTATTTTACTGTGATTCAGTGGAATATTGTTGTGACGCTCGCGGGGGGAGCGGGAGTGCACCCACTGGATTATAGGGGGGACCTCGACTTACCCTTATGTGGAAGGGGCTTAACTAAGCACAAACCGTGTATTCACCAAAGCCACTGATGGTGAGGCTTGACTTGGCTTCCGGTAGATCCCAGGTGCCACTCCCAGGGCAGAGTCGAGGACTATGGCAGCAGATTGGGAGTGTTACCAATGACTGGACGGGTACTAGTAGTTAGATTGGGCTGAAACAGAAACTAGACAGTACTGGAACAGGTATTCAGACAGGACAGCAGATACTGGCATAGGTCATCTGTCGCGGGCGGGGGGTGCGCTGCGCTCACCACGCTCGGGTCCGGCGCTGCTGCTACTGCTGCTCAGTGGCTCGAGCGGTGGGCCGGATCCGGGGACTTGAGCGGCGCTCCTCGCCCGTGAGTGAAAAGGGGATGGTTTGGTTTGGGGATGTTGTCCGTGACGCCACCCACGGTTGTGGTGAGGTTGGGGCACCACCGCTGCTCTGGACGGGGATCCCGGGAGCGATGACAGGGAGCAGCTGAGGTGTTTCTCTCCCCTCCGTGGGTAGGTGGGTTTGGTGGTCCCGGGGCCCGGTGATAGCGACTGGAGGGTGGATGGCAGGAGTTGGGGAGGTGCAGGGTCGCGGGGGGCGGCAGCGCAGTGCCAGGCGGCACGGTGGTACTCACTCAGCCAGTAACGTACACGGAGTCTCTGGTAAAACAAACGGCTGGATCGACGGGTCCCACAGACGGCTGCGGCCGTCACTCCCGGTAGGTTGGCGGTGACTGTCTCTCCCTGCACCTTTGATGTGATTTTGGCCCCGATGGCTTCCCACCGGTGACCCGCTCCCCAGCGGTGTAGTTGCCAGAGGAGCCCCTTTTGCCCGCAGGCGCTGGCCCTGGGAACTCTAGCTATGGCGGTAGCTGTATTTCCCTTCACAGTTGAGCGGTTGCCTTTAGTCGGGTCTTTGCTGCTGGGAAACCCCGGAGGTTCCCGTCGCTGACGGATTTGACCGGTTTAACGGAGACTCCAAGCCTGGTCGGGGTCCGTAGGCCCTGCCGAGTGGTTTCTCTTCGCTCCCTGGTTTGGTACCGTCGGGCCACCGCCCGTCCCCGGTCCTTACGGTTGTGCCTCAATTGGCCTCGCCTGCAGACGGTCACCACCGTCTGCCAACCTTGCTGTTTTTGTGCCCGGGCCACGTACCCGGACACGGCCAGTCTGCTCCACTACCACTTCCCTCAACTCTCAAACTGTTCTCTCCAACTGTTCTGTTCTCTTTTCCCGCCTCAAGGACTGTGAACTCCTCGGTGGGTGGGGCCAACCGCCTGGCTCCACCCCACCTGGTGTGGACATCAGCCCCTGGAGGGAGGCAACAAGGATTTGTGTGTGACTCTGGTGTTCCTAACCGGGGTGTGGGGTGTGTTGTTGCTGTACCTGTGACGTCCTGGCTTGTCCAGGGCGCCACACATCTGCAACAGATGTTTAAGTACTGGCACCGGACATCAAAAACTAGCAGGATGGCAGGCCCTGGCACGGTTGGCAGGTACTGGCACAGGTCTTCAGGAACTGGCAGGACTGCAGACTCTGGCACGGTTGTCAGGACCTAGCAGGTACTAGCACAGGTCATCTGGCACTGACCGGACGGCAGGCCCTGGCACGGTCGTTAGGTACTGGCAGAGGTCGTCTGGCACAGGAAATCAGGTACTGGCAGAGGTCATCTGGCACAGGACATCAGGTACAGGCACAGAACATCAGATACAGGCACAGAACATCAGGTACTGGCAGAGGTCATCTGGCACAGAACATCAGGCACAAGACATCAGGCACTGGCAGAGGTCGTGTGGCACAGGACATCAGATACAGACACAGGACATCAGGTACTGGCATAGGTTATCTGGCACAGGACATCAGGTACTAGCATAGGTAATCGGGCACAGGACATCAGGTACAGGCACAGAACATCAGGAACTGGCAGAGGTTATCTGGCACAGAACATCAGGCACTGGCACAGAACACCAGGCACAGGACAAGAGGTACTGGCAGAGGTCGTCTGGCACAGGACATCAGGTACTGGCAGAGGTCACCTGGCACAGGACATCAAGTACATGCAAGTCCTGGGACACATGCAAGGCATGTGCAGGACCACAGGCAAGGCTGGCAACAACGGTCTCAGGATACGCTGGTCCATGTGTTAAGGTGAACTCATAACCAGAGATCACTAGTTGCCTACTGCCTGGCCGAATTGATATGGGCCAAGTGCATGCATAAAAGAATCCACACCAGACACAGTCGGATGTGTAATCTCTTCTTGGTCACTGTAGAAAATGGCACCAAACAGACAGAGAGACTCGTGCGTCCTCTTGATATAGGCTAGGGGCGTACACAAGTTCAGATATGCATATTTAGTGGGACAGTTCATGGGCTAGCCAATGGGGAGATCCGTGTTGCTGTTGATGGGCAGGTCTGACTCCAGTGGACGAAACCATGACGATGGGAGGGACGTCATCTGGTGCATCCATGCTGATGGTTTGGTCTGTGATTTCCAGCTTGACCAGGGATCTTCCCTTATATGGTATCTTCTTTCATCTGGACATTCCTTGCATTCCAGGCAAGGTGTGGAGAAACAGGCAATGGCAGCCACCTTTATATCTGTGTCATGCATATGATCTGAAACCTGAATTATGTAAGACAAATCGACATATTTCCCACAATGCTCTATGTCCAGAGGTTAATTAAGTATTTCATTTTATGGCTCTCCTCAACAGTCCCCCCTAAATACTTTATTAACCTTCTGACCCTACCATGGTCCTCTAACACATCAGCTCTAATGCTTTAACTGCAACCTTTTTCCGTTTTGCTATCCGCTATACAAGCAATACTAAGCTTTTGCCCCCGCTGGTACAGACTGCTGATCAGAGAGTTGATCACATCCCGCACACACAGTTCACAGAGGCACAGGTAACTAGAACAGACTATTTAATGCTGACGAGCTCACTCAGATTTCGAGATTAATCGATTAGAAAGAGTAAGGCAATTGTAAGAATAAGCTTCTTACTGTTATGCTGCAGCTTTTAGCGTTACTGTTTCTGAAAGGCTGATTCTCAGTCAATATCCGAGTGCTGTCCGCGTCTTCGAGACTTTTCTACCCGAATATACCTGATTGTATCACAACACTAATGGATCTCTTCTTGTCTCTGGTCTATAATCTACCACCAGGAGGCCTTTAACAAGATTTCCCTTACACATGGATCCGATTACCTTCAGTAACACAGAGTAGCACTTTTACGGCTTCAAATACCAACAAATAAAACAATACCAGTTACCTATAAGTGTATGTTATCCTTAAGTCACTTAAACCCTTAAAATAATTGATCGGTTCAGGTCAGATAATGTCTTTCCCACCATGAGCCCTTATTTGTGTAATATTCCTGTACCCATTGTTCCCTTATGGTTATTTCCCATGTATCATCCCCAATCTAGAAATTCTCCATAAAGTTCTATATGAGATAATCCAGCACTATGTGTGTTGTGACCCTCATTCTGCTGGTACGATGGACTCTTTACAGCGGCTGCTGTCTCCAGATGGGTTTTCCCTCAAGCTTCATGGAAGATGCTGTGGTTGGGATAAGCTGGATCGGTCCACCTGATTCTGACTCAGGGATCATTCTGACTTGTCTTTTTAGGATCACCCAGTCTCCGGGCTGGAGACCACGTGCTCCTGACACTGATTTAGGATCTGGAATTGGAGGATACACCTGTTTACACACTATACAGGCAGTTGTATACGGCTCATACATCACTGGTCAGGATATCACACTGTATCTGCAGTATGTGTGAGAAATATAATCACGTTCTAGGTACTAAACCAAAAATACCTTATATAAAGATTGAATTATTAAGGAAAACGAACATTTGTTACATGATTTGCAGCGTTCACCATTATCTTGTGGATCGTTACATGTTTATGTTATAATCATTAAAATTCCAAACAACATACACCCATGTGACTATAGACACAATAAGATATTCCAATAAAGCAGGGGCAGGGATTGGGGCAATAGCCCTAAACTCTCCCTACCTCGCAGCGGAGGTCGGCACCCTATAAGGCGAATTGGCGCCCCCGCTCACCGACGGCTCACCCTCCCTATCCCTACACTGCTAAGCTAATACGTGTTGCTAATGTCAGTGAGGGAAATATAGAAACCGTGAGATACCGGGGATAAAGAGGCGTCAATATGCAGTTATATATATCCAATTCATTCCCAAAGATTAAATATTCACACTCTGTATTTACATAGCTGTTTGTAGCTTAAATCAATATGATACAGCAAATTCAAGAACCAAACCCTAAAAGAAATTAAATATCTCACATGTATAACATGTACCCACTGTATCAATATAATAATAATAAGGCCAGGTAAAGTCATGAGGAGATCTCGTCCAATCACAGACTCTCCCTGTACAATTCACACTCAGGCTAATAAAATAAACACATATTTGTCAGACACTTAGCATGAAAGAAGCGCAACGCGTTTCTCCCCTCTTCACAACGGCAGACGGGTTCATCAGGGGCATCCCCAGGTACTGACCTCTATAGTGACCTCTGCTATAGAATATGTACTTTTACCGCTTTTTAGGAACTCCATCTTTACATAGCACCAGCACCATGAGTTTTTCAGCAGTAATGTTTTCCACACTGGATATGTTTCAGAGCAGACCTGAAAAGAAATTCACTCAACACGCACAAAACTCATATAAACCTAGTCATGGTAGATGTATATGACTAATCTGCAATCACCGGAGCAGTAGAGCGGATGAGGGGGGTGTTGCTACGAGGTCTTTACAGTTTTTTCTACCTTAATAGGCACACGTCTTACAAGACTGGATGTGTCTGGCCACCTGGGTACTGAGCAGTGGTGCCGCCCAGATCTTGTCCATCCCAACACCTTTGTCACATGGGTTACCTGGGCCATTATTGAGTAGAGCGCTCATGGCAGAGAAAGCTTACCGCCCTTTATCCACAGACCTTCCTCAGTCACTGGCTCCCTGCGTCTCACACTCCGTTCCTTGCTGAATCGCTTGTTCCTGTAAGGATTTAAGAACACAAGGAGTGACCAATGTCACGGAGGACGTGACAGGAGCCACCGAGGTACCGGTCTGCTTTGTATAAGGACTCTCAACTCTAGGCCCATTCACTGCTTCTTTGTTGCCTGCTCCATCAGTCACCGGCTCTTTTGATAACAGGAGAGCGCCTCCACCTGGGCTCATATACACTCTCTACGGTCTTTATAGATTTATGACGTCACACTCCACATTTTGACTATCTTACCCCTTTCCGCTCTACGAACCACAGTGATCGCAAATCTTCATCTCATTCTCCTATTTCGATGAGAGAGGAGTGGTTTGATTTTTAATACCTCATGTTGCGTAACCTCAGCATATCCAGTGCAGAATCAACCAGCATCTTGGTATCTGGATCCATCTACGGAAAAACTCAAAATCTGCATTAGCAATGGCCTCATCTGAGACATGTTCAAAACCTGACAATTCTTGTTACATCAGAGCAATCATGAGATATATGTGTGTCTGCTGTATCCTCCTTACAGATAAAAATATAAAGAACACTTAATAGAAAAACCCAATCGATGAACAAATTAAAACCTTAAATAATATGTGTGACTTTCCACATCATCTTTCCCCCCCTTTTTGAATCTATTATCCAAAACATAATTAGATTCAAAAAATGTGTGGCCCCGGAGCTCTACATTTAGGTATAAAAGTCACATTGTATAGATTGTACCTAATCGGGAACAGCAGAAATATTGTTTTTATCTGTAACTTAATAATGGAAAACCCTTTCAATGGTTTTTATAACCTTTGCTTAAACCACAGAAATCTGCACTGCAAAGAAAGCAGATTATTCAATACATTAAATATAAAACACAGAATTCCATAAATAATCCACATTCCTTAAAACAAATTATTGTAATTATTAATAAATATATTAATAAATTATTATTATATTATTATTATTATTATTAACTATAATAACGTAGCACAACCTCTGGATATTGGATGTAGGGGCGTTCATTTTTGAATCATTGAGGAGATTATCCAACAGACCTCTATGCTTGAAAAGCTATCAATGAATCTAAACATGTCCACAGTTAACTTTTATTTCTTTGGGATAAAATTAGTAAAATAAAAAACTACTGTCAATAACCTTTTTCCAATATAATTTGCAATGGTTTAAATGCAGGATAAACCCCCCATGTTTGGCCTGTTGGGTTTTTTTTTTTTTTTCTTCACAGCTGACTCACAATAGATCGAAGGTGAGATGAAAAACCTGCCCCACAGGTTTTGTTTTTTTTTTTTTTCTAAAAATTGCTACTTCCCCCAAAAGCACAGTTCATTTTGCCTGGACACGAGTGATATCTCTCTCCTTCTGTTGGATTTTTTTTTTTTTTTTTTTTTAAAACATTCAACTCTCAGGATTATTCGCCATATTCGTAATTGGAATATGTATTATTTATCATGACATCTGCCGCAAAGGTACGTTTATTTTAAGGTTTTTCTCTTATTCTTTTATTGCTTATTAATTTAATAAGATATTGCTCCTTGTGACTGTCCTGACTCAATCCAACCTGCACCCTGGATCTATATTAAGTGTCTTCCACAACCACCCAATCATACAATATTCCATCTTTTAGTGCTATAAACATTTACTAACACTTCATGTTATTCAGTGAGAGCAGTTTTGTCAGCTGCACTGGAGGGCTCCATACAGATTTACTAACAAAATGGCCACTGCCAGAATAGCACATGGCTTCTTTGTATAAGGGCGGTTGAACCACATGAGAGGGGGAAGGGAGAAACTGATTTTACTTCTGCTAAACTTACAAGTTTAACCAATTATCCTTCCTGCCTATATTCCATACTCTATACATATACACACAGATTTACATATCCACAGTCCTGGTCCAACTACAGTTAAAAACACTAATTTTTCTGTCTAAGTATGTACTACTCCATTCAGCCATGTGCTTCATCCACCATTTTAAAATCTTACCTAAAATGTCTGCCTCCATGACTAGCACATGGTTTATCACAGGATTGCGGCCTAGAGTCCCCACTTCTCAACACAGTCCACTCATCCGGATCTTTCCGGCACAACTAGACACCGCTTCACCAATTTTTCCATCTTTCTCTCAAGATAAACAACACCAACAAAACCAACAAACAAACACAGGATGAGATGACTCACAACTGACACACAACTTGAACACTAAGTAAAGTTTTTGTTAAGTCTGCAGCAGGCGCCTCGTCACGGTGTCCCTGCCCAGTTTCTACATGGTCCATAATTCATAAAGACACCAATGGTGTCACCCCTGGCTACAAGGTGCCCGTACCAGCCGATTCACGTCCAGCGCTTTTTCTAGACCCCAAGACACCTCATACCAATTATATCACCCAAGCTTGCGCTAAGCCCCAATGGTATCCGTACCAGCCATTTCACGTCCAGCGTTAGGCCCCAAGACTACCACGTACCAGCCACAATGCGCAACTTAAACGCTATGCCCCAATGGTATCCGTACCAGCCATTCCACGCTACACTGCGCTAGGCCCCAAGATTACCACGTACCAGCAGTCCCACGTATTTCCTTACAGAGCCATAAACTGTACCACAGGCGACAACCGTATACTATACCACAGACAATATCCTTTACCATATCAACAAATTTGAGAGCCCGTGAAAAACACGTGCCTAACCTGACCAATTAAAACCTGCGCTATATCTCTAGGTCTTGTACCAAACCGTATTAACTACTTAAGTTTCCACTAGAACCACAAACCATATCACAGGCGACAACTAACAGAACTCACAAACCCACATGCTCTCTTCACAAATACACAACAGGCAGCAGGCAACTGAATATGTGACGGTTCTTCCGAGATTAATATGGCCAATAGCCGTGAGACCCGTCTGCCCGTCAACAGATACCCCAACAAACCGGACACAGTCAGGCAATCAGTGCCACACACCCCACCGAGACCACGGGAAGACTACAGATTATGAAAAATCAGCAGACCTACCGTACTCTCGTTCGGAAGTGATCAGTTTCCTGGGGTGTCCAGCACGTCATGCCATTCCAGTTGCCGGTTCATCAGGATTTCAGGTGTCTCCGTCTATTGGCCCCACGTTGGGCGCCAATAATGTTAAGGTGAACTCATAACCAGAGATCACTAGTTGCCTACTGCCTGGCCGAATTGATATGGGCCAAGTGCATGCATAAAAGAATCCACACCAGACACAGTCGGATGTGTAATCTCTTCTTGGTCACTGTAGAAAATGGCACCAAACAGACAGAGAGACTCGTGCGTCCTCTTGATATAGGCTAGGGGCGTACACAAGTTCAGATATGCATATTTAGTGGGACAGTTCATGGGCTAGCCAATGGGGAGATCCGTGTTGCTGTTGATGGGCAGGTCTGACTCCAGTGGACGAAACCATGACGATGGGAGGGACGTCATCTGGTGCATCCATGCTGATGGTTTGGTCTGTGATTTCCAGCTTGACCAGGGATCTTCCCTTATATGGTATCTTCTTTCATCTGGACATTCCTTGCATTCCAGGCAAGGTGTGGAGAAACAGGCAATGGCAGCCACCTTTATATCTGTGTCATGCATATGATCTGAAACCTGAATTATGTAAGACAAATCGACATATTTCCCACAATGCTCTATGTCCAGAGGTTAATTAAGTATTTCATTTTATGGCTCTCCTCAACACATGGATAAGCCAGACACAGGATACACTGGACTCAGACAGAACACGACTTCAGGCAGGATAACGAACTTACACAGGACAAAAGAACGAATGCAGGATACAGGCTTGTACCAGGACACAGGAGCGGACTCAGTAACACAGGCAGGACAGGTCCAGGAACAAAAATAGGACAGACAGAGGTACACAGGCTGGACGAGTCCAGGAACACATGCACGAGCTGGGAACTGAAACACACGTGGCAGCTGCAGAAAAGAACCAGTGCCGTACTACTTGTTGGTGACAACGCAGGAAAGAGGAGGACCATGCAACAGGTGGGCGGTATTGTGGGAGAGCAGAGGACTGAGAGACACGTGGATGGTCATGAAGAGGAGCAGAGGACCACGCAACACTTGGATAGTAGTGCTGAGGACCACGGAAATTGTGGGCAGCCATGCAGGTGAGCATAGTACCACGCAGCACTAGGATGGCCATACAGGAGAGCAGGGGACCAAGAAGCATGTGGGTGGCCGTGCAAGAGTGCAGAGGACCATGCAACCCGTGGGCGGCCATGCAAGCGAGCAGAGGACCACGCAACACGATGATGGTTGTGCAGTAGTGCAGACAACCACGCAACCTGTGAGCGTCCATGCAGGCGAGCAGAGAATGGTCGTGCAGAAGACCTCTCAACCCTTGGGTGGCCATACAGGTAAGCAGGGGACCAAGTGACATCAGGATTGTTGTGCAGAGGAGCAGGGGACTGTGCAACAAGAGCACACCCACAAGGACAAACGGAACGGGCGGCGGTAGTGGCATCAGTGTCCCTGCTAGGCATAGGCACAAGCAAGCACCGGGATGCCAGAGAAGATAGGGATAGAGAAGACGGCATTATAATTGTCACGTACTACATCTGGATTCTATTGCAGATTATCTGCAGAACTCACTCTGCTCATTGCAATGGTTGAAATTTGTTGTGAAAATTTGACATTAAAAATCTGCATAATTGGTTCGTTTCCATGTTGATTTTTTTTTTTTTGCACATTCTGTGGACGAGATTTGTTGAAATGTCTGCCAACTTGGTTATCCAATCTAGAGCAGGGGTGTGCTGAGCTGTCGGTATGTTGAGTGATTGCTCAGCCATTCAATCTGAGGCTGGGAGGTGCTGGCTTCTTCAGGTATTCCCTGTTCTAAGTGATTGCCCAGCTACTTAGCTGAGCAGTCAGTCCCAGATCACTGTCATTGGTGGTAATTGCTCATCAGTGCATGTTGGCCTTTTTCATCTGTGCTCTGTCTTTTGATCTATTGCTATGAGACCTTGGACCTCCTCTGACCATCCATTTGCTTTGCCTCTTTGCTTTGATTGTCTATTGGTCTTCTGATCCCGGACCATGACCTTTGTCTTTCTCCTTCGTTTACAACATGCTGTCTTGGTATCTGACCAGGAACGTTTGACTTTGCTTCACGGCTTGTCCATCACTAGCCATAACTTTTCTTTCTCATTTCCGCCAGCAAGGATCCTGCTGACAAATTGTGTGGTCAGGTGGTGAATCTGACACAAATGATTCAGGATCTGACAATGGAATATCGTAATCTTGAATCATCGAAAACACAGTTGCAGATTTCTAATTTTATGAAGGCTCCCTATAGTGCTCTGATAGTGGCTGTGATTGCTATATCTGCATACCCTAACATGCAGTTGGACTCTCCCGAACCTATAGCGGCCCTTCCTGAAAAACTTTCAGGTGAAAAAAGCCAGTTTTGATCATTCATGGAGAGATGTAAATTATTTTTTACCCTACAATGGTGGTCTTCAGGGGCCGAATCCCAGTGGGTAAGAATAATTATGTCCCTCCTGTGAGGGGCTCCTCAGATCTGGGCTTTTTTTTTTTTTTAGGTCCCCAGACCACATAATGGGATTTGGTCTAATCTTTTTTTGACACCTTAGGTGTAAATTATGACGAACCTGACAGAATCAAGGTCGCTGAGGCAAACATAATGAACCGGACATGGGGAGCTGCACTGTTGAGGATTATTGTATCGAATTCCGGCAATGGTCCACCTGAGGTTCAGTAGAACGATGCAGCCCTCAGGTGTCCAAAGGGGCCTTTCCGAAATTCTTAAGGATGCTCTGGAGCTTCACGATCCCCCTAGTTCCTTGGTGGAGGCTAAAATCCAGACCATACGGATGGATAGCAGATTCCAGTAATGATGTAATAAGAGACAGGGAGCCTCTTATATTTCTCTGTAGCACATCCGTCTACCTGAGGTGGAGCCAATGGTGTTTGGAGCCATCAGTTCTCACACTGTGGAAAAGAGACATTGATGCCATCTAGGATTTTTCTCTACTGTGGGCTTGCTGGACAAATTCTGAAGGCCTGCCCAAGGATTGCCCAACTCATACTCAGTGGTGATGACCGAGCACTACCATGCTTGGGTGCTCGGTACTCGTAATGAGCAGTCAGACGCTCGAACGAGCTCAACTCGTGTACTGAGTATAATGGAAGTTAATGGGGAACTCAAGCATTTTTCCTGAAGATCTTCAGAAAAATGCTCAAGTTCCCCATTGACCTCCATTATACGCGGTAAACAAGTCAAGTCCGTCTGAGCGTCCAACTGCTCGTTATGAGTACTGAGCACCCGAGCATGGTATTAGGCTATGGGCGCACACTGGAGAATACCAATCACAGAAAACCGACAAGGTCAAATTAAATAGAAAATGTATTTATTCTTTTATATGAATTACACCAGGAATTCAAAAACATAGTCACCAATGAAATACATTACAACAAATACAAAAAACACGACCTTGTCGGTTTTCTGTGATTGGTATTCTCCAGTGTGTGTGACACGCCCGCACCGGGGCCTGGGGGTTACTCGTTACCGGGCCGGTCCTTTCTTGGGTGTGATGTTGCAGCAGCAAGGCCCGATTCCGTTACCCCGGCGGTGTCTTTATAAGAAGAGGATTATTTATAAGGGATGAAGATAGTTATTTGTGACACCACTTGTGGTACTCGACCAGAGATAGCCGACGCTGCGGGATGGGGCCTCTGGGGCAGATGGTGCCGCAGCTGAATTGGTATAGCTCTCCACAGGTAGAGTTGGGCCCCAGGGCCAATGGGAGTAGTAGTCGGTGATGGTGGGGGTGCAGGTGAGTACCGGAGCGACACATGGATGCAGTCTCAAGGATTTTACTCACTGTAACAGGTTCCAAGGTGACACGAGTAGTCAATGACCGCCTTTGGAGTGCCGGGTTCCACTGTGATGGGCTCCAGTCGATCCTGGGTAGTTCTGAGGTGAAGACCAGTGCACACTTCTTATGTTCCTTCCCTGGTCGTCTTCCTGCTCTGCCTTCTCATCCACCTGTCCCGCGCCTACGTACACAGTGCCCTGAGCCGGTCTCCACGGGCCCTATAGGGTAGCCTGAAGCTCTGTCCCTTGGCCCTATGTGGTCACCTTCCAGCGGATTTGTGTGTGGAGTTGACCTCAGTACTAGCAGTATCCTTAGTGTCCGGTTTTACTAGATGAGCACGTTGGTTCTTCTCCTCTAGTCTAGGGACTGGATCCCCATCTATGGCCAAGTCCTTCCACTCCTATATGTCGTATGTGGAATTAGACCATGGGTGTATGGCACACTTCCCTTGGGCTCTAGGACCCCTTCTCTATTGTGCCTTGGCTGATCTCCAGCTCCAGACCACAGGTCTTCACTCCTCCACTGCTCTTTTCAACTGTCTTTCTTCCTACAGGCTGCTCCCACTAATTAGACTACAGCCCCAGGCTGGGTCAGATTAGGGGGAGGGAGGTGCCACCACCAGTGGCTAGCTATACATAGCTTAGTGGCACTGAGCCCTAACCCTGACCTGGTGGTGAGCTGCTAATTGAGGGTGTTGTGTGCTTGTGTCTACTGGTGGGTGACTTCTTCCTTACCCAGGGATGGGGCACCACATCTCTGACTGAGATGCAGTACCTCTGTGGCGGCTGAAACCTCAGGGGCGCCACATGCGCACATAGCCTAATATGGTTTTGTCTTTCAAGGAACATTCGTTGCCCACATTGGCCTTCATTGACTGTGGGTCTGCAGCAAACTTTATTGATTCGAGACTGGTTAAGAAATTAGGATTAGGGACAGTTAGTCTGGAAAAAACTATTCAGATTTTTGTGTGTTAACAAAACATGACTACCTCAGAACTTTGTCAAACACGTAATGGCGGAGTTCATGCTCCAAGGGGGCGCCCTTCATTCTGAATCCATTTCCTGTTTTATATTGGATAATTTACTTGCTGGGGTGGTAATAGGACTTCCGTGCTATTTATTCATAATCTTGTTATTGATTGGTGTCAAAAAGAGATTAAGTGGCATCCCAATTGTAATAAATAGTGTGTAAAGCCTATACAATTATGCTCCGCTGGTCTGGAGGGTCTGCTGGGGTACCTGAAAGACTTTGGAGATGTCTTCTCAGAAAAAAAGGCAGCGATATTACCTCCCCATCGTCTCTATGATTGTGCTATTAATCTTGTCCCTAATACCAAATTACCTAAAGCTCGGCTTTATAATCTGTCTGGGCCGGAACGCACCACCATGAAAAATTCTGTGAACAAAAATCGTCTCTCATCTTCTGTAGCTGGTGGATTTTTCTTTGTGATGATGATGGTCTCCGTCTTTGCCTTGATTTCCGAAAATGGAACGAAATCATGGTTAAGAATACATTTCTGCTTCCACTCATCCCCGACCTATATGATCAGCTTATGGGGGCTAAGTGGCTTTCTAAGCTAGACCTTAGAGGGGCATACAATTTGATATGCATCAAGAAGTTGATGAGTGGAAAATGGCGTTTATTCGACAATCTGGTCATGCCTTTTCGGTTAACCAATGCGCAAGCTGTTTTCCAAAACTTTCTGAATAATATCGTTACTGATTGCATTGGGCGATTTATTGTGGATTACCTTGATGACATTTATTTTTTTTCACCTGATTTGAATTTGGATTCTCACCAGGAACATGACTGGGTAGTATTAGAAATCTTAAGGGAGAATTCTTGGTTAAAAATTTATTTTTTTCTATTCAGGAAATTGCATTCTAAAGCGGGCTTTACACGCTGCGACATCGCTAATGCGGAGTCGTTGGGGTCACGGAATTCGTGACGCACATCCGGCCGCATTAGCGATGCCGTTGCGTGTGACACCGATAAGCGATTTTGCATCGTTGCAAAAACGTGCAAAATCGCTAATCGGCGACATGGGGGTCCATTCTCAAATCTCGTTACTGCAGCAGTAACGAGATTGTTCCTCGTTCCTGCGGCAGCACACATCGCTGCGTGTGACGCCGCAGTAACGAGGAAGCTCCCCTTACCTGCCTCCCGGCCGCTATGAGGAAGGAAGGAGGTGGGCGGGATGTTACGTCCCGCTCAGCTCCGCCCCTCCGCTGCTATTGGGCGGCGGTTCAGTGACGTCGCTGTGACGCCGCACGGACCGCCCCCTTAGAAAGGAGGCGGTTCGCCCGTCACAGCGACGTCGCCGGACAGGTATGTATGTGTGACGGCTGTTGTGCGACACGGGCAGCGATTTGCCCGTGTCGCGCAACAGATGGGGGCGGGTACCCACACTAGCGATATCGGGACCGATATCGCAGTGTGTAAAGTAGCCTTTAGGGTTCATTTTATTAGCCGATGGGTTTTAGATGGATCCTGGGAAGGTGCAGACCATAATAGAGTGTGTTCAACCGGGTGATCTAAGGCTACATGCGCACGCTGCGGGTTTTTTTACACGTTTTGGTGCAGTTTTGTTGTCAGAACTTTCTGACATTTGACTTCCCAGCAAAGTCTATGATAAGTCAGACTTGCTGTGTGCACGTTGCAGTTTATTTGTCAGCGTTTTGTTTTTTTTTTACAAACGTTTGTGACAAAAAATAAGCAGCATGTTCATTTTTTCTTGCGTTATTGTCAACATTTGTGACCCATTAAAATCAATGAGGGCATGAAAAACGCAAGGAAAAATGCATGCTATCAATTTGTCGCGTTTTGCTTGCGTTTATGGTGCTGTTTTGGCACCAAAACTGCACCAAAAACGCATGCAAAACGCACCAAAAATGCACCTACGTTACAAGCGTTTTTTTTTTTTTTACATTTCCAGGCTCTCTGTGACAAGGTGCAGTTTTGGTTGCAATTTGTGTGCACCAAAACTGCAGCGTGTGCATGTAGCCTTAAGCCATTGCAACGTTTTCTACGATTCACCAATTATTAGAGGAAATTCATTAGAGGTTTTTCCCAGATTGTTATACCTCATAGGGCAGATGTCAAGGTTTGGACTCTTTAGGCTGCTTCTACTGTCTTTGTGCTGTGTGCTGTTGCTAATTCGTATCTGTGTTTCAGTGCATTACAAGTCCGCTACTACTGCAAGTATCCATGCCACCCGCCTACCACGATATGCGCCACCGCTGCTGCTAGTATCCACACCAGCCACCTAACACGATATACGCTGCTGCAAGTATCTACGCCGGCTACCTACCATGATATCCGCTGCTGCTAGTATCCACACCAGCCACCTAACACGATATCCGCTGCTGCAAGTATCTACGCCGGCTACCTACCATGATATCCGCTGCTGCTAGTATCCACACCAGCCACCTAACACGATATACGCTGCTGCAAGTATCTACGCTGGCTACCTACCATGATATCCGCTGCTGCTAGTATCCACACCAGCCACCTAACACGATATCCCCTGCTGCAAGTATCCACGCAGGCCTCCTACCACGAAATCCGCTGCTGCAAGTATCCACATCCCCCACTCCTGCCGCATCCATCCATTCCGGATGACTCCACTACGCCGCAACAACCAGACGGTATTGTATCTGTGTCGCCAGCTGCCGAGTTATCATTAGTCTCCTGGGGCTGTCCTCTATC
Source organism: Anomaloglossus baeobatrachus (assembly GCF_048569485.1). Classification (NCBI taxonomy): domain Eukaryota; kingdom Metazoa; phylum Chordata; class Amphibia; order Anura; family Aromobatidae; genus Anomaloglossus; species Anomaloglossus baeobatrachus. Next base: position 39,938,977 of record NC_134355.1, on the reverse strand, counting down.
GACTGCCTACCATCGACCATTGTGTGTGCCTATCGCCACCTTGGGTGACTTTAGTGAAGACTTGGCTGCTGATCCAGTTCGCTCCTCCATTGCAGTGATTGGTACCTTCAGTGCAGTGGACCCACTAACCTCATGCTCGGCCTGTGAGCATAACAATAACTCAACACACAGCCATTAATGTCTAAACAGCTGGCAACAAAAGGGAGCACACCCCTTAGTGAAAATGGCCAAATTGTGCCCAAGTGTTAATATTTTGTGTGGCCACCATTATTTACAAGCACTGGCTTAACTCTCTTGGGCATGGACTTCAGTAAAACATCACAGGAGCCGCTGGATCCTCTTCCATCGTCCATGGCATCACGGTGCTGGTGGATGTTAGAGACCTTGCTCTCCTCCACCTTCCATGTGAAGAGGCCCCACAGATGCTCCATAGGGTTTAGGTCTGGAGATGCGTGGCCGGTCCAGCACCTTTACCCTCAGTTTCTTTAGCGAGGCAGTGGTCGTCTTGGAGGTATTTGGGGTCGTTATTGTAGCACCCCTGAGGTATCAGGTGCCACAAAATGTAACCTGTGGAAACCCAAACTCCAGACTATCCGTGCCAGTCAACACACCAGCACCCTCAGACCACATACATAGCCCCAATTCCAGACTGGGAGACTTCCTAGCAACAGTTAAAAGGGATGGGCATTGATTGGATAGTTGCCACCCAATCTGTAGGGAGAGACCCAGCAAGAGGGGGGCCAGTGGTCAGTTGGGAAGTTGGCGGGAGGAAGTAGAGAGTAGTCGTCGGTGGAAGAGGAGAGAAGAGTAGTGAGAGTTGAGAGAGTGAGGAGTGAAGTAAAGAAAGGAAACGTGTAAATATCTGAATTAACAATGGAAAGCTGTAACAAGAGTGACGGACTGTCTAGTAAGGAACCAGGACTCCAGGAACCGCGGGGCACCTGTGGAAGTGTGGAACCAAGGCTCACAGGACTCAGCACGAGGCAGGGTGCCGACCCTAGGACAGCGGGACACTTTATGGTCAACTGTTAAATCTGCCAGGTGAGGGGATCTCCAGGGTCCATCACCAACCAAAGAGTCTGAAGCATCAGCAGCAAAGAGGGGACCGGGGACTAAACCCCTTAAATAGTCCAGGCTGACTGCAATAGGACCAAGACTGAAACAGAGGGGCTCCCCCAGAAGCTTTAAGCCACGGGAGCCCAGTACCAATGAGAGTGCACGGAGGACAGCTACCCCAGGTCACAGCTGGCACGGAGAACAAGGGGAGCAGGAACACCTGAAACCAGCACCAGCGAGTCCAGGTACCAGCCACAAGTAAAAAGGCAAATTGAAACGGCAATACCGGTGTGGACTCTTTCCTTCCCACCTCCGTACACATACACTGATTGTTCCCTACTTTTGCCCCCTCATCATCCACTGCTGGGGCCTAGCCCTGCTTGCGGACGGCCCAAAACACCTAAGCTGCATTACTCCACCAGCCCCAGCAGGACCCTGCAGCGGCGGCCTCAATAATCTGGCCGCACACCGCAAGAGGCGTAGTCGAAAAACTGTTTTCTTTTCTTTTATTTTTCACCCTCTTTTATCGGACCGACCCCAGGGTCACGGAACCAGGCATTGGCCGCGACCAGGACTGTTCCTCACTGCGCACCACACGCCCAGGACCGAGTACCCCACAGCCCTGGGGTGTCACATTACTGTGTTGGAATACGAAGGGAGAGGATCATGTTCTGCTTCAGTATGTCACAGTATACATTGACATTCATGGTTCCCTCAATGAACTGTAGCTCCCACAGTTGGCAGCACTCGTGCAGCCCCAACCCATGACCCTCCATCACCATGCCTTACAGTAGGCAATAAAGCTGTGAATATGCTCAACCTGTGTGGTTGTGTGACCCACAACCAATGCAAAAAACGTTATCAGCTGCCGCAATGTCCACGAGCCCCAAGGCTGAATGAAACAAACAGGAACCTGGCAAAACATGGCTCAATCTGCGCTGCTGTGAATAAGATAGAGGTCCAATCCATAGTAAAAGGGAAAGGATTGCAAAAGCAACCCTTTCACCAGAAAGTCTAGGACACCAAAGCTCATAGACCAACACAGGATAACCTATAACTGGCATGGGTAGAAGATTTCAACCAGCATAAATAGGAGGGAAGCAGATCTTATTGGCTTCCCCACCACATGTGATCACAGGAGCCTAACAAGCAGACTTGCAGAGATTAACTCTTGCTACCCAGCCTAAGAATCCTCACAGCAGGTTGATGCCTATGTGTCCCTGTGTTGATCCCAGACACCAGAGAAACCATCGAGTGGAGTGTCATAATCTACAATGTGAACAGAGCCTGACACCGCCATGACAGTCGGTGATGTTTGTGCACTACTGTAGCTGAGCAGTCAGTCCCAAATTAAAGAGAGGACGGCGCATTGCCCCCCCTCCCCCCCCGGGGCATTTGCGGAGGCCGGCATGACCCCTGATTGGTGGGGAGGTCAGGGTGTCATGGGTGGGGGAGGGGGAGTGAGCCTGTTTTGAAGTGATTGGATAGTCAAAGGGGAGGAGCGGTACTTTCCCGCTCCCCTGGCTGAAGGAAGAGTCGCATCCATCTTACCTGCGGCTATGGAGATTGTCGAGGAAATCCTGGAGCGGCTGAGAGCGGCGGCAGGCGACCGTCCTCCAGGCTGGCTGCAGGCGACAGTGCAGGGAATCATCGGAGGGAGTCTGGAGGCGGAGGGGACTTCCCCCCCACGTGAGCGGCGCCTCCGTAAGTCCAAACCGCCGGAGCGGTTATCCCCTGATCTGACTCCCCGGGCCCAGCGACGCCCCAGAAGCCCCTCCGAGGACCCTCCAGGCCGGGCGCCACGTGCAAAAAAGTCCAGCAGGCCCCGGTCTGGGAGGAATTCCAATGTGCGGCTGGGCCCAGCGGCGGTGAGCAGTCCTCCGCTGGAGTTGGGGGCGGGGCCTGCTACCACTGTGTCAGCGGTGGATGTCGGAGCTGCGGCGGGGCGCTCTGGTGATGTGCCTGCCGAGCGCCCTGAGCCCTGTCTGCAGCGAAGGACGGATGAGGGGGCGGGCCCCAGCGGAGGGGGCGGAGCAAGACGGCTGGGATTGGTAGTGCACCGGGCCTGGCGTGCAGGGCCCTCATCAGCAGAGGCCCAGAACGGAGGGGGGGCCCCGTGGAGTGGCATGGGGGAGCTGCGACGGCAGGATTTGGATGAACGCAGGCAGCCCCCTGTTGCAGCCGGCTGGCGGGGCGGACATCAGCTACAGGATCAGCGACTGGAGGGATCTTCCGGCCCTGCAGCAGCAGGGGCCAACGGCGGCGAAGCGGATGAGGGGAGCCGGGAGTTTACAGAGCAGCTGGAGGGACGTCTAGAGTCCGGTGGTCCGGCTGGCGGGGCCTCTACCCTCGTGCAGCCCGGTGAGTATGCCTCTATGTCTTGTTTGTCTGCTCAGTATTGTCAGGACCAGAATGCAAGGGGGGATGTAGGTCACCCAGGGTTTAGTCAGGGGGTACCCATGGGGGGGTGGAGGGTATGCGTCGGGAAGGGGGGAGCTGAGAGAGCTTATAGGTTGTGTGCGTACGTTGCTGGAGCGTATTGGGGGGGCATGGGAACACTCAGGTCCAGTGGGGGCTTGGATTAATCCACCTGCCCTGGGCAGTAGTGAAACGCCGGTTGCAGGTATTTCTTCCCCGGTGTCGGTGTCGGTTCAGACGGAAAAGAATAAGGAGGACAGGATTCATTTAGATGATCGGGCGCGTGGCGAGGTTTACGTCTGTTTTGAGGGCCCCTTGGGTTCCCATCTTAAGAAAGAGGTGAGGGAGAAGATCTGGAAAGATGAATATGTCGAGATCTTCTCCCTCCTACCGTTGGCAAAATTTAATTTGGACAAAGGAAAAAAGGAGGATAGCAAGAAAGAAGATGAGGAGAAGCGGCGATGGCGCTTGATCCCTCAGACGTTTAATAATTGGTTACAAGCCTTTGCAATTTTGGCGAGCGCGATTGGCGAAAAGGCGCCGGAGAACTGTTCACATTTGTTTTGCTACAGTCAGGGCCAGAAATATTTGGACAGTGACACAAGTTTTGTTATTTTAGCTGTTTACAAAAACATGTTCAGAAATACAATTATATATATAATATGGGCTGAAAGTGCACACTCCCAGCTGCAATATGAGAGTTTTCACATCCAAATCGGAGAAAGGGTTTAGGAATCATAGCTCTGTAATGCATAGCCTCCTCTTTTTCAAGGGACCAAAAGTAATTGGACAAGGGACTCTAAGGTCTGCAATTAACTCTGAAGGTGTCTCCCTCGTTAACCTGTAATCAATGAAGTAGTTAAAAGGTCTGGGGTTGATTACAGGTGTGTGGTTTTGCATTTGGAAGCTGTTGCTGTGACCAGACAACATGCGGTCTAAGGAACTCTCAATTGAGGTGAAGCAGAACATCCTGAGGCTGAAAAAAAAGAAAAAATCCATCAGAGAGATAGCAGACATGCTTAGAGTAGCAAAATCAAGAGTCGGGTACATTCTGAGAAAAAAGGAATTGACTGGTGAGCTTGGGAACTCAAAAAGGCCTGGGCGTCCATGGATGACAACAGTGGTGGATGATCGCCGCATACTTTCTTTGGTGAAGAAGAACCCGTTCACAACATCAACTGAAGTCCAGAACACTCTCAGTGAAGTAGGTGTATCTGTCTCTAAGTCAACAGTAAAGAGAAGACTCCATGAAAGTAAATACAAAGGGTTCACATCTAGATGCAAACCATTCATCAATTCCAAAAATAGACAGGCCAGAGTTAAATTTGCTGAAAAACACCTCATGAAGCCAGCTCAGTTCTGGAAAAGTATTCTATGGACAGATGAGACAAAGATCAACCTGTACCAGAATGATGGGAAGAAAAAAGTTTGGAGAAGAAAGGGAACGGCACATGATCCAAGGCACACCACATCCTCTGTAAAACATGGTGGAGGCAACGTGATGGCATGGGCATGCATGGCTTTCAATGGCACTGGGTCACTTGTGTTTATTGATGACATAACAGCAGACAAGAGTAGCCGGATGAATTCTGAAGTGTACCGGGATATACTTTCAGCCCAGATTCAGCCAAATGCCGCAAAGTTGATCGGACGGCGCTTCATAGTACAGATGGACAATGACCCCAAGTATACAGCCAAAGCTACCCAGGAGTTCATGAGTGCAAAAAAGTGGAACATTCTGCAATGGCCAAGTCAATCACCAGATCTTAACCCAATTGAGCATGCATTTCACTTGCTCAAATCCAGACTTAAGACGGAAAGACCCACAAACAAGCAAGACCTGAAGGCTGCGGCTGTAAAGGCCTGGCAAAGCATTAAGAAGGAGGAAACCCAGCGTTTGGTGATGTCCATGGGTTCCAGACTTAAGGCAGTGATTGCCTCCAAAGGATTCGCAACAAAATATTGAAAATAAAAATATTTTGTTTGGGTTTGGTTTATTTGTCCAATTACTTTTGACCTCCTAAAATGTGGAGTGTTTGTAAAGAAATGTGTACAATTCCTACAATTTCTATCAGATATTTTTTTTCAAACCTTCAAATTAAACGTTACAATCTGCACTTGAATTCTGTTGTAGAGGTTTCATTTCAAATCCAATGTGGTGGCATGCAGAACCCAACTCGCGAAAATTGTGTCACTGTCCAAATATTTCTGGACCTAACTGTATATGGACTCTATTGGTGAGGCTTACAGGGTGTATGGGGGACAGACTTGACTTAGGTATGACGAACAGTTTCGTCAGCGGAAGGCCGTTCGGCCTTCTATTAGATGGGACCAAAAAGATATCGGGTTTTGGTTGCGGGTTATGGCGCCGTCTAGGTATGGCCAGCCCTTTCAGGGCGGGGCCGGGTCGGCCGGCCAGTCTGGAACACAGGGTGCCGGTAGTCAACAGGGTCAGGGGGGATCGCAAAAGCCCGGCGTGTGTTGGCAATTCAATGAGGGGCAATGCAAGTTCGGGGCCACCTGCCATTTCAAGCACCTCTGTACCCATTGTAATGGGACCTCACATGGAGCGGCAAAGTGCTTTAAGAAAGGCAAATCCAAACCCGGCACCACTCATACCCAAGGGTCTGACGCTGGTGAGCTTAGCCGCGATGCTTCCGTACCTAAATAGGTACCCTAATAAGGATAAAGCTGAAGTTTTGCGGTTGGGATTTGGGGAGGGTTTCAGAATTCTGGCACCCGATTTTGTTGTCCCGGGGGCAACGAGGAACCTTTTGTCAGCTTACCAGCATTCGGCGGTCGTGGCGGAGAAATTAGGCAAGGAAGTGGCTTTGGGTAGGATGGCGGGGCCGTTCCAGGCCCCTCCTTTTTCCGATCTGGTGGTCTCGCCGTTGGGGGTGGTGCCAAAAAAGGAGCCAGGGAAATTCCGGCTGATTCACCATCTGTCTTACCCAAGAGGTAGGTCGGTAAATGACGGGATACCGGCTGAACTGTGTTCGGTGGTATATACGTCATTTGATGAGGCCACAAGGTGGGTAAAAAAATGTGGAAAGGGGGCACTTATGGCTAAGACAGATATTGAATCAGCTTTTCGGCTCTTGCCAGTGCATTCAGATTGCGTCCGGTTGTTGGGTTGTTTTTGGGAAGGGGCTTATTTTGTAGATCGCTGTCTGCCCATGGGGTGCTCAATCTCATGCGCATTTTTCGAAACGTTTAGTTCCTTTTTGGAGAGGGTTGTTCGGGACGTTTCGGGCTTGTCAGCATTGGTACATTACCTCGATGACTTCTTGTGTGTAGGTCTTGCCGATTCGGCGCAGTGTGCCGGGATTTTGGCAACTGTGGAGTGGGTTGCGGACCGCTTTGGGGTGCCCTTGGCACCTGAAAAAACTGTGGGGCCAACTACTAGCTTAAGTTTTCTGGGTATTGTGATCGATTCAGTGGCCTGGGAAGTCCGGCTTCCCGAGGACAAGGTTGCTGCAATGAAGGACGAGGTGGCAAGGGCACGGCGGGTAAAGAAGTTGCAATTAAGGGAGGTTCAGTCCCTACTGGGAAAACTTAACTTTGCTTGTCGGGTGATGCCAATGGGCCGGATTTTTTCGCGACAACCTGCTAGGGCCACGGCGGGGGTGCTTGCTCCGCACCATTACGTTCGGTTATCGGCAGAACACAAAGCGGACTTAGCAGTTTGGGGACAGTTTTTGGAGCACTACAACGGTCGTTCCCTGCTAATGGAGGATGTAGTGGACAATTTTGACTTGGAGTTGTTCACAGATGCGGCGGGCAGCTCGGGTTTTGGAGCTTTCTTCCAGGGTCAGTGGTGTGTGGGTCGGTGGCCGGACAACTGGACGGCTGAAGGCTTGACAAAAAATGTGGCGCTATTGGAAATTTTTCCAATAATGGTGGCACTTCATCTTTGGAGAGACCAGTTGGCAAACAAGAAGATTCGTTTTAACTGTGACAATATGGGGGTGGTGCTGGCGATTAATCAGTTTTCGGCGTCCTCTCCTCTGGTTGTTCGGGTGTTACGGGAGTTGGTGTTGGTTTGTTTGCAAATCAACGCGTGTGTTACGGCGGCTCATGTGCCAGGCGTTCAGAACCTAATAGCTGATTCCCTCTCTCGTTTCCAGTGGGATCGGTTCCGGGTTTGCGCACCAGAGGCAGAGTCCAGCGGCTTGCAGTGCCCAGCACAGCTTTGGAACGTGGTCTTCGGGCAGCGGGACCACTAATTCGGGCTTCCTTGTCGGGTAACACATGGATAGCGTATCAGGCAGCATGGGTGCTTTGGGAGCAGTGGTTGCAGGGTGGGGATTTTTCTGAGGAGGATCAGTTGGGTATATTGTTGGAAAAGTTGGGGGAGGTGGCGGTTTCAGGGTGGTCTGTTGAGAAGGTAAATCGTTTTATGGCAGGGTTAGCATTTGGTTTCCGGTTGCGAGGGTTACGGGATTTAACTAAGAGTTTTTTGGTTGTCCAGGCGTTGAAGGGTTTTCGCAGAGGACGAAAGCTACGGGATGGTAGACGACCGGTGTCATTCGGCTTATTGGAGCGGCTGGGTGGGGTGTTGGGGGAGGTTTGTACATCTCCGTTTGAGGAACGTTTGTTTAGGTTAGCGTTTTCCTTGGCGTTTTTTGGAGCCCTGCGGGTTGGGGAATTGGTATCTCCCAGTAAGGTGTCCCCCGGGGGTTTTTCGTGGTGACATTATGGCTGTGGACAGGGGAATCGAATTTTGGATAAGAAAATCTAAAACTGATCAACGAGGGGCAGGCAGGCGAGTCTGTTTAGGAGTGGTTGGGGGATCGGATATGTGCCCGTTGAAGTGTTTCGAGAATTTCGAACAGATCCGTCAAAAGGTGGACGGCCCCCTGTTATGTCATGACGATGGGTCTTTTTTATCGCGATACCAATTTGTGAGTGTTTTCAGGGCGTGTTTGAAGTCGTTGGGGTTAGATCCTAAGTCTTTCGGATCACATTCCTTTCGCATAGGGGCGGCAACAGAGGCCTCTATGTGCGGTTTGTCTGAAGACACGGTTAAGCAGATTGGTAGGTGGAAGTCGGGGCGTTTTAAGTTGTACGTCCGCCCCCAGGCGGTGGTCGGTGTCACGCTCCCCGGCCACGCTCTCCGGCTCCCCTGCCTCGCTTCCCGGCTCCCCTGCCACGCTCCCCGGCTCCCCTGCCTCGCTTCCCGGCTCCTCTGCCAGGCGTCCCCCGCTCCACAGCCTCCATGCCCCATCACCTGCGGTCCCCAGGCAGCCTGGTCCCCGCTCCCGGCGTCCGTCGGCAACCCTGCTCCAGCCCGGCTCTCCTGCCTCCTGTTCACCGCTCCCTGCTCTGGCTTCTGGCACCCGGGCCTCGCGCATTCGCATTAGGGCGCGCGCGTGGTCATTGACCCTCTCTTAAAGGGCCAGTGTCCTCCAACAGGATATTGAAGAATCAGGTACAGGGTATATAGGGAGATCCTTTCCAAGTGGGCGGGGCCTGTTCTTCGTGTTTTGCTAAGCTAGGAGTCAGGTCTCCTTGTGTTTTGTGGTATACTTACCTATCTCTCTCCTAGAGCTGCTCCTGCCTTGCCAACCGGTTCTGACGATACCCGAACCCCGAACGGTGACGGTCTGCCATCCCGTCAAGTTCATACCACCTCCGATCCCTGTGGTGACCCGTCTTCTCGCTCCGTCGGTTCCGGACTCTGCCTGACATCATCTCGGCCTCCGAACCTGAGCTCCGTCACCCGGACTACCTTCAGTGACTCCGTGGTCCCAGGGACTTCTACACTCCTCTGAACGGACTGTCCTGCTACCTGCAGTGCTCCGGCTACCGGGCACCTTGCCCTCGGTGAGGTGTTCAGCCCAGTGGATCCACCTCCTGGGTCTGCCCGTCCACCTGGTCCTAACAGTCGGGAACTAAGTAGGGAGCCTTACAGTAAAAGGGGGGGGGGCGGCCTGGGTGTTTGTGTTTCGATTTGAGGGTATAAGGCACTAAAATGGTGTTGTTTGTTTGTGCATTTTGTATTGCAGAAACACCCCATCCCTCCCCCTCGCTGGTCTGGATCCTTGGCCATTCTTACGTGTATTGGGGAGCCCGGCGAGCGGATGCGAGAAGGAACGGGAGACAGTTAGGCTTCGCCAGGGACGTGGCTCTCGTACGATGGCTCGTGGTTCGGGGGTTAGGGTGGAGCAGGGTGTTACAAGAGGTGCATAGACACGCCCGATTAGACAGGCCTCCTGAAGTTTTGGTCTTGCACGTTGGGGGGAATGATCTAGGGGAACGGCCTTTTAGAATCTTGATAAAAGACATCAAGCACGACTTGTTACGGCTATGGGTGTCCTTCACAGGGATTACGTTGGTTTGGTCGGAGATGGTGGCGAGAAGGAGTTGGCGGAAAGCGCGGTCTGTTGATAGGCTGAACAAGGCGCGGGCAAAGGTTAATAGGGCGATTTCGAAGTTTGTTAGTCGGAATGGGGGTGTTTGTATCCGGCATGTTGAGTTGGAAAGGACGGAAGAGGAATTCTGGTTGGCTGACGGGGTGCACTTGAATGCGGTGGGGATCGATTTGTGGGCCCTCGGCCTGCAGGGAGGTATTGAAAGGGCCCTGCGGATGAGGGGGGTCTCGGGCACTTGAAGGTCATCAAGGTGCCTTCGTTGTGGCGTTTTATTGGTGGGTCCTTGAAGTTGGTTTAAAATTGTTCGGGGAATCCATACGGGTATGGATCCCCTCATTGGCAGAATGGCTGGTCACCTGGTGATTTTGAGGGGAATCCCGACGGGGATGTCGGGGCCCCTGTGGGTGTGTTGGGGTTAACGAAGGATTAACCCTTACAGTGTGGTGCGCCTGAGCCAGTGTGGGTAACGGCTGGGAGCAAGTTGGTTTTATGGTTCGGTTTATAGGAATCACCAGGGTTTGTAGCTTCAAGGACCTTACCATATTGCAATTTTATTGGTTATGTATTTTTGTTAATAAATGGCTGCTATGGCCAGAATTATCCAAAGATATTCGGTGTCTGTGTAGTCATTTTAGATAAGAATGGGAATGGAGGGAGGAGATGTGAAGGAGACTGGAGTCAACAATTCCAGGGTCATGTCAGACATAGCATTTTCACAATTTTGCATGTTGGCCTCGTTCCTCTGTGCCTTGTGTCTTGATCTATTGCTGCCAGACCCTGGACCACTTCTGTCCATCTTTTTGCCTTGTCCCTTTGCTCTAATCCGCTAACCTCCAGGTATTCTGACCTTGGACACCTTTGTCGTTTAGTTTACGACGTCCTCTCTTGGTATCTGAGCCGAGACATTTGATTACCCTTGTCCATGACTAGTGACTAGCGTCACAGTGAACACACTGGTGTAGATAACTAAGCCAGGGATGGCGGTACTTGAGCCGGAATGTATATGTGCACTTACATTATGTCAGATTTAGCTGAAACGTACGCTTTTTGACTCCATTCATGATTATTCAAGAAAATAACCCAAATTAGTAACCATGTGAAAAGTAATATCCTGCAGCGGCGCCAGAGCTACACCTGGTAAACACGAGATGATTCCACCCATTGAGTCATTTTCTGGATGTTGCAGGTGGAATGTTCATTACACAATCCCAATAAACAAACAGGTCGAGGTTTACAAGAGCGGGCATGTCTCAGCACCAATGGCCCAGGGTTAAGAAGACATCACCCACTGGCACGAATGCCACACAAGTGCAAAAGAAGAGCTGTACAAGTGCGTATTTAGCTTTTCCAAGCCTAAAAATTTACATATCAGGTCTCACTCTGAAGTCCGTTTTTCACGCACATGTTCTAGCTGCGCACATTGGTCTATCGGGATGTTCACTTGTTTGTATTTTTTGCGGAGACGTCCATCCTTGATCCGGATCATGGACAAAATTGAATCACTAAAGTTTATAATTACTGTAAATAACCAACAAGGCTCAGCTACCATTCACTGTCCGAGTGTTGTCCGTTTTTTACTGTTTTGGGATAAAATCTGCATATATTCAGACTTTTGAACATCTTAGTTTTAACCACTTCAGGTTTTTTAAAACACCATGCAGTTAAAAGAAATGACCGGTTGTCACGCTGTACTGAGGCTGACTGCTGTGTAGCCTCAGGGAGTAGTTAGCAGACCAACCACTAGGGGTGGATAGGGTAGTAGACAAGTCTGGACTAAGCTAATGCTGCCCAAAAGGAAAGCAATGAAGGAAGTGAGCAGTAAACTGGCAAGTCCGCTAGAGGGCAGCAGAATAGTCAGCAAGTTGGGTCTGCAACAGGAGGTCTCGTCAAAAGTACAGGAGAAGGCAAAGCGTTGTCAGGGGATAGTCAAAAGGTCAGGAGCCGGGAAATCCAACAAACAGGTGCAGGGAAGCCGGGGACAAGAACTGAAATGGGGACATAGGTCAGAGGTCGGGCAATAGGCAAAGGGATGGATGAACAGAGGAGGACTCGGGACGGGAGAGGAACAGAGGTGGAAACAATGACAAGACGGGAAACACAGATCAGGTAGGGTCTGGCGGGAGATAAAGGTCAGATCGGGTCAGGGGGGAGACGGAGGTCAGAACGGGACAGAACAGAATACAGGTCACTCTTGGGAACGTAACACAGCTGGAGACAGAGGTCAGATCGGGTCAGGGAGGAGATGGAGGTCAGAATGGGACAGAACAGAACACAGGTCACTCACGGGAACGTAACGCAGCTGAGCCGGAAATATCACTGGTGAAACACAGGAGGTGCAGCGTCAGGATATAGCGGCTATTTGATCAGAGCGATGCAGCAAAGATTAACTCCTCATGACTTGGAACCCTGAGAAAGAGTACCAGCAATTACTTAGCAACGGCTGAGCCAGGCCTGGTCCATTCTTCCTCCCTGAACACAATACAAGGGAATGGATAAGCAAGTAAGAAGCCCGCAAGTTTTTTTGGGGTGTTTCACCTTTGCTTTTTCCTATGAAATCAGTCATGAGTGTGTCTTGCTCAGGGGAGACCTCTGGCGAGTCTGGGACCAGAAGGTCACAACACCATATGTGCAGGTCTACCACTTGTATTTGAGTGAATCTACTTTCTTTCAGTACTATAGGAATTAAGGACTCTTTCCGATCTGGCTGTCCTTTGTAGCCTTAATCTCAGATGCAGCTCTTTTGTAACCACTCCCCTTCACTATATAATGTCACTGTAACGCTTGCCGCAGCAGGAGTGGACCCACTGGACCACATGAGGGACCCGAGCTTACCCTTTAGTGGGAGGGGCTTGACTAAGCACTTACCGCAAGGCAGACGCCAAGTGCCACTTCCAGGGCATTGACAAGGACTGCGACGGCTGACCCCCAGGGCAAGGATGGACACAAGTGCAGACAGAGTCATTAGTGTAGACAGGCACTACTGGGACGGCTGAGGCTGATAGCAATGCCAGGGTGAACAAGCACAGTCACTGGAATGGAGCAGGGAATAACTGGATAGCTGAGGCTGACAGCACAGACAGGGTGGACAGACACAGTGTACAGGCATGACGGGGTCACAGGTAAGTAGACTGGCTAGGGAACGAACAGCTGACAATAGGGCCACTGACTATAATGGTACAGATGGAGTCACCATTTGGTCTGTCGTGAAGCATTTTCGGGAGAATACGCTTTCTGAAGGCGGATACCGTCTAGGTGTTCGCCTCTAGAAAGCGTATACTCCCGAAAATAGTGCACGACAGACCATACAGTGATTCCGTCTGTACTATTATAGTCAGTGGCCCCATTGGCGCATACGTCTGAAACCCATTTTGCAGGGGGGTTCAGATGGAAGCCCCAACAGGACCACTGAACGAAGTTTGGAACGGAAAGCGGGCTAACGCTTGGATGGGCCAGGGAGCTTCCAGAGAGGTGTTTAATGTATAATGGAGGGTACAATATCTGGATTTGGACAGAATATGCCCCAAAAAACTCCTCTTAATATTGGAGGCAAAGGAAAAAGCCCCTCACAATTTTATATGTGTCCTATTACTGTGTAGCCAACCGAAGGGTCAAAACGCAGTGTTAATTGCTCCTTAGTTCCATAAATGTGCCCCATGGAGTGTAGGACGCAATGTTTTTTTTCTTGCACCTGTGCACTAGTCGCGCCTCTCCAGGGCGGACACACAGATCATATATAATCTTCTGGAATGTATAGGTTGTTTTATAGGGGCAATGAGCTAATATTTGCTCTTCTGGCTGGTAATGCAACGTATAACTCTTATCTAATGTTTGCTTAAAGAGCATTAAACTAACCCAAAAAAAGAAAGAAGAATTTCTGGAACGCGACGTGACTAGATATATTAGGCTGGGTTCATACTTGGGATTTAGATTAAATATTGATAATTATGGATTTATGGGATTGAAACTGAGGTTAAGTTGCACTCGGCCTCATAATCGTGGCTAGGCAAATCCTCCTCCAGCTTAAAGGGATTCTCTGGAGCCGCTTACTTATGCACTAGGAGGTGAGCAAATGACGTTGCATCGGATCGTGCATCCATCATGGCAGACATAACATCATCAACTGTTGTCGGCGAGGTAGAAAAATGTATTATTTTTGCCAGACCCCACGAAAAAGTTTATTAGTTACTCTGCATTATGAGACTAGTGACAGATTCAGGACTTTAGAATCATTTCCATTCTTGACTATCAAAAATAAATATGTTTTCCTTTTCTTTGGCAGTCGTAGGGTTAATGTCAGTATTCCTTGCCAGCAAGCAAGCTAATTACCAGTTCAGGTGTTTCCGGTTTGGGACCACTCCCAGTCCCTTTACATACCCTCTACTACCAGTAGAGGGTGCCGATTATTCTCTTTGCCATTTGGATGCTTGGCCTGGCGGTGGAAGGAGCTGCTGAAATCCTCTCTTGAAGTTGCTGTGGTGGCTGCAGTTTTGGTGCTGACTGCAGCAGTCTGTTGTAGTGTTTCCCCCGCCTGTCTTAGTTCCCTAGTGTGTTGTTTTAGTTCAGTGGTGGGGCTAGCGTCCCTTACCTGCCCACTCATTAGCCAAGACTATTGTAAGGTCACTCAGGGCTTCTGGTTCCTGCTCAGCGACAGGTGAGGAACCTGTATAGGGACTGGCTAGGAATGCAGGTTACAGCAGCAGGTAAGTGGAGGAGGTGTCCATCTTCGCCCTCAATAGGCCCTACGCTGTTAAAGTGTCCCTGGTGTATCCCTTGTTTGTCGTGGTGTAACCCCTGTTGTTGCATGTTTTGGCTCACGCTGGACCTTCCCCAAGTGTGCGCCGTGACATTAGGATTGTCAAAAGTAGAAGAAACCTTTCAGTAAAGTCATGCGTTCAGCTTTCACTCCTGAATCCCCCATACACAAGTGCTCGGTCGAACTGAACGTTCTTGTGCTTTTTACTGAAGAAAGAAGAAAAGCGCTGGCAGACACCTATGGATATAGCTTGTGTGGCGCCCTGGACTAGCCAGGTCGTCACAGGTAACACACACACACCCCCACCACCCTAGGCAGTTACATTAGCCAAACACAAAATCCTTGTTGCCTCCCTCCAGGGTCTGATGTCCACACCAGGTGGGGCGGAGGCAGGCGGTTGGCCCCGCCCACCGAGGAGTTCACAGGCCTGGAGGCGGGAAAAGTGTCAGTGGAGTTGAGTTTGGGAGGTTGAAGTGAGTGGAGTAAACACTTGAGGTGTCTGGGTAGGAGCCCAGGCACTGACAGCAAGGTTGGCAGACGGTGGTGGCTGTCTGCAGGAGTAGTGGATCAACACAGAACTGTAGGACCAGGGACAGGCGACGGCCCGCCGGTGCCGAACCGGGGAGCGAAGTGAAGCTAGCACACACAGGCGGGGCCATCGGACCCCGACTAGGCTTGGAGCCGCCGTTACCAGTCAAATCTGAGAGTGACAGGAACCTCAGGGGTTTCCTAAGTACCCAAGTCCCGTCAGAAGGCAACCGTCTGCACCGTGAGGGTATACAGCCACCGCCAAAGGCTAGAGACCCAAGGGCCGGCGCCTGCGGGCAAAACGGGCTCCTCCGGTATCCATACACCGGGGAGCGGACTACTGTTGGGAACCCATCGTAGTCAAGACAGTACACAAAGGTGCAGGGAAAGACAGCCGCCATCACCTGTCCGGGGAGAGAGACACTGTAGCCGGCTGCGGGACCCGTCCATCCAGCCATTTGGTTTACCGGAGACTTTGTGACTTTCTGTCTGAGTGAGTACCACAGTTACATCCGGCACCGCGCCGCGCTGTCCCTGCAACCCTGCACCTCACCTACCCTGCCTCCCCGTCTCACCACCGGGCCCCAGGACCACCAACCCCTACCCACGGAGGGGGGAAAACAACATCCCAGCTGCTCCCTACCATCGTTCCCGAGATCCCCGTCACTAGCAGCGGTGGTGCCCACCTTCACCACAACCCGTGGGTGGCGTCACGGACTAAATCCCCAAACAAACCACCCCCCCTTTTCACTCACGGGCGAGGAGCGCCGCTCGAGTCCCCGGATCCAGCCCACCGCTCGAGCCACCGAGCAGCAGCAGCAGCGCCAGACCCGAGCGTTAGCGAGCACAGCGCCCCGCCGCCCGCGACACTTGTGCAAGTTGAAAACAAAAGGATCAGATAATCTTTTACTCCTTTAAAATCATCTGCTGGGAAAAAGTTGGGAAGCCCTCATACACATCCGGTATTGTGGTCCAGCCAAAATCATATCTGTGGCCAACTTTCATCCAATGTGTAAGTGAATCTCAAAACCCAGCTCATAAACAGATTCTAAAGTCAGGCTTTGAGTTGACCACTCTTGGCAGAGTCTAAAGGTCCCCATACACGAGATGATATTGATATCATGGGGACTAGCCCACCATCTGATGTCTTTGGTGACCTTTTGCCTCTCAGAAAATTGGAATTTGCACACTCGTTTCAGTGGAGACAAGCCAATGCCTAGAAGCGTCTGGCAGTGTCTTTCTCCTCTCTTCCCATTGAATAAAACAGAAATGATTGGTCGAACCAAGTGTTGATGTCTATAGTGGGGTGATATCTGTTGATTCAGCCAACAACTATCTCATGTGTTTGGCCAACTTAAGGAGCTTACTGATATTTCATCTTTAAAAGTTCTACAGGGTTTTGGTTTTTCAAGTTGGGATCCCAGGTTGCGTCTGTGGAGTAGTCATTGACTGGCCATGAGCAAACTAAACAGAGAATCCCAAATAAACCAGAACCAAAGGATTTGCCAAGTCCAGAAGAGTTGGGTAGAGTATACAGACCGAAAACAACATATCGGGGAGCCAGAAACATTCCGCATCTTGACCAGTCCAAATGCGCCAGGTAGTGTAGGGAATATACGATCGTTTCCGACTTGTCATGGTCATAACTATATTGAGTACTGGAGCTACAGTTGTACCCTGGTTCTGGGGCCCAAGACGTCTCTTTGTCCCATATGAGAAGACCAATACGATTAAAGAGCCATGATCGTTCGGGACCCTGGTGGAGATTTGGTGGACATTAAGGTCCAAGATCTTCAAGTTACGCCACTGGAGCCTATCAAGCCAGGTGTACGGTGTATGCACTGCATGGCATTTCTGGTTAGGACACCAAAACATTGGCGCTTGGCGGAGAAGATTGTGACAAAGATTTTAAAAAATGTAAATAAATATGAATAAAAATGAATAAAAATGTAAATAAAAAGCACCTCATACTATTGTAGATGACTTTGATGAAAGATATATATATCATAATGAATGTACACATTTATATGAAACATATTAAAACGTAATCTTTAACGTGTCTTTAATGGACTCCTATATAACCATCTGGTCTGCATACTGTGGATACATTTTCTCTTTTCCCTGAAGAAGGAGACGGTATATGTCTCTGAAACGCGTTGGAACTGAAATAAAAAAAGAGATTTAAAGTAAATTCCTTGGATACAGTGATTCTTGAGCGCGGCATAAACCCGTTTCTCATATATGTATATACATATATAAAAATCTTTGTCACGATCATCTCGGGGCCGCTGCTTGGAACCACGCTGACACTCACAGGCTTTTCAAGGGGTTGTGACTGGCACAACCTCATCAGGTGAGTGTTCTCATTCGTGTTTTTCTAAACGGTTATTGCCGGGTAAGACCCTATTTGCGCCTTTTGTTTCCTCATCTCTAGCAGCCTTTAGTGGCGGAGAAGATTGGCACAGGAGCAAGTTAAGTTTGTTGCATTAACTCACTTTTTATACAAGCATGCAAAGATGGTGAATCTTGCATCAAAAAAGAAGGACCAGCACTGTGCTTCAGGCCTATTTCATATCAGCACAGGCTGTGCCTTATCACCATTGCCTTAGATTTACATTTCAAAGAGCCTTTTTAGACCTTTACATCTAAGGCATTCCACACCTGGCCAGGATGGTGGTCACTCCAGTCTTTGAACTAGTTTATATTTAATCAGTGCATCAGTCCTATAGATGGTTAACCCATTAACTGCTGACTATTCATTATTAATTATTATTATTAATTAATATTCATTATCAGACTCTGGTCTGATGTAAGTATATCATTAGTGAAGTATTTTTGGTGCCTCAATAATTGCAAAAACCCCACTTTCACCATTAAGGGAGAATAATGCAACATTTATGGAGTTTAATAAAGATTTGTTCTAATTTTGTCATCATGATAGATTATATATATATATATATATATATACACATATATATATATACACACACAGTACAGACCAAAAGTTTGGACACACATTCTCATCTCTAGAACAACTGTTAAGAGGAGACTTTGTGCAGCAGCCTTCATGGTAAAATAGCTGCTAGGAAACCACTGCTAAGGACAGGTGTGTCGCCCTGGGCAAGCCAGGGGTCACAGGTCACAACACCACCACACCCCACACTCCAGGTAGGCACATCACAGCTAACCAGAAATCCTTGTTGCCTTCCTCCGGAGGCTGATGATTCACACCAGGGGGTGGGCCAGGCGGTTGGCTCCGCCCACCAAGGAGATTACAGCTCTGGAGGCAGGAAGTACCAGGCAGTCTAGTCAGGGAGGAGGAAGTGGAAGGAGTGGAGGAGTAGCCCAGGCAGGGCTAAAGTAAACAGAGAAGTGAAAGTGGAGGAAAGAAGAGTAGTAAAGGAGGAGAGCAAGAAGTGGTGACAGAGCAGAGAGTGTGCAAGCCTGAAGGGTCCAGCTTTGTGGAGGGCCAGAACAGCAAGGTCAGCGACGGCGGTGACGGTCTGGAGGGGGACCGTTTGGAAGTTCCTGGAAGGACCCCGTAGGCTGTGTGCCCGGTGGTCTGGAGCAGTGTTCCGAAGGACAGTCAGCACCAGGGCAGGGGCCTCTCGGACCCCGGCAAGGCTAGGAGTCGCCAAATTTGCCGAATCCGTCAGTGAAGGGGACGTAGATCCCCCAGCAACCAAGTCCCGATTGACGGCAACAGCCCAACCTGAAGCAGAGAGACACCGCCACCGCCAAGGCACCAGTTTCTCAGGGCCAGCGCCTGCGGGCAAAGTGTAGAACTCCTCCGGCCCAGATTGCAGTCGGGGAGCGGGTAACCGGAGGGAATCCACCGCTACCATCAGTCAAACTTAGGTGCAAGGAAGAGGGACATCACCGTCACCTACCGGGAGTGCAGGTGCAGCCGTCTGTGGGACCGTCCTACCAGCCGTTTGGTTTACCGTACAAACTGTGTCCACGTCTCAGGCTGAGTGAGTACCACAGTGCCGCAAGGCACAGCGCTGCCCCCGCGTCCCTGCGCCCACCAGGCCCCGCACCTCACAAACCATCACCGGGCCCCGGGATCACCAACCCCTACCCACGGAGGGGCAACACAACACCTGGCTGCTCCCCATCACCATCCCCGGGATCCCCATCCAGAGCAGCGGTGGTGCAATCACCACAACCGTGGGTGGCGTCACGAACTATAACAATCCCCCACACCCAACCACAAATCCCCTTTCACTCACGGGCGAGGAGTGTCGCTCGAGAAACCCTGGGATCCGGCCCACAGCTCGAGCCACCACTGAGCAGCTGCCGGACCCGAGCAGAAGGGGTGAGCGCGGTGTGCCGACACCCTCCTCCCCGCCCGCGACAACTTGGCGTCACGAACAGGATCTTACCGCTCTGCCGTCTGGTAGAGGTGCGCCTTGTTACCGCCGGAGGTATGCGGCAGAAAAATTTCAGAAGCCGCCATCTTTGGCGCAAAGAGTTCCCGCTCGAGCGTCTTCTCGAGCAGTAGAGGCGCGAAGGCCAAAACCCTGCCCCGAGGGAGGAGGGGCCGGAAAGAGCTAAGGGGGACGCGATGGCGGCTGGCCGCATGTAGTTGCGGCTGTAAAAGCAGAGACGCCAGGACTCTGCAGACGGACTGGGTTCCTGGAAAGCATAACTGCCGAGATGTCCGCCCCACCTAGTTCTGCGGAGACTACCGAGCCGGTGTCTGGAACAGCAGCATGGTTGAGAGCCCGGGCGGCGGGGATCTGCCGTCGCTACCAGAGTCAGATCGGCGGGCTGATGGAGCAGTGGGCCGCGGAGGTGGAGGCCCTAGTTGCTGTGGCGCGAGTGTATGGAGTGGAGGCCGTGATGGAGGAGCTGGAAAATGACCCACGCCCCTGTGTCCCCGAGGGACCGGTCGCTGCGGCTGAGGGACCCGGTCTACCCCTGGCTCCTGTGTTACCTCCGTCCTGCTCGCTCGCGCCCTGCACCGCACCCGGCCCATCGGATGTACACCCCTCTGTAACTGCGGCGGGGGCAGAAGATAGCGACTCCGGGCCTGACACCGAGCCTGTGTCAGAAGAAGAGGAGGGGGTCGTTGCCCTGTCTGGCATGGAGGCCACTTATGTTCCCCGAGCTGGGGGCAACGGGTACCGAGCGGCCCTTCCACGCCGTGCTTGCTACGCACTGGAGGGGCTGGTGCCCGTGTCCTTCCATCCCGCACCGGGTGAGGAGGACGAAGACATCGAGTAGGGCAGCGGATGCCCGTTGCACCGTCCCCGTTGGGACCACCACTGTTTGTTTGTTGAAAGTTCTGATGATAAAGAAAATGATTACCGAAGAAGTAACCTAATTTGTTTGTTGATTTGCAACCGGCTGGAGCCGACACCGTTGTCCCCGTGGGGACCGTTTAAAAATGCATGGGAACTATCCATGGACAAGCCCGTGAACTTGCAGGGCAACCACAGACGTTAGTGGCTTGTAAATATGTTGGTTACCGTTACCGTTTTCCGCAATGCCGCCTCCGGAGAGGCAGGTTGGAGGGAGGGCCCTGAGCAGAGCAGGCCAGGGCCCAGCCGCCAAAGGAACCGGTGGCTACCCTCTGGAGGGAAGGACAGATCCCGCTCGGGTACCGTGTGCTGGACTGTGGGTCAAGGGGTGCTGCCTGGGTTTTAGGGGCAGCATCAGGGCCAGGTTACTTGGGTGGGAGAGAGCGGAAACCGTAACCGTAAACCGTTGCAACGTTAAAAGTAAATGTGCCTCCCGTCTTGGGAAGAAGTTATTAAAAATGTTATTAATGTTTGCTTAACCTTGTTACCCCTTTTTCAGAAAAATAAAACCGGTGTAGGACGGCAGCCCGCGGACGGTCTGCATTTTGCTAAGGGGGAATGTGTCGCCCTCGGCAAGCCAGGGGTCACAGGTCACAACACCACCACACCCCACACTCCAGGTAGGCACATCACAGCTAACCAGAAATCCTTGTTGCCTTCCTCCGGAGGCTGATGATTCACACCAGAGGGTGGGCCAGGCGGTTGGCTCCGCCCACCAAGGAGATCACAGCTCTGGAGGCAGGAAGTACCAGGCAGTCTAGTCAGGGAGGAGGAAGTGGAAGGAGTGGAGGAGTAGCCCAGGCAGGGCTAAAGTAAACAGAGAAGTGAAAGTGGAGGAAAGAAGAGTAGTAAAGGAGGAGAGCAAGAAGTGGTGACAGAGCAGAGAGTGTGCAAGCCTGAAGGGTCCAGCTTTGTGGAGGGCCAGAACAGCAAGGTCAGCGACGGCGGTGACGGTCTGGAGGGGGACCGTTTGGAAGTTCCTGGAAGGACCCCGTAGGCTGTGTGCCCGGTGGTCTGGAGCAGTGTTCCGAAGGACAGTCAGCACCAGGGCAGGGGCCTCTCGGACCCCGGCAAGGCTAGGAGTCGCCAAATTTGCCGAATCCGTCAGTGAAGGGGACGTAGATCCCCCAGCAACCAAGTCCCGATTGACGGCAACAGCCCAACCTGAAGCAGAGAGACACCGCCACCGCCAAGGCACCAATTTCTCAGGGCCAGCGCCTGCGGGCAAAGTGTAGAGCTCCTCCGGCCCAGATTGCAGTCGGGGAGCGGGTAACCGGAGGGAATCCACCGCTACCATCAGTCAAACTTAGGTGCAAGGAAGAGGGACATCACCGTCACCTACCGGGAGTGCAGGTGCAGCCGTCTGTGGGACCGTCCTACCAGCCGTTTGGTTTACCGTACAAACTGTGTCCACGTCTCAGGCTGAGTGAGTACCACAGTGCCGCAAGGCACAGCGCTGCCCCCGCGTCCCTGCGCCCACCAGGCCCCGCACCTCACAAACCATCACCGGGCCCCGGGATCACCAACCCCTACCCACGGAGGGGCAACACAACACCTGGCTGCTCCCCATCACCATCCCCGGGATCCCCATCCAGAGCAGCGGTGGTGCAATCACCACAACCGTGGGTGGCGTCACGAACTATAACAATCCCCCACACCCAACCACAAATCCCCTTTCACTCACGGGCGAGGAGTGTCGCTCGAGAAACCCTGGGATCCGGCCCACAGCTCGAGCCACCACTGAGCAGCTGCCGGACCCGAGCAGAAGGGGTGAGCGCGGTGTGCCGACACCCTCCTCCCCACCCGCGACACAGGCAACAAGCAGAAGAGACTTGTTTGGGCTAAAGAACACAAGGAATAGACATTAGACCAGTGGAAATCTGTGCTTTAGTCTGATGAGTCCAAATTTGAGATCTTTGGATCCAACCACCGTGTCTTTGTTAAAAAGGTGAATGGATGGACTCTACATGGCTGGTTCCCACCATGAAGCATGGAGGAGGAGGTGTGATGGTGTGGGGGTGCTTTGCTGGTGACAATGTTGGGGATTTATTAAAAATTGAAGGCATACTGAACCAGCATGGCTACCACAGCATCTTTCAGCGGCGTGCTATTCCATCCGGTTTGCGTTTAGTTGGACTATCATTTATTTTTCAACAGGACAATGACCTCAAACACACCTCCAGGCTGTGTAAGGGCTATTTGGCTAAGAAGGAGAGTGATGGGGTGCTACGCCAGATGATCTGGCCTCCACAGTCACCAGACCTAAACCCAATCGAGATGGTTTGGTGTGAGCTGGACCCCAGAGTGAAGGCAAAAGGGCCAACAAGTGCTAAGCATCTCTGGGAACTCCTTCAAGACTGTTGGAAAACCATTTCCGGTGACTACCTCTTGAAGCTCATCAAGAGAATGCCAAGACTGTGCAAAGTAATAATGAAAGCAATAGGTGGCTACTTTGAAGAACCTAAAATATAAGACATATTTTCAGTTGTTTCACACTTTTTGAAGTATTTCATTCCACATGTTTTAATTCATAGTTTTGATGCCTTCAATGTGAATCTACAATTTTCAGAGTCCTGAAAATAAAGAAAACTCTTTGAATGAGAAGGTGTGTCCAAACTTTTGGTCTGCACTGTGTGTATATATATGAGATTGAAGCAAAAAATAAATAAATATGACTTCAAGTTCCAAACCTATCCTAACAAAAGCGCAAAGAGAGGGTTGGTATGTAAGAGAGGCAACTAAAAGAAACTGGCAGGAAAGTATTATTTTTTTTAACTGCTTGTTCTGCTATAAATTAAGGACGGTTTCTGTTGTTTTCTGTAACGACCAAGCTTTCTGCCTTAGTACTGATGTGTAACTGTCAAGCTCTGTGCCTCCGTCATGAAGAGTAACCACTAGGCTTTGCATCACCTTTTATTGTGTAATCACCAGCTCTGTGGCTCTTTTTTACTGTCATGGAGCGAAAATGTTGATACCCTTGAAATTGTTCCAGAAAATTAAATATTTCTCCCAGAAAATTAGTGCAATTACACGTGTTTTGTTATACACGTTTATTTCCTTTATACGTTATCGAACAATTAAAAAAAAAGAGAAAAAAATGCCATATTGAACATAATTTCACACAAAACTCCAAAAATTGGCCACACAAAATTATTGACACCCTTAGCTTAATATTTGGTTGCACCCTCTACCCTTTGGAATAAATAACTGCAATCAGTCACTTCCTATAACCGTCCACAAGCTTCTTCCTCCTCTCACCTGGAATTTTGGACCCTTCTTCATAAACGTCTCTCATATTTGAAGGCATCTTCTCTTCTCCCAACAGCAATTATAAGATCTCTCCGCAGGTGCAAATGGGATTTAGATCCAGACTCCTTGCTGCCACTTCTGAACTCTCCAACGCTTTGTTTCTATCCATTTATGGGGACTTCTTGAAGTATGTTTGGCATCATTGTCCTGCTGGAATATCTAGGACACAAACCCAGCTTTCTGACATGGGGCACTACATTGCCACCCAAAATCCTTTGGAAATCTTCAGATTTCATGATGCCCTGTACACAGTCAAGGCTCCTTGTGCCAGAGGCAGCAAAACAACCCCAAAACATCTCTGAGCCTCCACCATATGTGACTGTAGGTACTGTGTTCTTTCCTTTGTAGGCCTCATTCTGTTTTTGGTAAATAGTAGAATGATGTGCTTTACCATAAAGCTCTATCTTGGTCTCATATGTCATCAAGACGCTTTCCCAGAAGGAATTTGGTTACTCACGTACACTTTGGCAAACTGCATTCTGGCTTTTTTATGTCTCTGTCAGCAGTGGGGTCTTCCTGGGTCTCCTCCATACCATTTTATTTAATTAAAATGTATATGGATAGTTTCCCCTGAGCCTGCAGGACAGCTGAAATTTCTTTGGAACTTGATTGGTGAAGCTTATCCACCATCCGAACTATCCTGCATGGAAAACTTTCAGCAATTTTTCTCTCCCATCCACATCCAGGGAGATTAACTATGGTTTGTAAACTTCTTGATTATGTTGCTCACCATGGACAAAGGAACATCAAGATCTCTGGAGATGGACTTGTAAATTTTTAGATTGTTGATATTTTTCAACAATTTTGGTTCTAAAGTCTTCAGACAGTTCTCTTCTCCTCTTTCTGTTCTCCATGCTTAGTGTGGCACATACAGATACACAATGCAAAGATTGAGTCAACGTCTCTGCTTTTTATATGGCTTCAGGTGTGATTTTCATATTGCCCACATCTATTACTTCTCACAGGTGAGTTTGAATGAGCATCACATGCCTAAAAAAAAGTTGTTTGACCACAATTTTAGAAAGTTGCCATCAAGTTTGTCTGGACTATTTTGAGGGTTTTGTGTAAATTTATGTCCAATTTGCCTTTTTTTTTCTCTGATTTTTTTCATGTTGTTCCAATACACAAAGGAAATAAACATGTGTATAACAAAACATGTGTAATTGAAATAGTTTTCTGTGAGAAACGCATCTTTTCTGGAACAATTTCAAAGGTGTGATCACTTTTGGCCATGGCTATATGTGTAACCGCCGGGTAGTGCCCTCTTTGAGAGACTGTAACGTGTCAGCTCATATGCCTCAAGTTGTGTGAGGCACAACTCCCTGTCCTGCAATATATTAGGAGACTTCTTTGGTGGGTTGCTGTCAATGTCAAGCTCTGACCTCCGCACTGATTTGTAATCATCATGCTCTGTGCCTCAGTTCTGATGTGTAGCTGACAAGCTCTGTGCCTTAGTTCTGGTGTGTAACTGACAAGCTCTGTGCCTCTATTCTGATGTGTAACTGACCAGCTCTGTGCCTCTATTCTGATGTGTAACTGACCAGCTCTGTGCCTCAGTTCTGATGTGTAACTGACCAGCTCTGTGCCTCTATTCTGATGTGTAACTGACAAGCTCTGTGCCTCAGTTCTGATGTGTAACTGACAAGCTCTGTGCCTCTATTCTGATGTGTAACTGACCAGCTCTGTGCCTCTATTCTGATGTGTAACTGACAAGCTCTGTGCCTCAGTTCTGATGTATAACTGACAAGCTCTGTGCCTCAGTTCTGATGTGTAACTGACAAGCTCTGTGCCTCAGTTCTGATGTGTAACTGACAAGCTCTGTGCCTCAGTTCTGATGTGTAACTGACAAGCTCTGTGCCTCTATTCTGATGTGTAACGGACAAGCTCTGTGCCTCTATTCTGATGTGTAACGGACAAGTTCTGTGCCTCTATTCTGATGTGTAACTGACAAGCTCTGTGCCTCAGTTCTGATGTGTAACTGACCAGCTCTGTGCCTCTATTCTGATGTGTAACTGACAAGCTCTGTGCCTCAGTTCTGATGTGTAACGGACAAGCTCTGTGCCTCTATTCTGATGTGTAACGGACAAGCTCTGTGCCTCTATTCTGATGGGTAACGGACAAGTTCTGTGCCTCTATTCTGATGTGTAACTGACAAGCTCTGTGCCTCAGTTCTGATGTGTAACTGACCAGCTCTGTGCCTCTATTCTGATGTGTAACTGACAAGCTCTGTGCCTCAGTTCTGATGTGTAACTGACAAGCTCTGTGCCTCTATTCTGATGTGTAACGGACAAGTTCTGTGCCTCTATTCTGATGTGTAACTGACAAGCTCTGTGCCTCAGTTCTGATGTGTAACTGACCAGCTCTGTGCCTCTATTCTGATGTGTAACTGACAAGCTCTATACCTCAGTTCTGATGTGTAACTGACAAGCTCTATACCTCAGTTCTGATGTGTAACTGACAAGCTCTATACCTCAGTTCTGATGTGTAACTGACAAGCTCTATACCTCAGTTCTGATGTGTAACTGACCAGCTCTGTGCCTCAGTTCTGATGTGTAACTGACCAGCTCTGTGCCTCTATTCTGATGTGTAACTGACAAGCTCTGTGCCTCAGTTCTGATGTGTAACTGACAAGCTCTGTGCCTCTATTCTGATGTGTAACTGACCAGCTCTGTGCCTCTATTCTGATGTGTAACTGACAAGCTCTGTGCCTCAGTTCTGATGTATAACTGACAAGCTCTGTGCCTCAGTTCTGATGTGTAACTGACAAGCTCTGTGCCTCAGTTCTGATGTGTAACTGACAAGCTCTGTGCCTCAGTTCTAATGTGTAACTGACAAGCTCTGTGCCTCTATTCTGATGTGTAACGGACAAGCTCTGTGCCTCTATTCTGATGTGTAACGGACAAGTTCTGTGCCTCTATTCTGATGTGTAACTGACAAGCTGTGCCTCAGTTCTGATGTGTAACTGACCAGCTCTGTGCCTCTATTCTGATGTGTAACTGACAAGCTCTGTGCCTCAGTTCTGATGTGTAACTGACAAGCTCTGTGCCTCTATTCTGATGTGTAACGGACAAGCTCTGTGCCTCTATTCTGATGTGTAACGGACAAGTTCTGTGCCTCTATTCTGATGTGTAACTGACAAGCTCTGTGCCTCAGTTCTGATGTGTAACTGACCAGCTCTGTGCCTCTATTCTGATGTGTAACTGACAAGCTCTGTGCCTCAGTTCTGATGTGTAACTGACAAGCTCTGTGCCTCTATTCTGATGTGTAACGGACAAGTTCTGTGCCTCTATTCTGATGTGTAACTGACAAGCTCTGTGCCTCAGTTCTGATGTGTAACTGACCAGCTCTGTGCCTCTATTCTGATGTGTAACTGACAAGCTCCATACCTCAGTTCTGATGTGTAACTGACAAGCTCTATACCTCAGTTCTGATGTGTAACTGACAAGCTCTATACCTCAGTTCTGATGTGTAACTGACAAGCTCTATACCTCAGTTCTGATGTGTAACTGACCAGCTCTGTGCCTCAGTTCTGATGTGTAACTGACCAGCTCTGTGCCTCTATTCTGATGTGTAACTGACAAGCTCTGTGCCTCAGTTCTGATGTGTAACTGACAAGCTCTGTGCCTCTATTCTGATGTGTAACTGACAAGCTCTGTGCCTCAGTTCTGATGTGTAACTGACAAGCTCTGTGCCTCTATTCTGATGTGTAACTGACCAGCTCTGTGCCTCTATTCTGATGTGTAACTGACAAGCTCTGTGCCTCAGTTCTGATGTATAACTGACAAGCTCTGTGCCTCAGTTCTGATGTGCAACTGACAAGCTCTGTGCCTCTATTCTGATGTGTAACGGACAAGCTCTGTGCCTCTATTCTGATGTGTAACGGACAAGTTCTGTGCCTCTATTCTGATGTGTAACTGACAAGCTCTGTGCCTCAGTTCTGATGTGTAACTGACCAGCTCTGTGCCTCTATTCTGATGTGTAACTGACAAGCTCTGTGCCTCAGTTCTGATGTGTAACTGACAAGCTCTGTGCCTCTATTCTGATGTGTAACGGACAAGCTCTGTGCCTCTATTCTGATGTGTAACTGACAAGCTCTGTGCCTCTATTCTGATGTGTAACGGACAAGCTCTGTGCCTCTATTCTGATGTGTAACTGACAAGCTCTGTGCCTCTGTTCTGATGTGTAACGGAGAAGCTCTGTGCCTCTATTCTGATGTGTAACGGACAAGCTCTGTGCCTCTATTCTGATGTGTAACGGACAAGCTCTGTGCCCCAGTTCTGATGTGTAACGGACAAGCTCTGTGCCCCTGTTCTGATGTGTAACGGACAAGCTCTGTGCCTCTGTTCTGATGTGTAACGGACAAGCTCTCTGCCCCAGTTCTGATGTGTAACGGACAAGCTCTGTGCCCCAGTTCTGATGTGTAACGGACAAGCTCTGTGCCCCAGTTCTGATGTGTAACGGACAAGCTCTGTGCCCCAGTTCTGATGTGTAACGGACAAGCTCTGTGCCTCTATTCTGATGTGTAACGGACAAGCTCTGTGCCTCAGTTCTGATGTGTAACGGACAAGCTCTGTGCCTCTATTCTGATGTGTAACAGACAAGCTCTGTGCCTCTATTCTGACGTGTAACAGACAAGCTCTGTGCCTCTATTCTGATGTGTAACGGACAAGCTCTGTGCCTCTGTTCTGATGTGTAACGGACAAGCTCTGTGCCTCTGTTCTGATGTGTAACGGACAAGCTCTGTGCCTCTATTCTGATGTGTAACGGACAAGCTCTGTGCGTCTATTCTGATGTGTAACGGACAAGCTCTGTGCCTCTGTTCTGATGTGTAACGGACAAGCTCTGTGCCTCTGTTCTGATGTGTAACGGACAAGCTCTGTGCCTCGGTTCTGATGTGTAACGGACAAGCTCTGTACCTCAGTTCTGATGTGTAACTGACAAGCTCTGTACCTCAGTTCTGATGTGTAACTGACAAGCTCTATTCCTCAGTTCTGATGTGTAACTGACAAGCTCTGTGCCTCAGTCCTGATGTGTAACTGACCAGCTCTGTACCTCCGCACTAATTTGTAATCATTAAACTCTGTGTCTTAGTTCTGGTGTGTAACTGACAAGCTCTGTGCCTCTATTCTGATGTGTAACAGACAAGCTCTGTGCCTCTATTCTGATGTGTAACGGACAAGCTCTGTGCCTCTATTCTGATGTGTAACAGACAAGCTCTGTGCCTCTATTCTGACGTGTAACAGACAAGCTCTGTGCCTCTATTCTGATGTGTAACGGACAGGCTCTGTGCCTCTGTTCTGATGTGTAACGGACAAGCTCTGTGCCTCTGTTCTGATGTGTAACGGACAAGCTCTGTGCCTCTATTCTGATGTGTAACGGACAAGCTCTGTGCCTCTATTCTGATGTGTAACGGACAAGCTCTGTGCCTCTGTTCTGATGTGTAACGGACAAGCTCTGTGCCTCTGTTCTGATGTGTAACGGACAAGCTCTGTGCCTCGGTTCTGATGTGTAACGGACAAGCTCTGTACCTCAGTTCTGATGTGTAACTGACAAGCTCTGTACCTCAGTTCTGATGTGTAACTGACAAGCTCTATTCCTCAGTTCTGATGTGTAACTGACAAGCTCTGTGCCTCAGTCCTGATGTGTAACTGACCAGCTCTGTACCTCCGCACTGATTTGTAATCATTAAACTCTGTGTCTTAGTTCTGGTGTGTAACTGACAAGCTCTGTGCCTCTATTCTGATGTGTAACTGACAAGCTCTGTGCCTCTATTCTGATGTGTAACTGACAAGCTCTGTGCCTCTATTCTGATGTGTAACACACAAGCTCTGTGCCTCTATTCTGATGTGTAACAGACAAGCTCTGTGCCTCTATTCTGATGTGTAACGGACAAGCTCTGTGCCTCTATTCTGATGTGTAACAGACAAGCTCTGTGCCTCTATTCTGATGTGTAACAGACAAGCTCTGTGCCTCTATTCTGATGTGTAATGGACAAGCTCTGTGCCTCTATTCTGATGTGTAACGGACAAGCTCTGTGCCTCAGTTCTGATGTGTAACGGACAAGCTCTGTGCCTCTATTCTGATGTGTAACGGACAAGCTCTGTGCCTCTATTCTGATGTGTAACGGACAAGCTCTGTGCCTCAGTTCTGATCTGTAACGGACAAGCTCTGTGCCTCAGTTCTGATGTGTAACGGACAAGCTCTGGGCCTCAGTTCTGATGTGTAACGGACAAGCTCTGTGCCTCTATTCTGATGTGTAACGGACAAGCTCTGTGCCTCTATTCTGATGTGTAACGGACAAGCTCTGTGCCTCTATTCTGATGTGTAACGGACAAGCTCTGTGCCTCTATTCTGATGTGTAACGGACAAGCTCTGTGCCTCTATTCTGATGTGTAACGGACAAGCTCTGTGCCTCAGTTCTGATCTGTAACGGACAAGCTCTGTGCCTCAGTTCTGATGTGTAACGGACAAGCTCTGGGCCTCAGTTCTGATGTGTAACGGACAAGCTCTGTGCCTCTATTCTGATGTGTAACGGACAAGCTCTGTGCCTCTATTCTGATGTGTAACGGACAAGCTCTGTGCCTCTATTCTGATGTGTAACGGACAAGCTCTGTGCCTCTATTCTGATGTGTAACGGACAAGCTCTGTGCCTCTATTCTGATGTGTAACGGACAAGCTCTGTGCCTCTATTCTGATGTGTAACGGACAAGCTCTGTGCCTCTATTCTGATGTCGGACAAGCTCTGTGCCTCTATTCTGATGTGTAACGGACAAGCTCTGTGCCTCTATTCTGATGTGTAATGGACAAGCTCTGTGCCTCTATTCTGATGTGTAACGGACAAGCTCTGTGCCTCAGTTCTGATGTGTAACGGACAAGCTCTGTGCCTCTATTCTGATGTGTAACGGACAAGCTCTGTGCCTCTATTCTGATGTGTAACGGACAAGCTCTGTGCCTCAGTTCTGATCTGTAACGGACAAGCTCTGTGCCTCAGTTCTGATGTGTAACGGACAAGCTCTGGGCCTCAGTTCTGATGTGTAACGGACAAGCTCTGTGCCTGTATTCTGATGTGTAACGGACAAGCTCTGTGCCTCTATTCTGATGTGTAAAGGACAAGCTCTGTGCCTCTATTCTGATGTGTAACGGACAAGCTCTGTGCCTCTATTCTGATGTGTAACGGACAAGCTCTGTGCCTCTATTCTGATGTGTAACGGACAAGCTCTGTGCCTCAGTTCTGATCTGTAACGGACAAGCTCTGTGCCTCAGTTCTGATGTGTAACGGACAAGCTCTGGGCCTCAGTTCTGATGTGTAACGGACAAGCTCTGTGCCTCTATTCTGATGTGTAACGGACAAGCTCTGTGCCTCTATTCTGATGTGTAACGGACAAGCTCTGTGCCTCTATTCTGATGTGTAACGGACAAGCTCTGTGCCTCTATTCTGATGTGTAACGGACAAGCTCTGTGCCTCTA
Source organism: Anomaloglossus baeobatrachus (assembly GCF_048569485.1). NCBI lineage: Eukaryota > Metazoa > Chordata > Amphibia > Anura > Aromobatidae > Anomaloglossus > Anomaloglossus baeobatrachus. Next base: position 39,907,766 of record NC_134355.1, on the reverse strand, counting down.
TTCTGATGTGTAACGGACAAGCTCTGTGCCTCTATTCTGATGTCGGACAAGCTCTGTGCCTCTATTCTGATGTGTAACGGACAAGCTCTGTGCCTCTATTCTGATGTGTAACGGACAAGCTCTGTGCCTCAGTTCTGATGTGTACCGGACAAGCTCTGTGCCTCAGTTCTGATGTGTAACGGACAAGCTCTGTGCCTCTATTCTGATGTGTAACGGACAAGCTCTGTGCCTCTATTCTGATGTGTAACGGACAAGCTCTGTGCCTCTATTCTGATGTGTAACGGACAAGCTCTGTGCCTCTATTCTGATGTGTAACGGACAAGCATTGTGCCTCTATTCTGATGTGTAACGGACAAGCTCTGTGTCTCTATTCTGATGTGTAACAGACAAGCTCTGTGCCCCAGTTCTGATGCATAACTGATAAGCTCTGTGCCTCAGTTCTGATGTGTATTGGACAAGCTCTGTGCCTCTGTTCTGATGTGTAACTAACTAGCTTTGTGTAAGTTCTGGTGTGTAACAGACAAGCTCTGTGCCTCTGTTCTGATGCATAACTGATAAGCTCTGTGCCTCAGGTGTGATATGTAACAAACAAGATTTGTGCTTCAGTTCTGATTTATAACTGACAAGCTCAGTGCATCAGTTCTGATTTATAAGGCAAGAAATCCCACTTATTAAACCTGACAAGGCACACCTGTGAAGTGAGAACCATTTCCGGTGACTACCTCTTGAAGCTCATCAAGACAATGCCAAGAGTGTGTAAAGCAGTAATCAAAGCAAAAGGTGGCTACTTTGAAGAGCCTAGAATTTAAGACATATTTTCAGTTGTTTCACACTTTTTTCTTAAGTATTTCATTCCACATGTGTTAATTCATAGTTTTGATGCCTTGAATGTGAATCTACCATTTTTAGAGTCATGAAAATAAAGAAAACTCTTTGAATGAGAAGGTGTGTCCAAACTTGTGGTCTGTACTGTACATCCTGAACTAAAACCTTGTATTACCAGTATTGCCTTGTATCACTATTTGTTGTGTAGATACCATCTCCGTGCCACCATTCTGTGTGTAACTACCGTCACATTGCGCCCTCTTGAAGAGACTGTAACCTATAAGCTGATTTTCCTGAAGCTGAGGGTTTCTCTGAAAGCCCGGAAGCTTCCAATATGATTTCCTCGCCGCTCCAGCACGGATTATATCCCCTTCTATTCTATTCTACAAAAATTCTGATCGATGCAATACAAAAATGATTGTGCAGACTGGAGCAGTGTTGAGGATTTTTACAGTTTTTATGGGGTAAATGCACTTTTCCCTCAACTTTCCTAAAACTTTTTAAAGTCTTCTTCAGTTATCCATAGTTTTGAGAGGGTGGGGGGAGGAAAGACGCAGGAAGAGACGGCGTTCAGGGGCTTGGAATCTCCTCCGGTGGGTGGGGTTTTGTGGTTAGACCTCAGCAAAGAATGGGCTCCATTCACTACTGTATGAATTGAAATTCTGACCCCGTTCTGTATCTTAGCCCAACCTAATTATAAATCTGGCGTCTAAATTTCATTTTTTGCTGTGATGCATATTATTACTCCTCGGGGGGAAAAAAAAAAGCAATGGAACAGAATGGCGAATTGTTTATAGTGACCCGCGGGCGACACGTGGAATACATTATGGAGAGCTGCATACTGTTATTGTATTTGCTGACCCTTCTTTTGAGGTTAAACATCCGGGTCCTATGAAAAATCAACAAGTCCGACTTCTGATCTTGTGATCTACAGTATATAAACACAACCAATAAGTGTTAGATCGGATTTGATAAGTGAAGTTCTGCTCTTCCTCTATAAAATCAGCAAATATAAAATATATTCAGAGACCATCAACAAGCAGGATAATGGCTGTTTATGGATCTTAGTACACCATGATTCCAAATTCTGGGAACGTGTAGGAGGTTTAAATGAAAAATCCCCTATCTTCACTACCCCAAAATTTCAAGTGAGGGGGACATGTGACTGGTCCTTTCAAAATCCATGGGATTATACAACTTAGGCTGAGTTCACATGTCCTGTAATCATCCGTTAGAATGGATGCTGCAGAGATCCGTTGACAAAAAAGTTCTGTAAACCCAACTCTTTTGTCCTTTTTGAAAAAAATGATTTTTAAAAGGGAGTTCATGGAAAACGGATCCATTAATGTCATGGGTGAAAGAAAGTCCTGTGGTGTCTGGCTATAGAAGGTCACAATGTTTGGCTGCACAAACTGCTCCCTGACCTTCTATTATTCCTGCTTGGTTTTCATCCCCTTTCCTTTAGGACCCTGCAGAGTTCCTCAGCCTTTCAGTTGTTTTTCATCAGCACTTCCCTTGGTGACTTTATATACCTTCACTTCCTATTACTCGGTGCTGGTAAAAGGCCTAGTACCCTTAACAAGTCTTCAGTGCAAGCAACTTTATATACCGTCACATCCTATTACTTGGCGCTGATGATAGCTCTTATACACTTTGCAAGTCTTCAGTGCAAGCAGTCGGCTTGCATACATCTGGAGTATCTTTGCTGTTGTTGCAGTTCCTCTCCCCGAGTCATCTGGAGATAAGTTGTTTGTTCACTTTTCCCTTATTTGTTACCCCTGTGGCTTCTTTAGATCTTAGTGGGATTGACTAAGCGCTCATCCCATCTACTCCCTACCTACCGTGTTTCCCCGATAGTAAGACACCCCCGATAGTAAGACGTAGTGGGGGTTTTGGGGGGGTCGGCTAATGTAAGACGTACCCCGAAAGTAAGACGTAGTAAAAATTTATTTTTTTTTTCTTCTTTACAGTACAGTTACAGCGGCCGAGCGCTCAGCTGAGCGCCCTGACATGCCGGCGGCCGAGCGCTCAGCTGAGCGCCCTGACATGCCGGCGGCAGAGCGCTCAGCTGAGAGCTGTCACATGCCGGCGGCAGAGCGCTCAGCTGAGAGCTGTCACATGCCAGCGGCAGAGCGCTCAGCTGAGAGCTGTCACATGCCGGCGGTCGGGCGCTCAGCTGAGCACCCTGACATGCCGGCGGCTGAGCGCTCAGCTGAGAGCTGACACATGCCGGCGGTCTGGCGCTCAGCTGAACGCCCTGACATGCCGGCGGCTGAGCGCTCAGCTGAACGCTCGGCTACCGAGAAATGTTGAAATGTTGCAGTAATGTTGTCCGTGGTCCATCAGGACCATGGACAACATACAAAATCACGCAGCCTCAGTGCCCTCATGTGCAGCCGCTGGTGGTTAAGTTTCCTTAACTTGCGGTACACTTAGGGCGTAATCGCGGCAAGTCCCCATACGGTACATTGCATGGAGACTTGCTGCGATTGCTGTGGGATTTTTTCCAATATAAGACATACCCCGAAAGTAAGACATAGTGGGACTTTAGGGGGTAAAAAGAATGTAAGACACTGTCTTACTTTCGGGGAAACACGGTAGGACCTACTTCAGGGTCAGGTATCCAGCTTGGCGCATGGTGCGGAAACTATCTAGGGTGGTGAGGGACCACGGGGACCAGCAGTAGGCTTGGTTAGGGGTCAACATCTCTCCTTTCCCTAGACAGAGTATTTCCCTTCCCTTTTGCTTGGTACTTCCCTGTAGCTAGCATGACAGTTTACTGATTTCTACTGTATTAATTTTACATTTGAAACTGATGTAGTAGGCAAAAAACGGATCATTTACACATACAAGAAAAATGGATGGCTAACTAGTAATCAGGTAACGGAGTCGTTTTGCATAGACTCCCATGTTAAAAAAATGGATTCCGCAAAAATCATTTTTATTAAAATAGTGGTGTCTGCAGAACTTATTTTTTTGCCAACGAATGCGTACTAATGGGTGATTATAGAACATGTGAACTTAGTCTAATAAATTTTACACATTTCAGGAGTGTTTTCTAAGAACGGCATAAAAAATACTGCTCTTGATCAATTTACTCCCATTATGTTCACCGCCCATTAGTGGTCAAATGTTACCTTTATAAAGGCTCCCGGCCGCCGTGGACATAGACAGGAATCTGCGTGCCGTTAATAGAAATATACACTGTGTGCAGAATTATTAGGCAAATGAGTATTTTGATCACATGACACTTTTTATACATGTCGTCCTACTCCAAGCTGTATAGGCTGAGAGACAACTACCAATTAAGTAAATCAGGTGATGTGCCTCTCTGTAATGAGGAGGGGTGCGGTGTAATGACATCAACACCCTATATAAGGGGTGCATACTTATTAGGCAACTTCCTTTCCTTTGGCAAAATGGGTCAGAAGAGAGATTTGACAGGCTCTGAAAAGTCTAACATTGTGAGATGTCTTGCAGAGGGATGAAGCAGTCTTGAAATTGCCAAACTTTTGAAGTGTGGTCACCGAACAATCAAGCGTTTCATGGCAAATAGACAACAGGGTCGCAAGAAGCGTGTTGGGCAAAAAAAACGCAAAATAACTGCCCATGAATTGAGAAAAATCAAGCGTGAAGCTGCCAAGATGCCATTTGCCACCAGTTTGTCCATATTTCAGAGCTGCAACGTTACTGGAGTATCAAAAAGCACAAGGTGTGTCATACTCAGGGACATGGCCAAGGTAAGGAAGGCTGAAAAACCACCACCTCTGACTAAGAAACATAAGATAAAATGTCAAGACTGGGCCAAGAAATATCTTAAGACTGATTTTTCAAAGGTTTTATGGACTGATGAAATGAGAGTGACTCTTGATGGGCCAGATGGATGGGCCAGAGGCTGGATCAGTAAAGGGCAGAGAGCTCCACTCCGACTCAGATGCCAGCAAGGTGGAGGTGGGCACTGGTATGGGCTGGGATCATCAAAGATGAACTTGTGGGACCTTTTCGGGTTGAGGATGGAGTGAAGCTCAACTCCCAGACCTACTGCCAGTTTCTGGAAGACAACTTCTTCAAGCAGTGGTACAGGAAGAAGTTGGTATCGTTCAACAAAAACATGATTTTCATGCAGGACAATGCTCCATCACATGTATCCAACTACTCCACAGCGTGGCTGGCCAGTAAAGGTCTGAAACATGAAAAAATTGTGACATGACCCCCTTGTTCACCTGATCTGAACCTCATAGAGAACCTGTGGTCCCTCATAAAATGTGAGATCTACAGGGAGGGAAAACAGTACACCTCTCGGAACAGTGTCTGGGACGCTGTGCTGACTGCTTCACGCAATGTTGATCGTAAACAGACAGAATCTATGGATGGTAGGCTGTTGAGTGTCATCATAAAGAAAGGTGACTATATTGGTCACTAATTTTTTGGGGTTTTGTTTTTGCATCTCAGAAATGTTTATTTCTAAATTTTGTGCCGTTATATTGGTTTACCTGGTGAAAATAAACAAGTGAGATGGGAATATATTTGTCTTTTATTAAGTTGCCTAATAATTCTGCACAGTAATAGTCACCTGCACAAACAGATCTCCTCCTAAGATAGCCAAATCTAAAAAAAACCCACTCCAACTTCCAAAAATACTAAGCTTTGATATTTATGAGTCTTTTGGGTTGATTGAGAACATAGTTGTTGATCAATAATAAAAAAAATCCTCTAAAATACAACTTGCCTAATAATTCTGCGCACGGTGTATATGAAAATACAGAGATGGTGACCTCAGGGCCCAGGTGTGTGGTTGCCAAAAGAGTATGGTGGAGTATTCCCGGAACCATAGCACCGACGGGGTACAGAATCCTAGGTCAGGCAAACCTGATAAAATCTGCACAGTAAGGGGACCCAGGACCTCAATGACCGTAAAGTCCGGGGGCATCAGCAGTGACGGGAGAACCAGGGACCGGAACAGAACACCGACCCTACAGGGCACAAACTGCCCACCGTACGGACTAAAGACTGAGCGACTACAAGGAGGCGACCCCAAGACGCGCCAAGCCAACCAACTAGAGAAGGGTGCAGGGGAAAGAAGCCACCAGGTCACCAAACCGGCACTGGGACTAAGGGGACCAGAGGTCAGGACCAGCCTTCCTCCGGGTACCAGCCACCAAACCGCTGTTAGTAAAGAACCCAGTTACACTGCAATCCCATATGTGGCCTACCTTCTTTCCGCGCCTAACTCCATCACCTATCCACTGGGGCTGTGGCCCTACTTGCGGAGGGCCCAACATCCAGGCTGCCACTAACACCAGCCCCAGTGGTGAGGATCTGTGCAGCGGCGGTTCCATCACTATAACCGCAATCCGTAAGTGGAGTCACGATATAAACTCTATAAATATTCAACAACTGGAGGCAGGATCGGCGATGCTGTGGGCTCAAAGGAGGGGGAGTCGTAGCTCAGGAGAGTCAGTGAACGGAGAGTCGGCGGCAGGTGCCATTGATCTGCAAGAGGACTGTAGGTTCCATTGAATCGCCTGTGGTTGACGAGATTGACGTCAAGAAAATGGCTGCGGAGGCAGTGCATGCGCAGATAGGTCTCTGCGGTCATTTTCTTAAAGTCCAATGCATCAGTCTGTGCACGCGCCACCTCCGCGCCATTTTCTTGAAGTCCATTGCGGCAACCTCAGGTAATTCAATGGAGCCCACAGCCCGCTGACAGATCAATGGCACCAGATGCATCGCCGACCCTCTGTCCTGTGACCCTCCTGAGCTGCTCCACTGCAGTGACACCCCCTCCTCTGAGCCCTCAGTATCAGCGACCCTGCCTCCTGTGACCCCACTCCACCACCGCTGCTCCGGTAAGACATATCCGGATAAGACGCACCCCAATTTTACCCCCAGTTTTGGGGGGAAAAGTGCGTCTTATAATCCAGAAAATATGGTAATACAAAAGCTCTCCATCCAACTTTTTTAGGTGGGTAGGAAAGTGCTTTGCCTGGCCTCTCTTGTGGCAGTGTCCATCTTTCTGTATTTAGGCACAAAAGTGCTTTGTCTGGAGTTCTTCATCCTGGCAGTGTCTTTTTCAGATGGGCACAAAGTTATTTTGTCAGGCCCCTATTCTGGCAGTGTCCGTGTTTTTTAGGTGGGCACCAAAAGTGCTATGTCTGGCCTTTTTTTCCTTTGTAGCTGTGTCCGTCTTTTTTAGGTGGGCACCAAAAGTGCTTTGTTTGGAGTTCTTCGTTCCGGCAGTGTATCTTTTTTGCAGGTGGGGACAAAACCATTTTGTCTGGCCCCTCTTCTGGCAGTGTCCTTCTTTTTTAGGTGGGCTCCAAGTGCTTTGACTCACCTCCATTCTAGGAGTGTCCGTCTTTTTTTAGGTGGGCACCAAAAGTGCTTTGTCTAGAGTTCTTCATTCTGGCTTTGTCTTCTCCAAGTGGGCACAAAGCCATTTTGGCTGGCCCCAATTCTGGCAATGTCCGTCTTTATTTGGGGGGACACCAAAGTGCTTTATCGAGCTTCTGTTCCAGCAGTATCCATCTTTTTTAGGAGGCATAAAAATTCTCCATTTGTACTTTGCTCTGGCAGCATTTATTTTTATTAAGCAGACACAAAAGCTCTCCATCTATCTGCCGTTCCGACAGCGTACCTTCCTTTGTGCCCACCTAAAAAAATGGGCAACGCTCAAACAAAAGCCGTAGAGTGTAAAATAACTCCATCTGCCTCTTATAATGAATGGCTCCATTTGGGAGTTCTGTCCAAATCCTGTTTTTTCGGGGCTTTAGGCAGACGAACCAACGGAGGCACAATCATGCGGGGGAAATATGATGAGAACAAAGCCTGACATTACACCCAGGGGCGGAACGGTCGCAGGGATCGTGACCGGGCCCAGGGATGCAAAGTTCTGTCCAAATCCTGTTTTTTCGGGGCTTTAGGCAGAAGAACCAACGGAGGCACAATCATGCGGGGGAAATATGATAAGAACAAAGCCTGACATTACACCCAGGGGAGGAACAGTCGCAGGGATCGTGACCGGGCCCAGGGATGCAAAGGGCCCGCCAGCCACAACCCATGCTTCAGCTGGATGTGCATCCAAAGCCGCACATCCAGCTGAAATGCATCGCGGTGCACAGACCTGTTGGGGCCCTGCACTGCGATACACGCTGCCGGTCAAACAGAACTCGGCAGCTTTCAGTGGCATCGCCGTGACTGAGGTGGCGCGTGACAATAATGTTATGAGTTGCTAGTAGCACAGACGCTGATGAAAGCTGCTGTCCACTGCGGGCTGGCTATAGGTGAGGACGTCTCACGATGAGGGTGGCGGGGATGGTGAACCTAGTATATACCAGGAGGGGCCCAGGAGAGGAACATATTTACTAGGAGGGGACAGTATATACCAGGAGAGGAACATGTATACCAGGAGAGGGACAAAATATACCAGGAGGGGGACAGTATATACCATTAGGGGCCCAGGAGAGGAACATATTTACTAGGAGGGGACAGTATATACCAGGAGAGGAACATATATACCAGGAGAGGGACAAAATATACCAAAAGGGGGACAGTATATACCAGGAGGGGCCCAGGAGAGGAACATATTTACTAGGAGGGGGACAGTATATACCAGGAGAGGAACATATATACCAGGAGAGGGACAAAATATACCAGGAGGGGGACAGTATATACCATTAGGGGCCCAGGAGAGGAACATATTTACTAGGAGGGGACAGTATATACCAGGAGAGGAACATATATACCAGGAGAGGGACAAAATATACCAGGAGGGGGACAGTATATACCATTAGGGGCCCAGGAGAGGAACATATTTACTAGGAGGGGACAGTATATACCAGGAGAGGAACATATATACCAGGAGAGGGACACAATATAGCAGGAGGGGCATAGGAGAGAAACATATATACCAGGAGAGGGACAGAATATACCAGGAGAGGAACATATATACCAGGAGAGGGACACAATATACCAGGAAGGGCACAGGAGAGAAACATATATACCAGGAGAGGGACAGAATATAGCAGGAGGGGGACAGAATATACCAGGAGAGGGACAGAATATACCAGGAGGGGGATTGAATATATCAGGAGGGGGACAGAATATACACCAGGAGGGGGATAGTATACACCAGGAGAGGGACAGTATATACCAAGATGTGGGACATATTTAGTAGGATAGGAGACATACCAGGTTAAGGGACATATATACTAGGATGGGGGACATATATACCAGGAAGGAGGCCAGGATGGGGAACATTACTAGATAATGGTGGGTAGATCAACATCTGGCCAACATGTGGGGATGGGGGGGGGGGGTTCAGGTCAAAATATTGCACCGAGGCCCATGGTACTCTAGTTATGCCACTGATTACACCCTTTAACCCAAAATAAGTCTAACTGAATCCACTGTGATTGAATCTCGTTACAAAACTGTGCACACACCAGGCGGAGGGGCGACAACGTCTCCTAATTATTAGTATTCTGTTTGCAGCAAAATACAGTTTGGTGTCCTTAGTGGAAACCTAACTTCTAGAAACTCCAAGGCCTACGGAGGAGCCGACTGTAAGGAGAGCGCTGCGGCCCGGACGTGTCCCGTCTTGTGTGCCAGGTGAAAGGCATGTTGTGCCTTCTCATGAAGGAATGCAGGAAGGTGCCCGAGGCTGGAGGGCTGGCGTGTAATGCCGAGGAATGAACTCGGATAGATCAGAAGATAAGGACACCCCGGCCTCCTACTGCTCCCTCTCTTACTGTTTTCACATCTCCGACTAAACTAAAGATTCTTAACATTTAATGTGGGGGTGCAATTTTTTTTTTTTAATACAGAAACAGCGCCCCTCTTGTCCAAGAGCCCTTTCTGGTATTGCAGCGCAGTCCTATACATGTGAACAGCGCCTCTCTTCTCCATGGCTGTGTCAGGTATTGCAGCGCAGTCCTATACATGTGAACAGCGCCTCTCTTCTCCATGGCTGTGTCAGGTATTGCAGCTCAGTCCTATACATGTGAACAGCGCCTCTCTTCTCCATGGCTGTGTCAGGTATTGCAGCGCAGTCCTATACATGTGAACAGCGCCTCTATTCTCCATGGCTGTGTCAGGTATTGCAGCTCAGTCCTATACATGTGAACAGCGCCTCTCTTCTCCATGGCTGTGTCAGGTATTGCAGCTCAGTCCTATACATGTGAACAGCGCCTCTCTTCTCCATGGCTGTGTCAGGTATTGCAGCTCAGTCCTATACATGTGAACAGCGCCTCTCTTCTCCATGGCTGTGTCAGGTATTGCAGCTCAGTCCTATACATGTGAACAGCGCCTCTCTACTCCATGGCTGTGTCTGGTATTGCAGCTCAGTCCTATACATGTGAACAGCGCCTCTCTTCTCCATGGCTGTGTCAGGTATTGCACCTCAGTCCTATACATGTGAACAGCGCCTCTCTTCTCCATGGCTGTGTCAGGTATTGCAGCTCAGTCCTATACATGTGAACATCGCCTCTCTTCTCCATGGCTGTGTCAGGTATTGCAGCGCAGTCCTATACATGTGAACATCGCCTCTCTTCTCCATGGCTGTGTCAGGTATTGCAGCTCAGTCCTATACATGTGAACAGTGCCTCTATTCTCCATGGCTGTGTCTGGTATTGCAGCTCAGTCCTATACATGTGAACAGCGCCTCTCTTCTCCATGGCTGTGTCAGGTATTGCAGCTCAGTCCTATACATGTGAACAGCGCCTCTCTTCTCCATGGCTGTGTCAGGTATTGCAGCTCAGTCCTATACATGTGAACAGTGCCTCTCTTCTCCATGGCTGTGTCAGATATTGCAGCTCAGTCCTATACATGTGAACAGCGCCTCTCTTCTCCATGGCTGTGTCAGGTATTGCAGCTCAGTCCTATACATGTGAACAGCGCCTCTCTTCTCCATGGCTGTGTCAGGTATTGCAGCGCAGTCCTATACATGTGAACAGCGCCTCTATTCTCCATGGCTGTGTCAGGTATTGCAGCGCAGTCCTATACATGTGAACATCGCCTCTCTTCTCCATGGCTGTGTCAGGTATTGCAGCGCAGTCCTATACATGTGAACAGCGCCTCTCTTCTCCATGGCTGTGTCAGGTATTGCAGCTCAGTCCTATACATGTGAACAGCGCCTCTCTTCTCCATGGCTGTGTCAGGTATTGCAGCGCAGTCCTATACATGTGAACAGCGCCTCTCTTCTCCATGGCTGTGTCAGGTATTGCAGCTCAGTCCTATACATGTGAACAGCGCCTCTCTTCTCCATGGCTGTGTCAGGTATTGCAGCTCAGTCCTATACATGTGAACAGTGCCTCTATTCTCCATGGCTGTGTCAGGTATTGCAGCTCAGTCCTATACATGTGAACAGTGCCTCTATTCTCCATGGCTGTGTCTGGTATTGCAGCTCAGTCCTATACATGTGAACAGCGCCTCTCTTCTCCATGGCTGTGTCAGGTATTGCAGCTCAGTCCTATACATGTGAACAGCGCCTCTCTTCTCCATGGCTGTGTCAGGTATTGCAGCTCAGTCCTATACATGTGAACAGCGCCTCTATTCTCCATGGCTGTGTCAGGTATTGCAGCGCAGTCCTATACATGTGAACAGCGCCTCTCTTCTCCATGGCTGTGTCAGATATTGCAGCTCAGTCCTATACATGTGAACAGCACCTCTCTTCTCCATGGCTGTGTCAGGTATTGCATCTCAGTCCTATACATGTGAACAGCGCCTCTCTTCTCCATGGCTGTGTCAGGTATTGCAGCTCAGTCCTATACATGTGAACAGCGCCTCTCTTCTCCATGGCTGTGTCAGGTATTGCAGCTCAGTCCTATACATGTGAACAGCACCTCTTTTCTCCATGGCTGTGTCAGGTATTGCAGCTCAGTCCTATACATGTGAACAGCGCCTCTCTTCTCCATGGCTGTGTCAGGTATTGCAGCTCAGTCCTATACATGTGAACAGCGCCTCTCTTCTCCATGGCTGTGTCAGGTATTGCAGCTCAGTCCTATACATGTGAACAGCGCCTCTCTTATCCATGGCTGTGTCAGGTATTGCAGCGCAGTCCTATACATGTGAACAGCGCCTCTCTTCTCCATGGCTGTGTCAGGTATTGCAGCGCAGTCCTATACATGTGAACAGCGCCTCTCTTCTCCATGGCTGTGTCAGGTATTGCAGCTCAGTCCTATACATGTGAACAGCGCCTCTCTTCTCCATGGCTGTGTCAGGTATTGCAGCGCAGTCCTATACATGTGAACAGCGCCTCTCTTCTCCATGGCTGTGTCAGGTATTGCAGCGCAGTCCTATACATGTGAACAGCGCCTCTCTTCTCCATGGCTGTGTCAGGTATTGCAGCGCAGTCCTATACATGTGAACAGCGCCTCTCTTCTCCATGGCTGTGTCAGGTATTGCAGCTCAGTCCTATACATGTGAACAGCGCCTCTCTTCTCCATGGCTGTGTCAGGTATTGCAGCTCAGTCCTATACATGTGAACAGCGCCTCTCTTCTCCATGGCTGTGTCAGGTATTGCAGCTCAGTCCTATACATGTGAACAGCGCCTCTCTTCTCCATGGCTGTGTCAGGTATTGCAGCGCAGTCCTATACATGTGAACAGCGCCTCTCTTCTCCATGGCTGTGTCAGGTATTGCAGCGCAGTCCTATACATGTGAACAGCGCCTCTCTTCTCCATGGCTGTGTCAGATATTGCAGCTCAGTCCTATACATGTGAACAGCGCCTCTCTTCTCCATGGCTGTGTCAGGTATTGCAGCTCAGTCCTATACATGTGAACAGCGCCTCTCTTCTCCATGGCTGTGTCAGGTATACCAGCTCAGTCCTATACATGTGAACAGCACCTCTCTACTCCATGGCTGTGTCAGGTATTGCAGCTCAGTCCTATACATGTGAACAGCGCCTCTATTCTCCATGGCTGTGTCAGGTATTGCAGCTCAGTCCTATACATGTGAACAGCACCTCTCTTCTCCATGGCTGTGTCAGGTATTGCAGCTCAGTCCTATACATGTGAACAGCGCCTCTCTTCTCCATGGCTGTGTCAGGTATTGCAGCTCAGTCCTATACATGTGAACAGCACCTCTCTTCTCCATGGCTGTGTCAGGTATTGCAGCGCAGTCCTATACATGTGAACAGCGCCTCTCTTCTCCATGGCTGTGTCAGGTATTGCAGTTCAGTCCTATACATGTGAACAGCGCCTCTCTTCTCCATGGCTGTGTCAGGTATTGCAGCTCAGTCCTATACATGTGAACAGCGCCTCTCTTCTCCATGGCTGTGTCAGGTATTGCAGCGCAGTCCTATACATGTGAACAGCGCCTCTCTTCTCCATGGCTGTGTCAGGTATTGCAGCTCAGTCCTATACATGTGAACAGCGCCTCTCTTCTCCATGGCTGTGTCAGGTATTGCAGCGCAGTCCTATACATGTGAACAGCGCCTCTCTTCTCCATGGCTGTGTCAGGTATTGCAGCTCAGTCCTATACATGTGAACAGTGCCTCTCTTCTCCATGGCTGTGTCAGGTATTGCAGCTCAGTCCTATACATGTGAACAGCGCCTCTCTTATCCATGGCTGTGTCAGGTATTGCAGCTCAGTCCTATACATGTGAACAGTGCCTCTCTTCTCCATGGCTGTGTCAGGTATTGCAGCGCAGTCCTATACATGTGAACAGCGCCTCTCTTCTCCATGGCTGTGTCAGGTATTGCAGCTCAGTCCTATACATGTGAACAGCGCCTCTCTTCTCCATGGCTGTGTCAGGTATTGCAGCTCAGTCCTATACATGTGAACAGCGCCTCTATTCTCCATGGCTGTGTCAGGTATTGCAGCGCAGTCCTATACATGTGAACAGCGCCTCTCTTCTCCATGGCTGTGTCAGATATTGCAGCTCAGTCCTATACATGTGAACAGCGCCTCTCTTCTCCATGGCTGTGTCAGGTATTGCAGCTCAGTCCTATACATGTGAACAGCGCCTCTCTACTCCATGGCTGTGTCAGGTATTGCAGCTCAGTCCTATACATGTGAACAGCGCCTCTATTCTCCATGGCTGTGTCAGGTATTGCAGCTCAGTCCTATACATGTGAACAGCACCTCTCTTCTCCATGGCTGTGTCAGGTATTGCAGCTCAGTCCTATACATGTGAACAGCGCCTCTCTTCTCCATGGCTGTGTCAGGTATTGCAGCTCAGTCCTATACATGTGAACAGCACCTCTCTTCTCCATGGCTGTGTCAGGTATTGCAGCGCAGTCCTATACATGTGAACAGCGCCTCTCTTCTCCATGGCTGTGTCAGGTATTGCAGTTCAGTCCTATACATGTGAACAGCGCCTCTCTTCTCCATGGCTGTGTCAGGTATTGCAGCTCAGTCCTATACATGTGAACAGCGCCTCTCTTCTCCATGGCTGTGTCAGGTATTGCAGCGCAGTCCTATACATGTGAACAGCGCCTCTCTTCTCCATGGCTGTGTCAGGTATTGCAGCTCAGTCCTATACATGTGAACAGCGCCTCTCTTCTCCATGGCTGTGTCAGGTATTGCAGCGCAGTCCTATACATGTGAACAGCGCCTCTCTTCTCCATGGCTGTGTCAGATATTGCAGCTCAGTCCTATACGTGTGAACAGCGCCTCTCTTCTCCATGGCTGTGTCAGGTATTGCAGCTCAGTCCTATACATGTGAACAGCGCCTCTCTTCTCCATGGCTGTGTCAGGTATTGCAGCTCAGTCCTATACATGTGAACAGCGCCTCTCTTCTCCATGGCTGTGTCAGGTATTGCAGCTCAGTCCTATACATGTGAACAGCGCCTCTCTTCTCCATGGCTGTGTCAGGTATTGCAGCTCAGTCCTATACATGTGAACAGCGCCTCTCTTCTCCATGGCTGTGTCAGGTATTGCAGCTCAGTCCTATACATGTGAACAGCGCCTCTCTTCTCCATGGCTGTCAGGTATTGCAGCGCAGTCCTATACATGTGAACAGCGCCTCTATTCTCAATGGCTGTGTCAGGTATTGCAGCGCAGTCCTATACATGTGAACAGCGCCTCTCTTCTCCATGGCTGTGTCAGATATTGCAGCTCAGTCCTATACGTGTGAACAGCGCCTCTCTTCTCCATGGCTGTGTCAGGTATTGCAGCGCAGTCCTATACATGTGAACAGCGCCTCTCTTCTCCATGGCTGTGTCAGGTATTGCAGCTCAGTCCTATACATGTGAACAGCGCCTCTCTTCTCCATGGCTGTGTCAGGTATTGCAGCGCAGTCCTATACATGTGAACAGCGCCTCTCTTCTCCATGGCTGTGTCAGGTATTGCAGCTCAGTCCTATACATGTGAACAGCGCCTCTCTTCTCCATGGCTGTGTCAGGTATTGCAGCTCAGTCCTATACATGTGAACAGCGCCTCTCTTCTCCATGGCTGTGTCAGGTATTGCAGCGCAGTCCTATACATGTGAACAGCGCCTCTCTTCTCCATGGCTGTGTCAGGTATTGCAGCTCAGTCCTATACATGTGAACAGCGCCTCTCTTCTCCATGGCTGTGTCAGGTATTGCAGCGCAGTCCTATACATGTGAACAGCGCCTCTCTTCTCCATGGCTGTGTCAGGTATTGCAGCTCAGTCCTATACATGTGAACAGTGCCTCTCTTCTCCATGGCTGTGTCAGGTATTGCAGCTCAGTCCTATACATGTGAACAGCGCCTCTCTTATCCATGGCTGTGTCAGGTATTGCAGCTCAGTCCTATACATGTGAACAGTGCCTCTCTTCTCCATGGCTGTGTCAGGTATTGCAGCGCAGTCCTATACATGTGAACAGCGCCTCTCTTCTCCATGGCTGTGTCAGGTATTGCAGCTCAGTCCTATACATGTGAACAGCGCCTCTCTTCTCCATGGCTGTGTCAGGTATTGCAGCTCAGTCCTATACATGTGAACAGCGCCTCTATTCTCCATGGCTGTGTCAGGTATTGCAGCGCAGTCCTATACATGTGAACAGCGCCTCTCTTCTCCATGGCTGTGTCAGATATTGCAGCTCAGTCCTATACATGTGAACAGCGCCTCTCTTCTCCATGGCTGTGTCAGGTATTGCAGCTCAGTCCTATACATGTGAACAGCGCCTCTCTTCTCCATGGCTGTGTCAGGTATACCAGCTCAGTCCTATACATGTGAACAGCACCTCTCTACTCCATGGCTGTGTCAGGTATTGCAGCTCAGTCCTATACATGTGAACAGCGCCTCTATTCTCCATGGCTGTGTCAGGTATTGCAGCTCAGTCCTATACATGTGAACAGCACCTCTCTTCTCCATGGCTGTGTCAGGTATTGCAGCTCAGTCCTATACATGTGAACAGCGCCTCTCTTCTCCATGGCTGTGTCAGGTATTGCAGCTCAGTCCTATACATGTGAACAGCACCTCTCTTCTCCATGGCTGTGTCAGGTATTGCAGCGCAGTCCTATACATGTGAACAGCGCCTCTCTTCTCCATGGCTGTGTCAGGTATTGCAGTTCAGTCCTATACATGTGAACAGCGCCTCTCTTCTCCATGGCTGTGTCAGGTATTGCAGCTCAGTCCTATACATGTGAACAGCGCCTCTCTTCTCCATGGCTGTGTCAGGTATTGCAGCGCAGTCCTATACATGTGAACAGCGCCTCTCTTCTCCATGGCTGTGTCAGGTATTGCAGCTCAGTCCTATACATGTGAACAGCGCCTCTCTTCTCCATGGCTGTGTCAGGTATTGCAGCGCAGTCCTATACATGTGAACAGCGCCTCTCTTCTCCATGGCTGTGTCAGATATTGCAGCTCAGTCCTATACGTGTGAACAGCGCCTCTCTTCTCCATGGCTGTGTCAGGTATTGCAGCTCAGTCCTATACATGTGAACAGCGCCTCTCTTCTCCATGGCTGTGTCAGGTATTGCAGCTCAGTCCTATACATGTGAACAGCGCCTCTCTTCTCCATGGCTGTGTCAGGTATTGCAGCTCAGTCCTATACATGTGAACAGCGCCTCTCTTCTCCATGGCTGTGTCAGGTATTGCAGCTCAGTCCTATACATGTGAACAGCGCCTCTCTTCTCCATGGCTGTGTCAGGTATTGCAGCTCAGTCCTATACATGTGAACAGCGCCTCTCTTCTCCATGGCTGTCAGGTATTGCAGCGCAGTCCTATACATGTGAACAGCGCCTCTATTCTCAATGGCTGTGTCAGGTATTGCAGCGCAGTCCTATACATGTGAACAGCGCCTCTCTTCTCCATGGCTGTGTCAGATATTGCAGCTCAGTCCTATACGTGTGAACAGCGCCTCTCTTCTCCATGGCTGTGTCAGGTATTGCAGCGCAGTCCTATACATGTGAACAGCGCCTCTCTTCTCCATGGCTGTGTCAGGTATTGCAGCTCAGTCCTATACATGTGAACAGCGCCTCTCTTCTCCATGGCTGTGTCAGGTATTGCAGCGCAGTCCTATACATGTGAACAGCGCCTCTCTTCTCCATGGCTGTGTCAGGTATTGCAGCTCAGTCCTATACATGTGAACAGCGCCTCTCTTCTCCATGGCTGTGTCAGGTATTGCAGCTCAGTCCTATACATGTGAACAGCGCCTCTCTTCTCCATGGCTGTGTCAGGTATTGCAGCTCAGTCCTATACATGTGAACAGCGCCTCTATTCTCAATGGCTGTGTCAGGTATTGCAGCGCAGTCCTATACATGTGAACAGCGCCTCTCTTCTCCATGGCTGTGTCAGATATTGCAGCTCAGTCCTATACGTGTGAACAGCGCCTCTCTTCTCCATGGCTGTGTCAGGTATTGCAGCGCAGTCCTATACATGTGAACAGCGCCTCTCTTCTCCATGGCTGTGTCAGGTATTGCAGCTCAGTCCTATACATGTGAACAGCGCCTCTCTTCTCCATGGCTGTGTCAGATATTGCAGCTCAGTCCTATACGTGTGAACAGCGCCTCTCTTCTCCATGGCTGTGTCAGGTATTGCAGCTCAGTCCTATACATGTGAACAGCGCCTCTCTTCTCCATGGCTGTGTCAGGTATTGCAGCTCAGTCCTATACATGTGAACAGCGCCTCTCTTCTCCATGGCTGTGTCAGGTATTGCAGCGCAGTCCTATACATGTGAACAGCGCCTCTCTTCTCCATGGCTGTGTCAGGTATTGCAGCTCAGTCCTATACATGTGAACAGCGCCTCTATTCTCCATGGCTGTGTCAGGTATTGCAGCTCAGTCCTATACATGTGAACAGCGCCTCTCTTCTCCATGGCTGTGTCAGGTATTGCAGCGCAGTCCTATACATGTGAACAGCGCCTCTTTTCTCCATGGCTGTGTCAGGTATTGCAGCACAGTCCTATACATGTGAACAGCGCCTCTATTCTCCATGGCTGTGTCAGGTATTGCAGCGCAGTCCTATACATGTGAACAGCGCCTCTTTTCTCCATGGCTGTGTCAGGTATTGCAGCGCAGTCCTATACATGTGAACAGCGCCTCTATTCTCCATGGCTGTGTCAGGTATTGCAGCTCAGTCCTATACATGTGAACAGCGCCTCTCTTCTCCATGGCTGTGTCAGGTATTGCAGCTCAGTCCTATACATGTGAACAGCGCCTCTCTTCTCCATGGCTGTGTCAGGTATTGCAGCTCAGTCCTATACATGTGAACAGCACCTCTCTTCTCCATGGCTGTGTCAGGTATTGCAGCTCAGTCCTATACATGTGAACAGCGCCTCTCTTACAGACAGGCAGCCGAGATACGACAACTTTTTATTCTTTTGTTAAACATGGTTAAAAAAAAAAAGAAAAAAATCCAAAACGTAAGCGCAACGTGCGACTGACAGCAAAATCTGCCGTAAATTGAAGTTAAACCCAGAGCAGCAGAGTGTGCTCAGGCCGGGGAATGCAGGCTCCAGCCCTGCTACTACACAGCGCCATCTAGTGGACAAAAAAGGTTTGGCACCATATTAGCCAGTTGGAAAAAAGGGGGAGAATCAAAATGATAATTTTGTAGTTATTTTATTTTTGTTAGCCATTAAAATGCATCATGAGAGATGTTACACAGAGAATTCGAGACTACTTGCGTCTCCTCATCGGGCAATGTATATGAAGAAACACAAATATACTAGAGAAAATTAGAAAGTGGTTGCGGTCATTGTGTCGTCCTATGTGATTATATCCCAACATGGGGAAAGTCGCAGGATTTTAACCTTATTTCATAAATTTAATTTATTGTAAAACACTAAATAAAAATGTAAATGAGATAAATAAAAAAGAACACTGATCACAATTAGAGAACACCTTGAGATGCCTGCAGGTTATTGGTGTTAATCTGGCACCTGGTGCTAATTTTCTTAATTATCTGACAAACCCTATGTAACCGACAGCCAAACTTTACAGTGTGCACTGTCTTTGTTGTTCCAAAGTGACTGAAACCCTCCGGCTGCAGGTTGTCCAGGTGTAGGTCAAAGGGGTCACCTATCAGCCATAGTAAGAGAAGTTGGTCGTTCCAAGTCTGTGATTTTGAGAATATTGCATCTTTACAACACCACAAACTCTTTCATGTCCCCCAAGAAGGCTGGTCACCCTCGAAAGACAAATGCAAGAGAGACAGGATAATGCGGAGAATCTCCATGGGAAATCGTTTCAGCACTGCAGCTGGAATTGCTCGTCAGTTCAGCACTGAACAGGGTAAGGGTATGTGCGCACTAGGCGTTTTTTTCACGCTGCGTTTTTATGTGCGTTTTTGTCTCAAAAAACGCACCCGCGGCTAAAAAACGCGGCAAAAACGCATGCGTTTTTGCCGCGATTTGGTGCGTTTTTTGCTGCGTTTTTGCTCACTGCGTTTTTAATCAGTGCACAATGCCATTAAAGATTGTTGATGAAAAAAAAAAAAAAAAAAAAGGTCTGATGTCATTTCCTTCTTCAAAATGTTCATTGTATGCAGGAGAGCAGACAGCTGCAGAACTAGTGTATGCAGGAGAGCAGACAGCAGCTGCAGAACTACAAGTCTCAGCATCCTCCATTCACTAGTGTATGCAGGAGAGCAGACAGCAGCTGCAGAACTACAAGGCTCAGCATCCTCCATTCACTAGTGTATGCAGTTTTTTGCCCAAAAAGAAAAAAAAAATGACATGGGCTTCGCCATATTTTTGTATGCTAGCCGGGTACAGCAGGCAGGTACGGGCTGCCCCCAACCCCCAGCTGCCTATTTGTACCCGGCTGGGAACCAAAAATATAGAGAAGCCCTTTTTTTTTAATTATTTCATGAATTTCATGAAATAATTAAAAAAAAAAAAAATGACGTGGACTTCGCCTAATTTTTGAGTCCAGCCGGGTACAACTAGGCAGCTGGGGATTGGAATCCACAGTGCAGGGTGCCCAAGATCTCTGGGCACCCCCACTGCGAATTGCAGTCCGCAGCCACCCCAGAAAATGGCGCTTTCATAGAAGCGCCATCTTCTGGCGCTGTATCCAACTCTTCCAGCTGCCCTGGTGACGGGTGGCTAGCTAGGTAATAATGGAGTTAGGGATAGCTGTATATTATCAGCTAGCCCTAAGCCCGAAATTCATGGTGTCACGCCAATATTAGACATGGCCACCATGAATTTCTAGTAATGATAAAAAAAAAAAAAACAACACACAGAAAATTTTTTTTATTAGAAATAAAACACAACACAATTAGTGACTCCATCTTTATTGAAATAAACCCCCCTCCGCAGTAATCCTGGGTCAGGGTCCCGCGCCGTCCAATCCGGATCCAATATCATCTGATCGGTTTGCTGGAAGGCAAAGCGATCAGATGATGTGTCAGGATCAAGTGCCTGAATCACATCACACATCAGCTGATTGTATAAAAGCCGATTATACAATCAGCTGATGCATCAGTAGAAAAAAAAAAAAAAAATACTCACTTATGTGCTGTGCTGATGACCGGCAGCTCCTAGAGCGATCGATTGGACAGGAGTCTGATCCCGTCCGATCGCTGCAGGAGCTGCCGGTAATCGGCTGATGAAGTCTCCTGACGGCAGGATCAGCTGATAGCCGGCCGGGCGACACCGCGAGAATTACGATCAGCTGATGCGTCAGGTGACTGCATCAGGTGATCAGCGCCAGGTCCTGCAAGCAAGATCCTGCCCCGGGGAGACTGCACACAGCCAGAGCGGCGGGACCGGGACAGGAGCGGACATGGCACCGGGACCCTGCAGACAGGTGAGTATATATGACACTTTTTTTTTTCTACTGTTCACTTTGGTTTTCGCCGCTGCCTCCACCTCCCACCCAGACATGGCGCCGCACGGAGCTGACATGGCACAGGACGGGAGGTGGAGGCAGCGGTGACGGTACCGGGAGGATTCATGCTTCTGTGTTTACCAACAGAAGGAATCCTCTTCCTGTACACGTCACTTTACTGCCCACCCCTTGCGTTTATAGCTGCGTTTTTAGTCATAGAAACGCAGCTATATTTGCAATGTGCCTTTTTCATTGCGTTTTTGAACATCTCATTGAACTCAATGGGTAAAAAACGCAGTGAAAAACGCAGAAATAATTGACATGCTGCGTTTTTGTGGTCACCACAAAAACGCAGCTAAAAAAAAACGCTGTGTGCGGACAGCACTTATGAAAACCCATTGACATTGCTGGGGAAGCAATGTCACTGCGTTTTCAGCACAAAAACGCGGTAAAAAACACCGCTAAAAACACGGCAAAAACGCCTAGTGCGCACAAGGCCTAAGGATCTGTCTCATTATACAGTGTCACGACGTTTAAGAGCATTAGGACTGAAAGCCCACTCTGCAGTGACCAAACCTCTCATTAGCAGAAAGAATCACAAGGCTAGACTCAACTTTGGTGAGGAGCATGTTGTGTGGACAGAGGAGAAGTGTCCACAGCTCATTTTAATGATGAAAGTGAGATTAATTTATTTGGGTCTGATGGGAAACATTATGTTCATTGACAAACTGGGGAAAGACTGAACCCAAAGTGTGTTAAGAAGTCAATGAAAGGCGGTGGAGGAAGTGTTAGGGTTTGGGGAATGTTTTCTGCAGCAGAAGTTGGACCTCTTATACAGCTACATGACAGAATGAATGTAAGTGTGGATCAGAACCTTCTCCAACAACACGTGGTTCCTTACTTGCGTTCATCACTCAATCAGCAATTTTCATGCAGGACAATGCCCCCTGTCACACAGCAAAATGGGTAAAGCAGGTTTTCAAACAGGAATCATTGAAACAATGAAATGAAATGATCCTGATCTAAACCCAATAGAAAACCTCTGGAAAATCCTTGGTGACAAAGTTTTGGCCAAGAAACCCACAACAGTCAAAGAACTGTGGAAGAGGCTGGAAGAAGAGTGGGCCAAAATCCCACTAGACCAGTGTGAGAGACTAGTGATGTCCTGTGGCCGCAGATGTGCTGAAGTCATTCACAGCAACGGCCGATGCACGTCCTACTGATCGGTGACTGCTGTTACCTGCAGAACATTTACTGATAATCTCTCTCTGTGCTACAGTCATTGCTGTTCTCTAATTGTCACGTTTTGGGCGAAATAAAGGGTTTATGTTGATAAACTTTGGATCTTTTGTAAAGCCCTGTTCTAGTGACATGGTGCACCCCTTACAAAAAAAAATGCTGCTACAAATAAAAGCACTGTATGAACATATCCAACACGTCTGTCCACTTATACAGCATTAGGACCTGGGTGCAGCTGCAAATGCAGCCCCCCACTCCACGGATCACAAGGATGTACCAGGGACAAATCTTATTAGCCTTTTTGCCATAGAAGTGAATTGAAATACTATGTCCCAAGAATGACAAAAGTATTTTAGGAGTGATACCTTTATAGGCGAACCAGAAAAATCATAAGTGGAAATGGAATGTATTAATCTCTTAATGTTCATGCGCCCTCTAGTGGATCGCCTTCATTATTACAGCGGAACATGACATTGCCCAACCTGCCCTAAATTCACACATATGAAATATTTGTTCATTTGTTCCAGTTTTCATCTTCGTTACTTATCCCTTTTAAATACGAACTTTTTTTCCCGCTTTGGCTCAATTTAAAAAAAAACAAAACATGGAAATATGAAGCATAAAATCGGTCATCATCTGTGTAAAGGCCGCTTTACACGCAGTGACATCGCTAGCGATAGCACCCGCCCCCGTCATTTGTGCGTCACTGGCAAATCGCTGCCCGTGGCGCACAATATCGCTAACACCTGTCACACGGACTTACCTGCCTAGCGACGTCGTTGTGGGCGGTGAACAGCCTCTTTTTTAAGGGCGAGGTCCGTGCGCCGTCACACAGCAGCCCGCCAATAAAAGCGGAGGGGCGGAGAGCAGCCGCATTAATGACATGCCCACCTTGTTGCCGGAGGACGCAGGTACGCTGTTGTTTGTCATTCCCGGGGTGTCACACGTTGCGATGTGTGCTGCCTCAGGAACGACAAACATCCTGCGTGCAAAAGCAGCAACGATATTTGGGAAATGAACGACGTGTCAACGAACAACGATTAGATGAGTATTTTTGATCGTTAGCGGTTGCTCGTAGGTGTCACACGCAACGACATCGCTAACGAGGCCGGATGTGCGTCACGAATTCCGTGACCCCGACGACATCTCGTTAGTGACGCCGTTGCGTGTAAAGGGGGCTTTACACGAAATTCCCATAAATGTTAATGGTCGAGTCTGAACTACAAGGACCTCAATGTACCAGATACGTGAAACTACTGTCTGTATAGATCAAATATCCTCTATGGATCAGTGTGACATCTGAAAAGAAAAAGATAAAGCTGCCGGCACTAGGAGGCGTCACACGGAGGTGAGGATGTGGCCGCATCCTGTTAGGTATAAGGAAATATAAGTGTGACGTCCCCACATCGGTAGCATCCGGGGCTGCTCGGATCCGCAGTGTGGCTCGAGGGATCCTCCGGACCCGAGGGTCACGCGGACACTTCAAATAAAAGGGACGTATTTCTACGGGAGTTGCCGTAGACACTCTGTGACGCCACCCACGGTGTGTGGTGAGATGTGGCACTACCGCTGCTGTTGCGGGGCACCCGGGGGCGATGGGATGGCAGCTGGATGTTAACCCCTCCGTGGGTAGGGATGGTTGCCCCGGTGCGGTGGACGGTGATGGCAGGGGCCAGCATGCCTGGTCAGATCAGGGGATCGCAGGTTACTCACGATTAAATAAAATCAGACAAGTCCAATGGTTAACCAAGGTGCTGGTGGTCGGCCGCCGCGACCGGGTGTATTCTGGTCCCTCACCCGGGTGATGGTCTGTGTCACTTTCCTCTGCACTGTATTTTGTATGGCGGACTTCCCGATGTGGAACACGGGAGTCCGCTCCCGGTACTTCTGTTGGGAGCCTTGCCCGCTGACGTTGACCCGTGGGATCTAATGGGCCCTGGCGGATGCCCTATCCCTCTCGGTAGGTGGTTGTCTGCTCTTGGGACTTTGGTTGGGACAGGGCCTATAATACTGCCCTCAATTGATTAATTAGCTAGGCCGTTGGTTCCGGTCCTGGCTTCAGGGTCCAAGTACCCCCTCTGTGCACGGTTTCTGGGTCGGGACTCCGGTGTCGGTACCAGCGGGCTCCAACCTTGTCCCGGTCCACCTCGGATCTCCGGCTGCCGTCTTCCCGTCGCCTGACGGCCACAGACCACCGTCTGCCACCTAGCCAATATGCCAGGGCTCCAACCCCGGTACCTCTGCTCTCTGTACTTGAGCTTCACTTTCTCCTCCTGCTCCACTTCACTCAACTCCAAACTACCACTCTCCACTGAAGCTAAAACTCAAACAACTCCAACTGACTCTTTTCCCGCCCCGGGTTCTCTAGACCCCCTAGGTGGGCGTTCTCCATCCGCCTGGTACCGCCCACTGGTGTGTCTTTCCTACCCTGGGGGGGGGGGGGGTGACTAGGATTTGGTTGGCAAGGTTTAACCCTGTGAGGGAAGGTGTTGTGCAGGGGCTTACACTGTGTGACCACCTGGGGGCGCCAGGGCGTCACATAAGCGCAAGAAACATCATCGAAATTTTTATCCAGAGGAATAAAACAAAACGGATGATTTTCGGTCTATGACATCAGGTTTTTTCACAGACAGGACTCGGACCGGAAAATATGACCGTGTGAACTAAGCCGAGAACCAATATTCCTACGATGGGAACATATTCGCCTGCAGAGAAGCTGCTCCATTATATGATGTGCATTAGATTGTACGAAATGTCACACACGTACTACGAAATGTGCAGCTCCAGCCCCCTACTTCACAGTATCCAGAGGTAAATACAACGGGGGCATCACTGCAGTACAGTTCTGTATATATGTACCAAAAACTAAAATTAACCCCTTCACGACCGGCCGATTTTTCGTTTTCCGTTTCTTTTATCCGCCATTCTTCTTCTGAGAGCCGTAACGTTTTTTTTCAGTCAATCTGGTCATGTGAGGGCTCATTGTTTGCGGAACGAGCTGTACTTTTAAATGAAACCATGAGTTTTACCATATAGTGTACCGGAAAACGGCAAAGAAAATTCCAAATTCGGAAAAATTGCAAAAAAAAGTGCGATAGAGCTATTGTTTTTGAGATTTTATTCACTGTGTTCACTATATGGTAAAACTGATGTGTGGGTGTGATGCCTCAGGTCAGTGCGAGTTCGTAGACACCAAACATGTATAGGTTTTTATCTATGGGGAAAAAAAAAAAAAAAAAAAACAAAAAAAACAACAAGTCTGTCCAAAAAAAAGTGGTGCACGTTTTGCGCCATATTCCGTGACCCGTATCGTTTTCATTTTTCGGGATCTATGGCTCAGTGACTGCTTATTTTTTTGTGTCTCAGGCTGACATTTTTAACAGTACCATTTTTTGCGCAGATGCTACGTTTTGATCGCCTGTTATTGCATTGTGCGCAAAATTTGTGGTGGCCAAAAAACGTCATTTTGGCGTTTGGAATTTTTTTGCCGCTACACCGTTTACTGATCAGATTAATTGATTTTATATTTTGATAGATCGGGCGTTTCTGAATGAGTCAATACCAAATGTGTGTACATTTTTTTAACCCTTTAATTTTCAATGAGGTGGAGGAGCGGGTGATTTGAACTTTTTTTTTTTTTAATTTAAAACTTTTTTTTTTTTTATTTTACTAGGTCCCCCTAGGGGGCTACATGGGCCAACAATCCGATCGCTCTGCCATATCTGCTGATCACAGCAGATATGCTCATTGCTCTGCCTCACTCAGCTCTGGGCTGGGTGAAACCGAAAGTAATTCATGTGAGTTACAGGAGTCATCACATGACCCTGTGCTACCATGACAACCACCGGAAGTCACATGATCACATCACGTGACTTCCGGTATCGGCAGGTGAGTAAATGTTTACCGCCGATGCCGTTATAATGGCGCCTGTCACATATTGACAGCACCATTTAAGGGGTTAAACGGCACGAGCAGCTAACGATTCTGCTCATGCCTGGCAGGCACACATCTCAGCTGTGAAAATCAGCTGACATATGCGCCAATCATGGCAAGCTGGTGGCAGCAGACGGCGGGCAGTAACACTGACGTAATATTACTGCCCGTGGTTGTTAACGGGTTAAAGGAAACTTTCAGCAGGATTCCACCCTCAGAATTACATTATAAGGTAAAAGGGGTCAGTCTTACAATCCGGTGGTGTCTTACCAGGGGAAGGCGGTGGAGGTGGAGCGGGGGTCACAGGAGGCAGGGGCGGTGGTGGAATAGGGTGTTGCGGCAGGTGTCCCAGATGCTCACTGCGGGCGCGCTGATCCAGGGAACATCCAGTGGCACAACGGATCGTACAAGACAACGGAATCTGTTTTTTTTTTTTTTTTACAGTTTTACCGGCGGCAGACTATTCTGAACGATCAGCTGCTCACCCGGCTGCCGGGCGCTGAGCTGAACGCTCTCAAAAGCCGGCCGCCGGGTGATCAGCTGAGGGCTCTCAATAGTCGGGCGCTCAGCTGATCGTTCGGCCACCGAGAGACAAATTAAAGCCGAGGGCTCTCAAAAGCCGGCCCGATCAGCCGAGGGCTCTCAAAAGCCGGGCCGATCAGCCGAGGGCTCTCAAAAGCCGGGCCGATCAGCCGAGGGCTCTCAAAAGCCGGGCCGATCAGCCGAGGGCTCTCAAAAGCCGGGCCGATCAGCCGAGGGCTCTCAAAAGCCGGCCCGATCAGCCGAGGGCTCTCAAAAGCCGGCCCGATCAGCCGAGGGCTCTCAAAAGCCGGCCCGATCAGCCGAGGGCTCTCAAAAGCCGGCCCGATCAGCCGAGGGCTCTCAAAAGCCGGCCCGATCAGCCGAGGGCTCTTAAAAGCCGGCCCGATCAGCCGAGGGCTCTCAAAAGCCGGCCCGATCAGCCGAGGGCTCTCAAAAGCCGGGCGATCAGCCGAGGGCTCTCAAAAGCCGGCCCGATCAGCCGAGGGCTCTCAATAGTCGGGCGCCGGGCGCTCAGCTGAGGGTTCTCAATAGTCGGGCGCCGGGCGCTCAGCTGAGGGCTCAATAGTCGGGCGCCAGGCAATCAGCTGAGGGCTCTCAATAGTCGGGCGCCAGGCAATCAGCTGAGGGCTCTCAATAGTCGGGCGCCAGGCAATCAGCTGAGGGCTCTCAATAGTCGGGCGCTCAGCTGATCGTTCGGTCACCGAGAGACAAATTAAAGTTTGTGATAAAAAAAAAATGAGCATGCGCAGTGTAAAAAAATAAAGGATTTTGCCGCTCAAAAAACGCTACATGCTGCATTCCCTCCGCCCGGCGAAAGCAACGCAGCGTCAGCCATTAGAAGCAACGCAGGTCCATCTGTTGCAATCCGTCGTCCATCCAAGTCTATGGGAAACAGCGGAATCAGTTAACAGAAGGAAATTAACGCAAGTGTGAATGTAGCCTTACATAACTAATCCTATACATGTTTGGGATCTACAAACTCGCACTGACCTGACAGCAGCACAGCAGTTTTATCATATAGTGAACACTGAATAAAATACCGCAAAAACAAATCACGCTCACTTTTTTTTTTGCAGTTTTTCCGCACTTTGAATTTTTTTTGCCGTTTTCCAGTACACTATATGGTAAAATGTAAGGTTTCATTTAAAAGTACAACTCGTCCTGCAAAACACAAGTCCTCGTATGGCAAGATTGACGGCTAATTCAAAAGTAACGGCTCTTTGGAAGAAGGTCAGCAAAAAACAAACGGAAAATCATCCGGTGCCGGTGATGAAGGGGTTAAAAGCTGTTTTTTCCAACGCCAGTAGAGTTTCGGGATTTCAGAAATCTCCCGCACACACCAGGCCCTGCATGAACCACAAGGACCGGGCAAAGCTCGCCGCCGCCATCCTGGCTGCCGCCCCGCCGCTACTGCACGTTCGCTTCGTGCCGCCTCCGTTTAAATTCTCTACGGTCTCTGTTCATTGGACGCTTGAATTGTCCTGCCAGTGCTATTAACCAATCGCGTTCGTCATTTCAGCAGCCAATCGCGCTCACTCTTCCATTTTCCCGGCGATCGATTTGAATTTAAGCCACGCCTCCCTCCGCTTTGTGGCTCTTGTAGGCGTTGCTATTTTGATGCGCGCTATCCAATGAGAGGAGGCGTTAAGACGCCGTTTGGCCAATCATCGTGGTTTATTCCTCGGATGGGCGTTCCCGTTGCTTGTCTGTTGCGTGTCACGGACGCGCGGTGTATTGTCGCTGTCGCAGCGGAAGGGAGGACGGGAGCAGCGATCACCGGGGACAGGTGAGAGCGCCCGGAGGGGGAGGGGCGCAGCACAGGCATATATCGCCCAGCGACGTGTCGCCCGATCTCATTGTTACTGATTAGATCAATCGCTCTAATTTCCTCCAGCGTGACAATCCTCTCTCTCTGATCCTTCCATTACCTGCCTGGTTCAGCTTCTGCCTGATTGTGGCACTACAAGTCTCAGCATGCAGTTCCTATACATACCAAGCTAGTTAGGATCTAATCCATTAACCCTTTCAGACACATTCTTCCCTTTTTTGCACTTTAGATCTGTTGTGATTGGACTTTTCTGAAAGCAGCGACATCGAATCTGCAATTTTTTTTTTTTTGGGAAAAGGTGATGGGGGGGGGGGTGTAAATATTTTTATTTATTATGTTTACAATATTTTATTTAATTTTTATTTAAATTATTATTTTTTTTATTCATTTTTAAACTATTAAAACATTACTTAAAAAAAAAATGAATGAATAATCGTGACTATTGCATTATATAGAAGAAACGTGGGGGTGCGGATGGTGGGGGTCGGGGGGGGGGGGGGGGCATCTGTCGATCACCTATATGCTGCTGCGACCTGCTGAGTGCAGAGCGGCTCGGCCCCTGAGCTCCAGACAGGCGCCTCCAGGTGGTCTACCCCGAGCACATGGAGGATGGGGGTCATAGGACTGCTATACAGAATGTTCTGTAGAATGGCCGTAGAGTGATCCTTCCTGGTGATGGTTTCCACCGTTCCTTCCTGCTGATGCTTTTCCCAGCTGATTTCCACCACAACCTTCTTGCTGATTGTTTCCCCTGCTCTTTCCTGCTGACTGTTTCTCTCACTCCTTCTTGCTGATGATTTCCCAAATCTCCTTCTTGCTGATGGTTTCCTCACCTCTCCTTCTTGCTGATGGTTTCCTCACCTCTCCTTCTTGCTGATGGTTTCCTCACCTCTCCTTCTTGCTGATGGTTTCCCCCTCTCCTTCTTGCTGATGGTTTCCTCACCTCTCCTTCTTGCTGATGGTTTCCCCCCTCTCCTTCTTGCTGATGGTTTCCCCCTCTCCTTCTTGCTGATGGTTTACTCACCTTTCCTTTTTGCTGATGGTTTCCCCCCTCTTTTCCTTGCTGATGGTTTCCTCATCTCTTTTTGCTGATGGTTTCCCCCCTCTCCTTCTTGCTGATGGTTTCCCCCGCTCCTTCTTGCTGATGGTTTTCCCCCCTCTACTTCTTGCTGATGGTTTTCCCCCGCTCCTTCCTATGGATGGTTTCCCCTGCTCCTTCCAGCTAATGGTTTCCACCGCTCCTTCTTGATGATGGTTTTCACCTCTCCTTACTGCTGATGATTTCCACCACTTTTTCCAGCTGATGTTTCCCCCGCTTCTTCTTGCTAATGGTTTCCACCGCTCCTTCCTATGGATGGTTTCCCCTGCTCCTTGCAACTAATGGTTTCCACCTCTCCTTTCTGCTAATGATTTCCATTGCCCCTTCTTGCTGAAGAGTTCCTCGCTCCTTCCTGCTGATGGTTTCCACCGCTCCTTCCTGCTGATGGTTTCCACCGCTCCTTCCTGCTGATGGTTCCACCACTCTTTCCTGCTGATGGCTTTCCCCGACTTTCTTGCTGATAGTTTTCACCGCTCCTTCCTGCTGATGGTTCTCACCGCTCCTTCCTGCTGATGGTTCTCACCGCTCCTTCCTGCTGATGGTTCTCACCGCTCCTTCCTGCTGATGGTTTCCACCACTTTTTTCAGCTGATGGTTCCCACCACTCCTTCTTGCAGATGGTTGCCACCAGTTTTTCCAGTTGATATTTTACCTGCCCCTTCCTGCTGATGGTTTCCTTGCTTCTTGCTGCTGATTGTTTCCTTCACACCCAATTTGAGAACATATCCTGGGTGTTGGGTGCCCTTTAGATGGGTCGCATGTCCGTGTCACCAAGAGAAGTCACATGTGATGCTTCCATTTCACAGATTTACAAGTGGGTCCCCCCACCCCGTAGATCAGGACGATGAGCTGGGTCGTGGAGGAATGGAAGGAGGGTCTCCCCACCAAGACCCTGCAGAAGATCCAGGAGCTGGAGAGTCAGGTGGACAAGCTGAAGAAGGAGCGGCAGCAGCGGCAGCTCCAGCTGGAGTCCCTGGAGGCCGCCTTCCAAAAGCAGAAGCAGAAGGTAATGGCCGCAGACGGGTAACACGCAGACCCCACACACCAACGGGTCCCGGCCTTTTCCCGAATGTTCTCATAGATGGATATTGTCGGATAGAGATTGTAAATAAAAGCAGTTTTACAATTTACTGGTTATTAATATAATCAGTGCAGTGTTTACAAGCTAGGTGGTCGGTCTCCTAGACGACGGGCTATAAACAAAACAAAAAATACGTAAATTTCTCAAGAATGGCTGCAAATGTTAATAAGCAGTAAATTACAAAAGTTCATGTTTATTCAAGAACTATCCAAAAATCTAAAAACTATCGGAAAATGTAAGAACTATCCGAAAATGTAAGAACTATCCGAAAATGTAAGAACTATGCGAAAATGTAAGAAATATCCGAAAATGTAAGAACTATCCGAAAATGTAAGAACTATGCGAAAATGTAAGAAATATCCGAAAATGTAAGAACTATCCGAAAATGTAAGAACTATGCGAAAATGTAAGAACTATGCGAAAATGTAAGAACTATCCGAAAATGTAAGAACTATCCGAAAATGTAAGAACTATGCGAAAATGTAAGAAATATCCGAAAATGTAAGAACTATCCGAAAATGTAAGAACTATCCGAAAATGTAAGAACTATGCGAAAATGTAAGAACTATGCGAAAATGTAAGAACTATCCGAAAATGTAAGAACTATGCGAAAATGTAAGAACTATCCGACAATGTAAGAACTATGCGAAAATGTAAGAACTATGCGAAAATGTAAGAACTATGCGAAAATGTAAGAACTATGCGAAAATGTAAGAACTATGCGAAAATGTAAGAAATATCCGAAAATGTAAGAACTATCCGAAAATGTAAGAATTATGCGAAAATGTAAGAACTATGCGAAAATGTAAGAACTATGCGAAAATGTAAGAACTATGCGAAAATGTAAGAACTATCCGAAAATGTAAGAATTATGCGAAAATGTAAGAACTATGCGAAAATGTAAGAACTATCCGACAATGTAAGAATTATGCGAAAATGTAAGAACTATGCGAAAATGTAAGAACTATGCGAAAATGTAAGAACTATCCGAAAATGTAAGAACTTTGCGAAAATGTAAGAACTATGCGAAAATGTAAGAACTATGCGAAAATGTAAGAACTATCCGAAAATGTAAGAACTATCCGAAAATGTAAGAACTATGCGAAAATGTAAGAACTATCCGACAATGTAAGAACTATGCGAAAATGTAAGAACTATCCGAAAATGTAAGAACTATGCGAAAATGTAAGAACTATCCGACAATGTAAGAATTATGCGAAAATGTAAGAACTATGCGAAAATGTAAGAACTATGCGAAAATGTAAGAACTATCCGAAAATGTAAGAACTATGCGAAAATGTAAGAACTATGCGAAAATGTAAGAACTATGCGAAAATGTAAGAACTATCCGACAATGTAAGAACTATGCGAAAATGTAAGAACTATCCGAAAATGTAAGAACTATGCGAAAATGTAAGAACTATCCGACAATGTAAGAACTATGCCAAAATGTAAGAACTATCCGAAAATGTAAGAACTATGCGAAAATGTAAGAACTATGCGAAAATGTAAGAACTATGCGAAAATGTAAGAACTATCCGAAAATGTAAGAACTATCCGAAAATGTAAGAACTATGCGAAAATGTAAGAACTATGCGAAAATGTAAGAACTATCCGAAAATGTAAGAACTATGCGAAAATGTAAGAAATATCCGAAAATGTAAGAACTATGCGAAAATGTAAGAACTATCCGACAATGTAAGAACTATGCGAAAATGTAAGAACTATCCGAAAATGTAAGAACTATGCGAAAATGTAAGAACTATGCGAAAATGTAAGAACTATCCGAAAATGTAAGAACTATGCGAAAATGTAAGAACTATGCGAAAATGTAAGAACTATGCGAAAATGTAAGAACTATGCGAAAATGTAAGAACTATCCGAAAATGTAAGAACTATGCCAAAATGTAAGAACTATCCGACAATGTAAGAACTATGCCAAAATGTAAGAACTATCCGAAAATGTAAGAACTATCCGAAAATGTAAGAACTATCCGAAAATGTAAGAACTATCCGAAAATGTAAGAACTATGCGAAAATGTAAGAACTATCTGAAAATGTAAGAACTATCCGAAAATGTAAGAACTATGCGAAAATGTAAGAACTATCCGAAAATGTAAGAACTACCCGAAAATGTAAGAACTATCCGAAAATGTAAGAACTATCCGAAAATGTAAGAACTATCCGAAAATGTAAGAACTATCCGAAAATGTAAGAAATATCCGAAAATGTAAGAACTATGTGAAAATGTAAGAACTATCCGAAAATGTAAGAACTATGCGAAAATGTAAGAACTATGCGAAAATGTAAGAACTATCCGAAAATGTAAGAACTATCCGAAAATGTAAGAACTATGCGAAAATGTAAGAACTATGCGAAAATGTAAGAACTATCCGAAATGTAAGAACTATGCGAAAATGTAAGAACTATCCGACAATGTAAGAAATATCCGAAAATGTAAGAAATATCCGAAAATGTCCATCTATGAAGATTGGAATCGTATCCCTTCAACACAGATTGTGTGTCGGTCTCTACTTTCAGGTCTATCTGGACACACAGGAAATGCATTTTAGCCAATCACAGACAGGGGCGGGTCACTACTGTCATCTGTGATTGGTTGAGGCATTTCCAGTGTGCCAAAAATGGGACCTGAAGTAGAGACCATCCAGAAAAGCAAGAAGGAACCATCCGAGGATCGGAGGAGGTGGATGTTATTAGTTTTTTTTTATCTTCAAAAGGTATTGATAAAAAAATAAAATAAAAAAATGAATGATGGGATAATTCCTTTAAGATTGGGTGAGAAATCTTTATTTTTTGGGATGATGTGAATAGGTAGAAAGTGAAAAAAGTGAAGTGACCGCCCTGAAACGGGAGAACCAGAGTCTGATAGAGCTATGCGACAACCTGGAGAAGACGCGGCAGAAGCTGAGCCACGAGCGGGAGGTGAAGGAGGCGCAGGTCAGCCTCCTGGAGGGGCAGCTGGGCGCCGGCAAGAAGCAGCTGGAGAAGCTGGAGCAGGAGCTGAGGAGGTCGGTGACGGGGGAGAGGCGCACAGGGTGTATATAGTATTTATATCTGGGAGATGAATTTCGGATTTAACCATTTCATTATTTTTCCTACAGATATAAGAATGACCTGGAGAGGAGCCAGCAGTCGTTTAACGCGGCCGACGTGTCCGTGTGCGTCACCCCACAGAAAAGCCTTACCGTCTCGTTCACACCTGCTAAATCAAACGGTAGTATTTTAACTACGCATTTATTCTCATCAGATAGAGCTTGTAAAAACAAGCACTTTTGCAATCTACTGCTTGTTAAAATTTTCATCCGTTCTTGAGATATTAACGTTTTTCTTTTCTGCACCGCTCGTTGCCTTGGAGACCGACCACCGCTGCTAGATCTGTTCAGTTCTTACAAGCTCTTTTTTTTTTTTTTTTTTATTGAACGTCTGCGATCCGACGAGGGCCGGCACAATGAGGTCAGCATGGCCGTCTTTTTTTTTTATTGAGCGTATAAGCTCTGTGTTGATGTTGGAGCCCAGTATTTTTTTCTAAGCTTATCCAGCTTTTGTGCTGCGCTTACAAGCTGGACAGCAGCGGTGGTCGGTCTCCTAGGCAACGAGATGTAACCAAAATAAGTGTTAATATCTCAGGAACGGCTGGAAATTTTAATAAGCAGTAAATTACAAAATTGTTCGTATTTACAAATACTATCCATTTATGAACCTTTTAGATGGTTTCAAAAGTCTTCATACCCTTTAAATAGAAAAATATAAATAATTAAGGTTGTGTTTTGACAGATTCTAAATATGAGGAGCTGCAAGAAAAATATCAAAAGGAAGTGGAAGAGAGAAAGAAGCTGGAAACGGAGTTAAAAATTCTCCAAATTAAAGTAAGTAAAATGGATCGTCCGCCATGCTTTACACTGCTGCTTTTCTTTTTTTCATAATGTAAAATGGTCATGTATTTGTTTGTTGTTTTTTTTTTTTTTTTTTGTTCTTTTGCAGTTGATGAACCAGACGCCTCAGCCCCCGGCCCAGAGTGCGATGAATCACCGTGACATCGCTCGCCACCAGTCGTCCTCCTCTGTGTTCTCGTGGCAGCAGGAGCGGACGCCGAGCCGCGTGTCCTCCAGCAGCCACGATACCTCACTCAAGAGGAATTATACTTCAATCCAGTATCCGTGGGAGCAAGACGAGACGCCGAGCAAGAGAGGATTCATGGCGGACGGCGGAAACCGAAGCCTCTGTGAACCCGCCAACAATCCGGCAAACGATCAGCTCCGGAACCAGAACCAAGGTGACCGGAAGTCAGGAGTACAGCAATGTTCTCTAAAATGACAACTCCCACTCGGCCATGACAGCTCTGATAGGAGATGTAGAGGTGTGGAGAGTTGGGGACTGCAGAGGCGTGAATATTTCCACTGCTCAGGGGGTGGGCACTTACAGGGTCTGTGCTTAGCACTTTGAGCCAATCAGATGTTCCCCTACATTTTCTCCTCTCCTCCTTCTCCGAGCAATGAGTGTCATAGACACAGAGTGGGATGGAGATCCTGCAGCTGCATACCCCTCCTCAACCTCTTTTTTTTTTTTTTTTTTTGTTAAATCCTGCAGCTACATACCCTTCTCCCCCTCTTTTTTATTTTATTTTGTACATCTTGCATCTGCATACCCCTCCACCCCCTATTTTTTTTTCTTTTAAACCTGCAGCTGCATACCCCCCCTCTTTTTTTTTTTTAGATCCTGCAGCTGCATACCCCTCCCCCCTCTTTTTTTTTTCTTTTAAACCTGCAGCTGCATACCCCCCTCTTTTTTTAGATTCTGCAGCTGCATACCCCTCCCCCCTCTTTTTTTTTCTTTTAAACCTGCAGCTGCATACACCTCCTCCCCCTCTTTTTTTAGATGCTGCAGCTGCATACACCTCCTCCCCCTTTTTTTTTTTTAGATTCCACAGCTGCATACCGCTCCTCCCCCTCTTTTTCTTTTCTTTTTTTTTTATTTAAACCCTAAAGCTGCACACCCCTTCTCCCCCTCTTTTTTTTTATTTTTTTTATTTTAGATCTAGCATCTGCATACCTCTCCTCCCCCTCTTTTTTTACTTTTAAACCTGCAGCTCCATACCCCTCCTCCCCCTCTTTTTTTAGATACTGCATACCCCTCCTCCCCTCTTTTTTTTTTTTTTCTTCCTCTAAATCAATTTTCAAAGGGGCTTTCCTACAAAAGCCATTTATCCCATATGCCCACGTGTCTGTCTCCTGTTGTTCGGGCTGAACATTACAGGTTGTGCATGACTACCGGCGACAGTCCCATACACAAAAAATGGAGTCGTAGTGCGTATGGTCATGCGATGCTCCAATTAAAGGGGTCGGCAGAGCCCCTGTTCTTAGGATCGTTGTGACCCCCTCACCTCGCAGTCAGCACGTTATTACCTATCTTAAGGTGATACCTTGTGGTCTTGGTATAAACCATAAGACTATGCCTACTAGAAAAGGAGAACCGAAGACGGCTAATAAGGGAGAAGCATGACACCCCTCGTTATTGAAAATATTTACATGTACAGTTCGTTTAATCAGTTCATGGTATTTTTGTTGTACAGGGGTATAAAGTATTTTCCTGTTTAGATAAACATTATTTTTTTATGTTTTTTATTTTATTTTAATATTTTTTTGCTGATTATTTATTTAATTTACGTATATATGTATTTATCTAGTTCACACAATTTGCCCCCTGTAGAGTCATTAAAGACCTTTTTTTTGGGCATTTCCACATTTAACTACATTTTTATTGTATCTGATTTCCTCTGTAACTGGAGCTGTCACATTGGCCCTAGTTACAGGGGAAATTCAGCCTCTCGGCTGCATGGCAGAGCTGATCTTGGTCCCAGCAGCTCCTTTTTCCTCCCCGCACTCAGTAATCACATGATCGCTGGGATCAGAGGAGGAAGTGCTGTCAGATTTTCCTGTGCTACATACACAGAGCTCAATCAGTGCTGGATTTACAGAGTTCAGGAAGGCAGAGACTGTGATAAACCATCTCTGCCTTCTCTATGGAGAGTCTGGCCATCTCTGGCAGCCGTGGGGTCTCCATGCAGCTGTTGACATTGCAGGGATGTTCTTACACGTCTTATGAGAGTGATATTCGCTCAGGCGGCATCTACATCAGAGCCATGTGTTGACGTCTGCGTCTTCCTTGGTTTTTGCAGAGCTGAGATCTAAAGTTAATGATCTGGAGCTTCGCTTACAAGTGCAGGAAAAAGAGCTGAAAAGCCAACTTCACAAACTGCACGAGGCTCAGACGCTGCTGGACAAGACGCAGGCGGCGCTGAGCGACCGCGACAAGACGCTGACCAAGAGCCGGGAGGATTTAGCGAGGACGACCGCACAGTACGAGCAGTCCGTAGACAGGGTAAGAGATGGCTGTGGTATTCTTA
Organism: Anomaloglossus baeobatrachus; assembly: GCF_048569485.1. NCBI lineage: Eukaryota > Metazoa > Chordata > Amphibia > Anura > Aromobatidae > Anomaloglossus > Anomaloglossus baeobatrachus. The sequence continues at coordinate 39,870,614 of NC_134355.1, read as the reverse complement.
TAATGAGGTGACCTGTGCTTAGTAGAAGGGCTTAAACATCAGATCCGTAGGGCCCCCATTCTATAGGTACCCGGCACTCCAGCTCTAATGGACTGAACTGCAATACCAGGCTCAGCCTGTACCAAACATCTGGCGCTGTTCTTAGTACTTCAAGGGAGGAGGTGAGCTGTGACATCACATATTCTGAATGGTGGATCCTGAATTATCTACTGTATATAGAGATGTTAAAGGAGAGGGAGGAGGTGAGCTGTGACATCACCTATTGTGAATGGTGGCTCCTACATTATCTAGTCTATATAGAGGTGTTATCAGTCACTGTACAGGAGGAGGAGGAGGTGAGCTGTGTTATGACCTCTTGTGAATGGTGGATCTTGCGTTAACACCTCTATATATACAGTAGATAACTCAGAATCCATCATTCTCAATAGGTGATGTCACAGCTCACCTTCTCTTCCACCTGTACAATGACTGAGTAGATGTCAGCCATTGTACAGGAGGAGGAGAAGGTGAGCTGTGATATCACCTATTGTGAATGGTGGATCCTACGTTATCTATTATATATGAGGGTTATCAGTCATTGTACAGGAGGAGGAGGTGAGCTGTGATATCACTAATGGTGTATGGGGGATTCTGTGTTATCTACTGTAAATAGAGGTGTTATCAGTCATTGTACAGGAGGAGGAGGTGAGCTGTGATATCACTAATGGTGTATGGGGGATCCTGTGTTATCTACTGTAAATAGAGGTGTTATCAGTCATTGTACAGGAGGAGGAGGTGAGCTGTGATATCACTAATGGTGAATGGGGGATCCTGTGTTATCTACTGTAAATAGAGGTGTTATCAGTCATTGCACAGGAGGAGGAGGTGAGCTGTGATATCACTAATGGTGAATGGGGGATCCTGTGTTATCTACTTTATATAGAGGTGTTATCAGTCATTGCACAGGAGGTGGAGGAGGTTAGCTGTGACATCACATATTGTGAATGGGGGATCCTGTGTTATCTACTTTATATAGAGGTGGTATCCCGCCTCTGATTATACAGAGATGAACCTTGATAAGTGATCTTCAGATGACAGGAGGTGCAGGCTATTGTGTCACACAGAGTGAAATCTGCTAAATTTCAGGATTCTGTTTTTTTATGGTTAGGGACACAAAAAATAATGATAAAAAATACTTAAAGGGGTATTCCCATCTTCAGGATCCTATTCCAATATGTAGTAGGTGTAATAATAATATTAGCAAATACCTCCAATTAGAAATGTAGTATAGTCCACCTGATTAGCAATGTCTCTTACCTCATGTGCAGGGCATTGCAGCTTAAGTATCCATGGTCATGACCACGAGCAACTAACTGCCACTATATGAGTGGATCTAACCATGAATACCTAAGCTGCAATGCCCTGCACATGAGGTAAGCTAATCAGGAGGACTATCCTACATTTCTAATTATGGGTATTTGCTAATAATATTACACCTACTACATATTGGGACAGGATGTTGGAAATGGAATACCCCTTTAACAATATGTAAAAACTTGATCAAACAACAATAACTTTATGTTACAGTGCACATCGACAGAGCAGAAGCTGAAGAAAGTTTCAGAAGAGCTGATCTGTCAGAGGCAGAATGCGGAGAGCGGCCGCCTGACCCTGGAGCAGAAGCTGAGGGAGCAGGAGAAGGAGAATCAGCAGGTGCCTGTCTGTAGTGTGTCCTATGTCGGCCACGCTGCCAGCACTCGCTGCTCTGTGACTCCTCTCGCTGTGTCCTATGTCGGCCATGCTGCCAGCACTCGCTGCTCCGTGACTCCTCTCGTTGTGTCCTGTCGGCCATGCTGCCAGCACTCGCTGCTCTGTGACTCCTCTCGCTGTGTCCTATGTCGGCCATGCTGCTCGCACTCTCTGCTCTGTGACTCCTCTCGCTGTGTCCTATGTCGGCCATGCTGCCAGCACTCGCTGCTCTGTGACTCCTCTCGTTGTGTCCTGTCGGCCATGCTGCCAGCACTCGCTGCTCTGTGACTCTTCTCGTTGTGTCCTATGTCGGCCACGCTGCCAGCACTCACTGCTCTGTGACTCCTCTCGCTGTGTCCTATGTCGGCCATGCTGCCAGCACTCGCTGCTCTGTGACTCCTCTCGTTGTGTCCTGTCGGCCATGCTGCCAGCACTCGCTGCTCTGTGACTCTTCTCGTTGTGTCCTATGTCGGCCATGCTGCCAGCACTCACTGCTCTGTGACTCCTCTCGTTGTGTCCTATGTCGGCCATGCTGCCAGCACTCGCTGCTCTGTGACTCCTCTCGTTGTGTCCTATGTCGGCCATGCTGCCAGCACTCGCTGCTCTGTGACTCCTCTCGTTGTGTCCTATGTCGGCCATGCTGCCAGCACTCGCTGCTCTGTGACTCCTCGTTGTGTCCTGTCGGCCATGCTGCCAGCACTCACTGCTCTGTGACTCCTCCCGTTGTGTCCTATGGCGGCCATGCTGCCAGCACTCGCTGCTCTGTGACTCCTCCCGTTGTGTCCTATGGCGGCCATGCTGCCAGCACTCGCTGCTCTGTGACTCCTCTCGTTGTGTCCTATGCCGGCCATGCTGCCAGCACTCGCTGCTCTGTGACTCCTCTCGTTGTGTCCTATGCCGGCCATGCTGCCAGCACTCGCTGCTCTGCGACTCCTCTCGTTGTGTCCGCAGGAGCTGTTACGTCAGCAGAACTCCGTGAAGAATATGGAGCAACAACTGAACCAGATGAGAAGCAAACTGAGCCAGGAGTCCCAGCAAGCCAAGAACGAGATCAACGCCATCCAGGCCGAACTGGACCGGGTACGAGGCTGACCCTGCCATGACTAGGTTCTAGGTTTTAGTTTTGTCTTTGAGTTTTGCAGACAAGCGGGAAACCTCTGTTATTCCTCCTGGAAATGTATAATTAACACAGAGAATGTGTCCCCAATCAGTCGTGGAGCACATCTCTGTTGATAAATAGATTATTGACTAGCAGATGTCATATATGTGATGTGTATGTGTGTATATATATATATATATATATATATATACCGTATATATTAGTACAGACCAAAAGTTTGGACACACCTTCTCATTCAATGAGTTTTCTTTATTTTCATGACTCTGAAAATTGTAGATTCACATTGAAGGCATCAAAACTATGAATGAAAACATGTGGAATGAAATTCATAACAAAAAAGTGTGAAACAACTGAAAATATGTCTTATATTCTAGGTTCTTCAAAGTAGCCACCTTTTGCTTTGATTACTGCTTTGCACACTCTTGGCATTCTCTTGATGAGCTTCAAGAGGTAGTCACCGGAAATGGTTTTCCAACAGTCTTGAAGGAGTTCCCAGAGATGCTTAGCACTTGTTGGCCCTTTTGCCTTCACTCTGCGGTCCAGCTCACCCCAAACCATCTCGATTGGGTTCAGGTCTGGTGACTGTGGAGGCCAGGTCATCTGGTGTAGCACCCCATCACTCTCCTTCTTAGCCAGATAGCCCTTATACAGCCTGGAGGTGTGTTTGGGATCATTGTCCTGTTGAAAAATAAATGATGGTCCAATTAAACGCAAACCGGATGGAATAGCATGCCGCTGCAAGATGCTGTGGTAGCCATGCTGGTTCAGTATACCTTCAATTTTGAATAAATCCTCAACAGTGTCACCAGCAAAGCACCCCCACACCATCACACCTCCTCCTCCATGCTTCATGGTGGGAACCAGGCATGTAGAGTCCATCCGTTCACCTTTTCTGCAAAGACACGGTGGTTGGATCCAAAGATCTCAAATTTGGACTCATCAGACCAAAGCACAGATTTCCACTGGTCTAATGTCCATTCCTTGTGTTCTTTAGCCCAAACAGGTCTCTTCTGCTTGTTGCCTGTCCTCAGCAGTGGTTTCCTAGCAGCTATTTTACCATGAAGGCTGCTGCACAAAGTCTCCTCTTAATAGCTGTTCTAGAGATGAGAGGGTGTGACCAAACTTTTTGTCTGTACTATATATATTTATATAATATATATATATATATATATATATATATATATATATATATATATATATATATATATATATATAATGTGTGTCATATGAAAAAGTTTGGGCACCCCTATTAATGTTTACCTTTTTTCTTTATAACAATTTGGGTTTTTGCAGCAGCTATTTCAGTTTCATATATCTAATAACTGATGGACTGAGTAATATTTCTGGATTGAAATGAGGTTTATTGCACTAACAGAAAATGTGCAATCCGCATTTAAACAAAGTTTGACCGGTGCAAAAGTATGGGCACCCTTATCAATTTCTTGATTTGAACACTCCTAACTACTTTTTACTGACTTACTAAAGCACTAAATTGGTTTTGTAACCTCATTGAGCTTTGACCTTCATAGGCAGGTGTATCCAATCATGAGAAAAGGTATTTAAGGTGGCCACTTGCAAGTTGTTCTCCTATTTGAATCTCCTATGAAGAGTGGCATCATGGGCTCCTCAAAACAACTCTCAAATGATCTGAAAACAAAGACTATTCAACATAGTTGTTCAGGGGAAGGATACAAAAAGTTGTCTCAGAGATTTAAACTGTCAGTTTCCACTGTGAGGAACATACAGTTAGGTCCAGAAATATTTGGACAGTGACACAAGTTTTGTTATTTTAGCTGTTTACAAAAACATGTTCAGAAATACAATTATATATATAATATGGGCTGAAAGTGCACACTCCCAGCTGCAATATGAGAGTATTCACATCCAAATCGGAGAAAGGGTTTAGGAATCATAGCTCTGTAATGCATAGCCTCCTCTTTTTCAAGGGACCAAAAGTATTTGGACAAGGGACTCTAAGGGCTGCAATTAACTCTGAAGGCGTCTCCCTCATTAACCTGTAATCAATTAAGTAGTTAAAAGGTCTGGGGTTGATTACAGGTGTGTGGTTTTGCATTTGGAAGCTGTTGCTGTGACCAGACAACATGCGGTCTAAGGAACTCTCAATTGAGGTGAAGCAGAACATCCTGAGGCTGAAAAAAAAGAAAAAATCCATCAGAGAGATAGCAGACATGCTTGGCGTAGCAAAATCAACAGTCGGGTACATTCTGAGAAAAAAGGAATTGACTGGTGAGCTTGGGAACTCAAAAAGGCCTGGGCGTCCACGGATGACAACAGTGGTGGATGATCGCCGCATACTTTCTTTGGTGAAGAAGAACCCGTTCACAACATCAACTGAAGTCCAGAACACTCTCAGTGAAGTAGGTGTATCTGTCTCTAAGTGAACAGTAAAGAGAAGACTCCATGAAAGTAAATACAAAGGGTTCACATCTAGATGCAAACCATTCATCAATTCCAAAAATAGACAGGCCAGAGTTAAATTTGCTGAAAAACACCTCATGAAGCCAGCTCAGTTCTGGAAAAGTATTCTATGGACAGATGAGACCAAGATCAACCTGTACCAGAATGATGGGAAGAAAAAAGTTTGGAGAAGAAAGGGAACGGCACATGATCCAAGGCACACCACATCCTCTGTAAAACATGGTGGAGGCAACGTGATGGCATGGGCATGCATGGCTTTCAATGGCACTGGGTCACTTGTGTTTATTGATGACATAACAGCAGACAAGAGTAGCCGGATGAATTCTGAAGTGTACCGGGATATACTTTCAGCCCAGATTCAGCCAAATGCCGCAAAGTTGATCAGACGGCGCTTCATAGTACAGATGGACAATGACCCCAAGCATACAGCCAAAGCTACCCAGGAGTTCATGAGTGCAAAAAAGTGGAACATTCTGCAATGGCCAAGTCAATCACCAGATCTTAACCCAATTGAGCATGCATTTCACTTGCTCAAATCCAGACTTAAGACGGAAAGACCCACAAACAAGCAAGACCTGAAGGCTGTGGCTGTAAAGGCCTGGCAAAGCATTAAGAAGGAGGAAACCCAGCGTTTGGTGATGTCCATGGGTTCCAGACTTAAGGCAGTGATTGTCTCCAAAGGATTCGCAACAAAATATTGAAAATAAAAATATTTTGTTTGGGTTTGGTTTATTTGTCCAATTACTTTTGACCTCCTAAAATGTGGAGTGTTTGTAAAGAAATGTGTACAATTCCTACAATTCCTATCAAATATTTTTGTTCAAACCTTCAAATTAAACGTTACAATCTGCACTTGAATTCTGTTGTAGAGGTTTCATTTCAAATCCAATGTGGTGGCATGCAGAGCCCAACTCGCGAAAATTGTGTCACTGTCCAAATATTTCTGGACCTAACTGTAGTAAGGAAATGGAAGAACACAGGTACAGTTCTTGTTAAGCCCAGAAGTGGCAGGCCAAGAAAAACATCAGAAAGGCAGAGAAGAAGAATGGTGAGAACAGTCAAGGACAATCCACAGACCACCTCCAAAGACCTGCAGCATCATTTTGCTGCAGATGGTGTCACTGTGCATCGGTCAACAATACAGCGCACGTTGCACAAGGAGAAGCTGTATGGGAGAGTGATGAGAAAGAAGCCGTTTCTGCAAGCACGCCACAAACAGAGTCGCCTGAGGTATGCAAAAGCACATTTGGACAAGCGAGTCACATTTTGGAAGAAGGTCCTGTGGACTGATGAAACAAAGATTGAGTTGTTTGGTCATACAAAAAGGCGTTATGCATGGAGGCAAAAAAACACGGCATTCCAAGAAAAGCACTTGCTACCCACAGTAAAATTTGGTGGAGGTTCCATCATGCTTTGGGGCTGTGTGGCCAATGCCGGCACCGGGAATCTTGTTAAAGTTGAGGGTCGCATGGATCCAACTCTGTATCAGCAGATTCTTGACAATAATGTGCAAGAATCAGTGACGAAGTTGAAGTTACGCAGGGGATGGATATTTCAGCAAGACAATGATCCAAAAGACCGCTCCAAATCTACTCAGGCATTCATGCAGAGGAACAATTACAATGTTCTGGAATGGCCATCCCAGTCCCCAGACCTGAATATCATTGAACATCTGTGGGATGATGTGAAGCGGCTGTCCATGCTCGGCGACCATCAAACTTAACTGAACTGGAATTGTTTTGTAAACAGGAATGGTCAAATATACCTTCATCCAGGATCCAGGAACTCATTAAAAGCTACATGAAGCGACGAGAGGCTGTGATTTTTGCAAAAGGAGGATCTACAAAATATTAATGTCACTTTTATGTTGAGGTGCCCATACTTTTGCACTGGTCAAATTTTGTTTAAATGCGGATTGCACATTTTCTGTTAGTACAATAAACCTCATTTCAATCCAGAAATGTTACTCAGTCCATCAGTTATTAGATATATGAAACTGAAATAGCAAAAACCCAAATTGTTATAAAGAAAAAAGGTTAACATTAATAGGGGTGCCCAAACTTTTTCATATGACTGTGTATGTATATATATATAATATATATATATATATATATATATATATCTATATATATCTATCTATATATATATATTGTATATACACAGTATTACAGTATGCATGTCTATATCTATATATATATATATCTCCAGGAGGAATAACAGAGGAACAGTATAAAAAGAGGAGTTCTGCAAAAAAAAAAAAATATGCAATCATCACAGATCTGTGAGGAGACCCTAGTGGTCCTCTTTATTGGGGATATTGCATGAAATGTAATGAATTGCAGGGTCTGATCGCTGAGACCCTCATTGGTCCAGAGAACAAGGGTCCTGAAGTCCTGTGTAAATGGCGCGGTGGTTGTTGTGCACAAATACTGCTCCTATATCCAGTAAATGAAGCAGGGTCACACAGGCGCCATACTTAACCATTCACACAGGGGACACATAACACGGTGATCAAGAGGGTTGCTAGGGATCGGTGTTCCTCATGGTCATACATATAACACCTATTTGGATAAAAAGGTGATAAATGTGGTGGGTGGGATAACCTCAATGAAGGAAGGGTCATTTTTACATATTTGTTGACAGAAGCTTGATTGCTGCTCTGAAGGTAATTACAAGATAATGTATCATGACAGATCTGTCTGTGTGTACGTGAGTGAAAAACTGTAGTGCCCACTAGAGGGCGTCTTTGCAGAGTGCTCCGGGGTTAATGTCCGTTTGGATTTTTGCTCTTGTAGGTGACACACGGGAAGAAGATGTTGGAACATGAAGTAGAAGATCTAAAGCAGAAATTGTCCAGAGCAGAACAAGCCGTGTCCACCGGCCAGAATCACGTGACCGATCTAAAGAAGGAGCTGGAGGTAAATGTACAGAGCGGCAGAATGAGCTAACCGAGGATCAGTCAGTGAGCTTGTTATGGCGGCCCAATATGACTCTTTTATGCATCCTCCATTGTTGATTTATGTGCAGAGACCACGACAAAATGTGCAGAAAAAAAAAGAGCCCGTTAAAGCCAAACGGTGCAAAATTTGTAATGAGACCCAACTGTAAAAATACCGTAGTTTTTCTAACTCCATATACAAGTATTTAGGTAAAAAAAAGTCACTGAAAATGTAAACTTCTTTAAATCTTTGATGTACCTCTGATTGTATTCTATTGTTCTCTCTTATCAGCCAATTATAGCTTAGAAAAATTGGAGTGTAATGTTTTTCAATATCAAACTCTTGACTGGTTCCATGAAAAAACAAAATCACTGGTTGTACCAATCTGCAGGGGGTCACATTGATCCCAGGGTACCAGACAAGGGTTAAAAGGCTTTAACGGGATCCTGTCACCAAATGTTTGTGGTCTCAACCAAAAATAGTGCCGGTGCTGCATTTTATAAAGGTACATGTTGTCCCCTGACCATAGAGAAGGCAGAGCTGGTTTATTACATCCAGACTCCCCATACAGAAGGCAGAGCTGGTTTATTACATCCAGACTCCCCATAGAGAAGGCAGAGCTGGTTTATTACAGCCAGACTCCCCATACAGAAGGCAGAGCTGGTTTATTACATCCAGACTCCCCATACAGAAGGCAGAACTGGTTTATTACAGCCAGACTCCCCATAGAGAAGGCAGAGCTGGTTTATTACAGCCAGACTCCCCATACAGAAGGCAGAGCTGGTTTATTACATCCAGACTCCCCATACAGAAGGCAGAACTGGTTTATTACAGCCAGACTCCCCATACAGAAGACAGAGCTGGTTTATTACAGCCAGACTCCCCATACAGAAGGCAGAACTGGTTTATTACAGCCAGTCTCCCCATACAGAAGGCAGAGCTGGTTTATTACAGCCAGACTCCCCATACAGAAGGCAGAGCTGGTTTATTACAGCCAGACTCCCCATACAGAAGGCAGAGCTGGTTTATTACAGCCAGACTCCCCATACAGAAGGCAGAGCTGGTTTATTACAGCCAGACTCCCCATACAGAAGGCAGAGATGGTTTATTACAGCCAGACTCCCCATACAGAAGGCAGAGCTGGTTTATTACAGCCAGACTCCCCATACAGAAGGCAGAGCTGGTTTATTACAGCCAGACTCCCCATACAGAAGGCAGAGCTGGTTTATTACAGCCAGACTCCCCATACAGAAGGCAGAGCTGGTTTATTACAGCCAGACTCCCCATACAGAAGGCAGAGATGGTTTATTACAGCCAGACTCCCCATACAGAAGGCAGAGATGGTTTATTACAGCCAGACTCCCCATACAGAAGGCAGAGATGGTTTATTACAGCCAGACTCCCCATACAGAAGGCAGAGCTGGTTTATTACAGCCAGACTCCCCATACAGAAGGCAGAGCTGGTTTATTGCAGCCAGACTCCCCATACAGAAGGCAGAGCTGGTTTATTACAGCCAGACTCCCCATACAGAAGGCAGAGCTGGTTTATTACAGCCAGACTCCCCATACAGAAGGCAGAGCTGGTTTATTACAGCCAGACTCCCCATACAGAAGGCAGAGCTGGTTTATTGCAGCCAGACTCCCCATACAGAAGGCAGAGCTGGTTTATTACAGCCAGACTCCCCATACAGAAGGCAGAGCTGGTTTATTACATCCAGACTCCCCATACAGAAGGCAGAACTGGTTTATTACAGCCAGACTCCCCATACAGAAGGCAGAGCTGGTTTATTACATCCAGACTCCCCATACAGAAGGCAGAGCTGGTTTATTACAGCCAGACTCCCCATACAGAAGGCAGAGCTGGTTTATTACAGCCAGACTCCCCATACAGAAGGCAGAACTGGTTTATTACAGCCAGACTCCCCATACAGAAGGCAGAGCTGGTTTATTACATCCAGACTCCCCATACAGAAGGCAGAGCTGGTTTATTACAGCCAGACTCCCCATACAGAAGGCAGAACTGGTTTATTACAGCCAGACTCCCCATACAGAAGGCAGAGCTGGTTTATTACAGCCAGACTCCCCATACAGAAGGCAGAGATGGTTTATTACAGCCAGTCTCCCCATACAGAAGGCAGAGATGGTTTATTACAGCCAGACTCCCCATACAGAAGGCAGAGCTGGTTTATTACAGCCAAACTCCCCATACAGAAGGCAGAGCTGGTTTATTACAGCCACACTTCCCATACAGAAGGCAGAGCTGGTTTATTACAGCCAGACTCCCCATACAGAAGGCAGAGATGTTTTATTACAGCCAGACTCCCCATACAGAAGGCAGAGCTGGTTTATTACAGCCAGACTCCCCATACAGAAGGCAGAGCTGGTTTATTACAGCCAGACTCCCCATATAGAAGGCAGAGCTGGTTTATTACAGCCAGACTCCCCATACAGAAGGCAGAGCTGGTTTATTACAGCCACACTTCCCATACAGAAGGCAGAGATGGTTTATTACAGCCAGTCTCCCCATACAGAAGGCAGAGATGGTTTATTACAGCCAGTCTCCCCATACAGAAGGCAGAGATGGTTTATTACAGCCAGACTCCCCATACAGAAGGCAGAGCTGGTTTCTTACAGCCAGACTCCCCATACAGAAGGCAGAGATGGTTTATTACAGCCAGACTACCCATATAGAAGGCAGGGATGGTTTATTACAGCCAGACTCCCCATACAGAAGGCAGAGCTGGTTTATTACAGCCAAACTCCCCATACAGAAGGCAGAGCTGGTTTATTACAGCCACACTTCCCATACAGAAGACAGAGCTGGTTTATTACAGCCAGTCTCCCTATACAGAAGACAGAGATGTTTTATTACAGCCACACTCCCCATACAGAAGGCAGAGATGGTTTATTACAGCCAGACTCTCCATACAGAAGGCAGAGATGGTTTATTACAGCCAGACTCCCCATACAGAAGGCAGAGCTGGTTTATTACAGCCAGACTCCCCATACAGAAGGCAGAGCTGGTTTATTACATCCAGACTCCCCATACAGAAGGCAGAGCTGGTTTATTACAGCCAGACTCCCCATACAGAAGGCAGAGCTGGTTTATTACAGCCAGACTCCCCATACAGAAGGCAGAGCTGGTTTATTACATCCAGACTCCCCATACAGAAGGCAGAGCTGGTTTATTACAGCCAGACTCCCCATACAGAAGGCAGAGCTGGTTTATTACAGCCAGACTCCCCATACAGAAGGCAGAGCTGGTTTTTCTTCGGCGCTCTATTGGGAGACCCAGACGATTGGGTGTATAGCACTGCCTCCGGAGGCCACACAAAGCAATTACACTAAAAAGTGTAAGGCCCCTCCCCTTCTGGCTATACACCCCCAGTGGGATCACTGGCTCACCAGTTTTTCTGCTTTGTGCGAAGGAGGTCAGACATCCACGCATAGCTCCACTGTTTGTAGTCAGCAGTAGCTGCTGGCTCTATCGGATGGAAGAAAAGAGGGCCCATATAGGGCCCCCAGCATGCTCCCTTCTCACCCGCGGTTGGTGCTTGTAAGGTTGAGGTACCTATTGCTGGTACGGAGGCTGGAGCCCACATGCTGTTTTCCTTCCACATCCCCTGGGGGCTCTGTGGAAGTGGGATCTTGCCGGCCCCCAAGCCCTGGGGCCGGGCTCCATCCACAGACCCATAGAACCTGCTGGATGTGGAGCGGGAGTGCCGTTCAGGGACAAGGCCCTGCAACTTTCAGGTACTCTGTGTCCCCGGCAGGCACGGACACTCTCAGGGCTTGCTGAGCGTTGTAGTGCGCCGGGGACAGTGGCGCTGTACGCTGGGGGTTAGGTCACTGCAGCTTTGCTGAGTGACGTTGTGTATTGGGAACTACTGCGCCGACCGCTCCTGGAGCGGCGGCGCAGCTGCGACTTGTGGTGCGCCGGGGGCTTTGCGCCGACCGCGCTTTTACGGCGGCGGCGCTTATAACTTTAGCCCCCGGCTTCTGCGGCCTAGCGCCGCTTCGTTCCCGCCCCCACCCTGTCAATCAGGGTAGGGGAGAGACGCTGCTCAATAGGCAGCGCCGAGGGCTGGAGCTTTATTTACATGCTCCAGCCCTCTCACTAGGCACAAGGGGAAGCAGACTTCCCGCTCTTCGTCGGTGTACGCCCAGGGCCCGCCCCCCCTCTCCACAAGGACGCCGGCAGCCATTACACATGCGATCTGGCTGGGGAGAGGCAGCAGGCTCTGGGAGACCCAGACTAGAGGGATTTCTGGCGACCACACACCGCTCCTAAGCGGGCGGTAAGCTGCACAGTAGTGCTGGCCCCACTAGTGCCTCAGTGATATATAGTGTACTTTTGTCTTGGTACCATATATATATATATATAGTTGCACTGTAGGTCGCTTCTTGGCTGGACACCCTGTACTGCTCTGAGGAGGCAGCAACATGTCATCCGCAAAACGCAAGGCTGCCAAGGCACGGGCTGTGTGCACTGTTTGTACTGCATGTGGGGCTGATCTACCGGCAGGCTCCAATGATTCACATTGTGTGCAATGTTCAGTCCCAGTGGCACTTCGTCAGCCAGAGCCTATTGTGGTGGTAGCCCAGGCAGCGACGCCTGTGAACCCTGCCCCGGTGACGGGGACAGACTTTGCAGTGTTTGCTGATAAAATGTCTGAGGCTATGACAAAAATCCTGGAGACCTTGCAGGCCAGGCCAGTTCCTCAGACCATGGACACTGCTGTGGCTATGCTCTCTGGTCCCCCTCAGTTGGAACTAATCCGTACTTCAGGGGGGTCTCAAGCATCACAAGCTGAAGTCTCTGACTCAGATGACAGTCCCAGGCAGCCTAAGCGAGCTCGCTGGGAAAGACCCTCCACGTCATCACACTGCTCAGGGTCTCAGCGAGAAGAATCTCTCTGTGATGAGACTGAGGACGGTGATCAGGATTCTAATCCTGAGGCCCCTCTCAATCTGGATGCCCCTGAGGGTGACGCCATGGTTAATGACCTTATATCGGCAATTAATAGACTGTTGGATATTTCTCCCCCAGCCCCTTCTGCAGAGGAGGCAGCTGCACAGCAGGAGAAGTTCCATTTTCCTATATCCCAAGCGTAAATTAAGTGCTTTTTTGGACCACTCTGACTTCAGAGAATCAATCCAGAAGCACGACGCTCATCCAGACAAGCGTTTCTCTAAACGTTCTAAGGATACCCGTTATCCTTTTCCCTCTGAAGTAGCCAAACGCTGGACCCAGTGCCCAAAGGTGGATCCCCCAATTTCCAAGCTTGCGGCTAGATCCATAGTCGCAGTAGAGGATGGCGCTTCACTTAAAGATGCCAACGACAGACAGATGGACCTTTGGTTGAAATCTGTCTATGAAGCTATCGGCGCGTCGTTTGCTCCAGCATTCGCGGCCGTGTGGGCACTCCAAGCTATTTCAGCTGGTTTAGCACAGGTGGATGCTATCATACATCCAGCAGTGCCACAGGTGGCGTCCCTAACTTCGCAAATGTCTGCGTTTGCGACTTATGCTATCAATGCTGTCCTAGAATCTACGAGCCGTACCTCTATGGCGGCCGCCAATTCTGTGGTTTTGCGCAGAGCCTTATGGTTAAAGGACTGGAAAGCAGATGCTGGTTCCAAAAAATGCTTAACCAGCTTGCCATTATCTAGAGACAGACTGTTTGGTGAGCCATTGGCTGAAATCATAAAACAGTCCAAGGGTAAGGACTCTTCCTTACCACAGCCCAGAGCAAGTAAACCTCAACAGAAAAAGTGGCAGTCGAGGTTTCGGTCCTTTCGAGGCTCGGGCAAGCCCCAATTCTCCTCGTCCAAAGGGACTCAGAAAGGACAAGGGAGCTCAGATTCCTGGCAGGCTCACTCACGCCCCAGGAAAGCAAATGGAGGAACCGCTTCCAAGGCGGCTACCTCATGACTTTCGGCCTCCTCCCTCCGCATCCTCGGTCGGTGGCAGGCTCTCCCGCTTTTGCGACATTTGGCTGTCTCAGGTCAAAGACCGGTGGGTAACAGACATTTTGTCTCGCGGGTACAGAATCGAGTTCAGTTCTCGGCCTCCACTTCGGTTCTTCAGAACCTCCCCACACCCCAACCGAGCAGATGCCCTGCTGCAGGCGGTGGACTCTCTAAGAGCAGAAGGAGTCGTGATCCCTGTCCCCCCTCTAGAACGGGGGCGAGGATTTTACTCCAATCTCTTTGTGGTTCCAAAAAAGGACGGCTCCTTCCGTCCTGTTCTGGACCTAAAACTGCTCAACAAGCATGTGAACGCCAGGCGGTTCCGGATGGAATCCCTCCGCTCAGTCATTGCCTCAATGTCCCAAGGAGATTTCCTAGCATCAATAGACATCAAAGATGCTTATCTCCACGTGCCGATTGCTACGGAACACCAACGCTTTCTGCGCTTCGTGATAGGAGACGAACATCTTCAGTTCGTGGCTCTGCCATTTGGTCTGGCGACAGCCCCCCGGGTGTTCACCAAGATCATGGCAGCAGTGGTAGCAGTCTTGCACTCTCACGGACACTCTGTGATCCCTTACTTGGACGATCTACTGGTCAAGGCACCCTCTCAGGAGGCATGCCAACTCAGCCTGAATTTTGCACTGGAGACTCTCCAGGCGTTCGGGTGGATCATCAACTTCCCAAAGTCAAATCTGTCACCGACCCAATCACTAACGTATCTTGGCATGGAGTTTCATACTCTCTCAGCGATAGTGAAGCTTCCGCTGAGCAAGCAGCGGTCACTACAGACAGGGGTGCAGGCTCTCCTTCAAAGTCAGTCGCACTCCTTAAGACGCCTCATGCACTTCCTCGGGAAGATGGTGGCGGCAATAGAGGCGGTTCCGTTTGCGCAGTTTCATCTGCGTCCACTTCAATGGGACATTCTCCGCCAATGGGACGGGAAGTCGACATCCCTGGACAGGAAAGTCTCCCTTTCCCAGACGGCCAAGGACTCTCTGCAGTGGTGGCTCCTGTCCACCTCATTATCACAGGGAAGATCCTTCCTACCACCGTCCTGGGCGGTGGTCACGACAGACGCGAGTCTGTCAGGGTGGGGAGCAGTGTTTCTCCACCACAGGGCTCAGGGTACGTGGACTCAGCGGGAGTCCACCCTTCAGATCAATGTTCTGGAAATCAGAGCAGTGTTTCTTGCCCTACTAGCCTTCCAGCAGTGGCTGGAAGGGAAGCAGATCCGAATTCAATCGGACAACTCCACAGCGGTGGCATACATCAATCACCAAGGAGGGACTCGCAGTCGGCAAGCCTTCCAGGAAGTCCGGCGCATTATGATGTGGGTGGAAGCCACGGCCTCCACCATATCCGCAGTTCACATCCCCGGCGTAGAAAACTGGGAAGCAGACTTCCTCAGTCGCCAGGGCATGGACGCAGGGGAATGGTCCCTTCACCCGGACGTGTTTCAGGAAATCTGTCGCCGATGGGGAAGGCCGGACGTCGACCTAATGGCGTCCCGGCACAACAACAAGGTCCCAACATTCATGACACGGTCTCGCGATCAAAGAGCTCTAGCAGCAGACGCCCTAGTGCAAGATTGGTCGCAGTTCCGGCTCCCTTATGTGTTTCCACCTCTGGCACTCTTGCCCAGAGTGCTACGCAAGATCAGATCCGACTGCAGCCGCGTCATACTCGTCACTCCAGACTGGCCGAGGAGGGCGTGGTATCCGGATCTGTGGCATCTCACGGTCGGCCAACCGTGGGCACTACCAGACCGACCAGACTTACTGTCCCAAGGGCCGTTTTTCCATCGGAATTCTGCGGCCCTCAACCTGACTGCGTGGCCATTGAGTCCTGGATCCTAGCGTCTTCAGGCTTATCCCAAGGGGTCGTTGCCACCATGAGACAGGCTAGGAAGCCCACGTCTGCTAAGATCTACCACAGAACGTGGAGGATATTCTTATCCTGGTGCTCTGCTCAGAGAGTGTCTCCCTGGCCATTTGCATTACCTAACCTTCTTTCTTTCATCCAATCTGGGTTAGAAAAAGGTTTGTCGCTCGGCTCCCTTAAAGGGCAAGTCTCGGCGCTATCCGTCTTTTTTCAGAAGCGTCTAGCACGACTTTCTAAGGTGCGCACGTTCCTACAGGGGGTTTGCCATATAGTTCCCCCGTACAAGCGGCCGTTAGATCCATGGGATCTGAACAGGGTACTAGTTGCCCTCCAGAAGCCGCCCTTCGAGCCTCTGAAGGAGGTTTCACTTTCTAGACTTTCACAGAAAGTGGCTTTTCTGGTAGCGATCACATCTCTTCGGAGAGTGTCTGAGCTAGCAGCGTTGTCTTCCAAGGCTCCCTTCCTGGTCTTCCACCAGGACAAGGTAGTGCTGCGCCCCATTCAGGAGTTTCTCCCGAAGGTGGTATCCTCTTTTCATCTTAATCAGGATATCTTTTTGCCTTCGTTTTGTCCTCATGCAGTTCATCGGTATGAGAAGGATTTACATTTGTTAGATCTGGTGAGAGCACTCAGAATCTACATTTCCCGCACAGCGCCCCTGCGCCGTTCGGATGCACTCTTTGTCCTTGTCGCTGGTAAGCGCAAAGGGTCGCAGGCTTCTAAGGCCACCCTGGCTCGATGGATCAAAGAACCAATTCTTGAAGCCTACCGTTCTGCGGGGCTTCAGGTTCCATCAGGGCTGAAGGCCCATTCTACCAGAGCCGTGGGTGCGTCCTGGGCATTGCGACACCAGGCTACGGCTCAACAGGTGTGCCAGGCAGCTACCTGGTCGAGTCTGCACACTTTCACCAAACATTATCAGGTGCATACCTATGCTTCGGCGGACGCCAGCCTAGGTAGAAGAGTCCTGCAGGCGGCAGTTGCCTCCCCGTAGGGGAGGGCTGTCTTGCAGCTCTAACATGAGGTATTTCTTTACCCACCCAGGGACAGCTTTTGGACGTCCCAATCGTCTGGGTCTCCCAATAGAGCGCCGAAGAAGAAGGGAATTTTGTTACTTACCGTAAATTCCTTTTCTTCTAGCTCTTATTGGGAGACCCAGCACCCGCCCTGTTGTCCTTCGGGATTTTTGGTTTGTTTGCGGGTACACATGTTGTTCATGTTGAACGGTTTTCAGTTCTCCGATGTTACTCGGAGTGAATTTGTTTAAACCAGTTATTGGCTTTCCTCCTTCTTGCTTTTGCACTAAAACTGGTGAGCCAGTGATCCCACTGGGGGTGTATAGCCAGAAGGGGAGGGGCCTTACACTTTTTAGTGTAATTGCTTTGTGTGGCCTCCGGAGGCAGTGCTATACACCCAATCGTCTGGGTCTCCCAATAAGAGCTAGAAGAGAAGGAATTTACGGTAAGTAACAAAATTCCCTTCATTACAGCCAGACTCCCCATACAGAAGGCAGAGCTGGTTTATTACAGCCAGACTCCCCATACAGAAGGCAGAGCTGGTTTATTACAGCCAGACTCCCCATACAGAAGGCAGAGAGGGTTTATTACAGCCAGACTCACCATATAGAAGGCAGAGCTGGTTTCTTACAGCCAGACTCCCCATACAGAAGGCAGAGCTGGTTTCTTACAGCCAGACTCCCCATACAGAAGGCAGAGCTGGTTTATTACATCCAGACTCCCCATACAGAAGGCAGAGCTGGTTTATTACAGCCAGACTCCCCATATAGAAGGCAGAGCTGGTTTATTACAGCCAGACTCCTCATAGAGAAGGCAGAGATGGTTTATTACAGCCAGACTCCCCATACAGAAGGCAGAGATGGTTTATTACAGCCAGACTCCCCATACAGAAGGCAGAGCTGCTTTATTATATCCAGACTCCCCATACAGAAGGCAGAGCTGGTTTATTACAGCCAGACTCCCCATACAGAAGGCAGACCTGGTTTATTACAGCCAAACTCCCCATACAGAAGGCAGAGCTGGTTTATTACAGCCAGACTCCCCATACAGAAGGCAGAGCTGGTTTATTACAGCCAGACTCCCCATACAGAAGGCAGAGCTGGTTTATTACAGCCAGACTCCCCATACAGAAGGCAGAGATGGTTTATTACAGCCAGACTCCCCATACAGAAGGCAGAGCTGGTTTATTACAGCCAGACTCCCCATACAGAAGGCAGAGCTGGTTTCTTACAGCCAGACTCCCCATACAGAAGGCAGAGATGGTTTATTACAGCCAGACTCCCCATACAGAAGGCAGAGCTGGTTTCTTACAGCCAGACTCCCCATACAGAAGGCAGAGCTGGTTTATTACAGCCAGACTCCCCATACAGAAGGCAGAGATGGTTTATTACAGCCAGACTCCCCATACAGAAGGCAGAGCTGGTTTATTACATCCAGATTCCCCATACAGAAGGCAGAGCTGGTTTCTTACAGCCAGTCTCCCCATACAGAAGGCAGAGATGGTTTATTACAGCCAGACTCCCCATACAGAAGGCAGAGCTGGTTTATTACAGCCAGTCTCCCCATACAGAAGGCAGAGCTGGTTTCTTACAGCCAGTCTCCCCATACAGAAGGCAGAGCTGGTTTATTACAGCCAGACTCCCCATACAGAAGGCAGAGAGGGTTTATTACAGCCAGACTCACCATATAGAAGGCAGAGCTGGTTTATTACAGCCAGACTCCCCATACAGAAGGCAGAGCTGGTTTCTTACAGCCAGACTCCCCATACAGAAGGCAGAGATGGTTTATTACAGCCAGACTCCCCATACAGAAGGCAGAGCTGGTTTCTTACAGCCAGACTCCCCATACAGAAGGCAGAGCTGGTTTATTACAGCCAGACTCCCCATACAGAAGGCAGAGCTGGTTTATTACAGCCAGACTCCCCATACAGAAGGCAGAGATGGTTTATTACAGCCAGACTCCCCATACAGAAGGCAGAGCTGGTTTATTACATCCAGATTCCCCATACAGAAGGCAGAGATGGTTTCTTACAGCCAGTCTCCCCATACAGAAGGCAGAGCTGGTTTATTACAGCCAGACTCCCCATACAGAAGGCAGAGAGGGTTTATTACAGCCAGACTCACCATATAGAAGGCAGAGCTGGTTTCTTACAGCCAGACTCCCCATACAGAAGGCAGAGCTGGTTTATTACATCCAGACTCCCCATACAGAAGGCAGAGCTGGTTTATTACAGCCAGACTCCCCATATAGAAGGCAGAGCTGGTTTATTACAGCCAGACTCCTCATAGAGAAGGCAGAGATGGTTTATTACAGCCAGACTCCCCATACAGAAGGCAGAGATGGTTTATTACAGCCAGACTCCCCATACAGAAGGCAGAGCTGGTTTATTACATCCAGACTCCCCATACAGAAGGCAGAGCTGGTTTATTACAGCCAGACTCCCCATACAGAAGGCAGAGCTGGTTTATTACAGCCAGACTC
Organism: Anomaloglossus baeobatrachus; assembly: GCF_048569485.1. Taxonomy (NCBI): domain Eukaryota; kingdom Metazoa; phylum Chordata; class Amphibia; order Anura; family Aromobatidae; genus Anomaloglossus; species Anomaloglossus baeobatrachus. The sequence goes on along the minus strand of NC_134355.1, from coordinate 39,851,034 downwards.
CCCATACAGAAGGCAGAGCTGGTTTATTACAGCCAGACTCCCCATACAGAAGGCAGAGCTGGTTTATTACAGCCAGACTCCCCATACAGAAGGCAGAGCTGGTTTATTACAGCCAGACTCCCCATACAGAAGGCAGAGAGGGTTTATTACAGCCAGACTCACCATATAGAAGGCAGAGCTGGTTTATTACAGCCAGACTCCCCATACAGAAGGCAGAGCTGGTTTCTTACAGCCAGACTCCCCATACAGAAGGCAGAGCTGGTTTATTACATCCAGACTCCCCATACAGAAGGCAGAGCTGGTTTATTACAGCCAGACTTCCCATATAGAAGGCAGAGCTGGTTTATTACAGCCAGACTCCTCATAGAGAAGGCAGAGATGGTTTATTACAGCCAGACTCCCCATACAGAAGGCAGAGATGGTTTATTACAGCCAGACTCCCCATACAGAAGGCAGAGCTGCTTTATTACATCCAGACTCCCCATACAGAAGGCAGAGCTGGTTTATTACAGCCAGACTCCCCATACAGAAGGCAGACCTGGTTTATTACAGCCAAACTCCCCATACAGAAGGCAGAGCTGGTTTATTACAGCCAGACTCCCCATACAGAAGGCAGAGCTGGTTTATTACAGCCAGACTCCCCATACAGAAGGCAGAGCTGGTTTATTACAGCCAGACTCCCCATACAGAAGGCAGAGATGGTTTATTACAGCCAGACTCCCCATACAGAAGGCAGAGCTGGTTTATTACAGCCAGACTCCCCATACAGAAGGCAGAGCTGGTTTATTACAGCCAGACTCCCCATACAGAAGGCAGTGCTGGTTTATTACAGCCAGACTCCCCATACAGAAGGCAGAGCTGGTTTCTTACAGCCAGTCTCCCCATACAGAAGGCAGAGATGGTTTATTACAGCCAGACTCCCCATACAGAAGGCAGAGAGGGTTTATTACAGCCACACTTCCCATACAGAAGGCAGAGAGGGTTTATTACAGCAAGACTCCTCATACAGAAGGCAGAAATGGTTTTATTACAGCCAGACTCCCCATACAGAAGACAGAGCTGGTTTATTACATCCAGACTCCCCATACAGAAGGCAGAGCTGGTTTATTACAGCCAGACTCCCCATACAGAAGGCAGAGCTGGTTTATTACAGCCAGACTCCCCATACAGAAGGCAGAGCTGGTTTATTACAGCCAGACTCCCCATACAGAAGGCAGAGATGGTTTATTACAGCCAAACTCCCCATACAGAAGGCAGAGCTGGTTTATTACATCCAGACTCCCCATACAGAAGGCAGAGCTGGTTTATTACAGCCAGACTCCCCATAGAGAAGGTAGAGCTGGTTTATTACAGCCAGACTCCCCATACAGAAGGCAGAGAGGGTTTATTACAGCCAGACTCCCCATACAGAAGGCAGAACTGGTTTCTTACAGCCAGTCTCCCCATACAGAAGGCAGAGATGGTTTATTACAGCCAGACTCCCCATACAGAAGGCAGAGATGGTTTATTACAGCCAGACTCCCCATACAGAAGGCAGAGCTGGTTTATTACAGCCAGACTCCCCATACAGAAGGCAGAGCTGGTTTATTACAGCCAAACTCCCCATACAGAAGGCAGACCTGGTTTATTACAGCTAGACTCCCCATACAGAACGCAGAGATGGTTTATTACAGCCAGTCTCCCCATACAGAAGGCAGAGCTGGTTTCTTACAGCCAGTCTCCCCATACAGAAGGCAGAGATGGTTTATTACAGCCAGACTCCCCATACAGAAGGCAGAGAGGGTTTATTACAGCCACACTTCCCATACAGAAGGCAGAGCTGGTTTATTACAGCCAGACTCCCCATACAGAAGGCAGTGCTGGTTTATTACAGCCAGACTCCCCATACAGAAGGCAGAGATGGTTTATTACAGCCAGACTCCCCATACAGAAGGCAGAGCTGGTTTATTACAGCCAGACTCCCCATACAGAAGGCAGAGCTGGTTTATTACAGCCAGACTCCCCATACAGAAGGCAGAGCTGGTTTATTACAGCCAGACTCCCCATACAGAAGGCAGAGATGGTTTATTACAGCCAGACTCCCCATACAGAAGGCAGAGCTGGTTTATTACAGCCAGACTCCCCATACAGAAGGCAGAGCTGGTTTATTACAGCCAGACTCCCCATACAGAAGGCAGAGATGGTTTATTACAGCCAGACTCCCCATACAGAAGGCAGAGATGGTTTATTACAGCCAGACTACCCATACAGATGGCAGACCTGATTTATTACAGCCAGACTACCCATACAGAAGGTAGACCTGGTTTATTACAGCCAGACTCCCCATACAGAAGGCAGAGCTGGTTTATTACAGCCAGACTCCCCATACAGAAGGCAGAGCTGGTTTATTACAGCCAGACTCCTCATACAGAAGGCAGAGATGGTTTATTACAGCCAGACTCCCCATACAGAAGGCAGAGAGGGTTTATTACAGCCAGACTCCTCATACAGAAGGCAGAAATGGTTTTATTACAGCCAGACTCCCCATAGAGAAGGTAGAGCTGGTTTATTACAGCCAGACTCCCCATACAGAAGGCAGAGAGGGTTTATTACAGCCAGACTCCCCATACAGAAGGCAGAACTGGTTTCTTACAGCCAGTCTCCCCATACAGAAGGCAGAGATGGTTTATTACAGCCAGACTCCCCATACAGAAGGCAGAGATGGTTTATTACAGCCAGACTCCCCATACAGAAGGCAGAGCTGGTTTATTACAGCCAGACTCCCCATACAGAAGGCAGAGATGGTTTATTACAGCCAGACTCCCCATACAGAAGGCAGAGCTGGTTTATTACAGCCAGACTACCCATACAGAAGGCAGAGATGGTTTATTACAGCCAGACTCCCCATAGAAAACGGACTGATGTCGCATCGCTGGGACTCCGCCAGTCCCTCACAATGAGGGGAGCCCCCACAAGTGTTTATATTACGGAGCTGACACATTATAGTGTATTATTTTTATCACATCTCCACCCTTCCCCCTCCCCCCAATAATCTGTACCCTAATTTGTCTTGTTGCTTTCAGGAGTCCCGGTCTCAGCAAAACGCAATTAAAAGTCAACTGGACCATAAAGCGAGAGAACACACAAAACTGGAAGATGAATTCAGAACCGCGAGTCAAACTCTACGGCAAAACCAAGTGTTTATAGAGGAGCTGAAAAGTAAGTGCACCCCTGCACCGCTGTGGGGGCAAAAGTGTCTGCAGCATCTGGGACACCTCTTATTAATGTCAGTGTTAGGCTATCCCTTAATAATACAACACAAGGAATGCCGGCCTGACGACTCTGATAACTGGGTTCTGGAGTAATGACATATTTCGGGCAGTGGCTACACGCTAGCCCCGGGCTCCGCAGCGTGGAGGTGCGCAGCGCTCCGCAGTCAGTCGGTAATGCCCGCCACAAAAGGAATTATTCCGCTCAGTGATTATTCTTCCAAATTGAAAAACAAAACTGCGGCTTTTTGTTTTCTTTTTGTCATTTTCTACACTTTTGATTGATGTTTTCAGAGAAAGCGTAACTCGCATCGATCGATATCACTGAGGTCGCTGTATGAGGCATCGCTGACCGACGCGTTCCTGGATATAAACCCCCTACATAGTCTGAACGTTAAGAGTTTTCTGAAGGCTGAAAACAAAATAGCAAATGTTATAAAATATCAAGAATAAATGCTGTACTCCTATATCCAGTCATTGCATGTCCTACGTGAAACTCTGAGCTTCTGATGATTTGAAGGATGAGTGCAGCTCTGGAGTATAATACAGCATAAGTAATGCAATATACAGTTGAAACCAGAAATTTACATACACTCTCTATACAGACACATCTGCAGGTTTCCCCTCCACTCACTATACAGACACATCTGCAGGTTTTTCCCTCCGCTCTCTATACAGACACATCTGCAGGTTTTTCCCTCCGCTCTCTATACAGACACATCTGCAGGTTTTTCCCTCCGCTCTCTATACAGACACATCTGCAGGTTTCCCCTCCACTCTCTATACAGACACATCTGCAGGTTTTTCCCTCCGCCCTCTATACATACACATCTGCAGGTTTTTCCCTCTGCTCTCTATACAGGCACATCTGCAGATTTTTCCCTCCGCTCTTTATACAGACACATCTGCGGCTTTCCCCTCCACTCTCTATACAGACACATCTGCAGGTTTTTCCCTCCTCTCTCTATACAGACACATCTGCAGGTTTTTCCCTCCTTTCTCTATACAGACCCATCTGCAGGTTTTTCCCTCCGCTCTCTATAGACACATCTGCAGGTTTTTCCCTCCGCTCTCGATAAAGACACATCTGCAGGTTTTTCCCCTCCGCTCTCTATACAGACACATCTGCAGGTTTTTCCCTCCGCTCTCTATACAGACACATCTGCAGGTTTTTCCCTTTGCTCTCTATACAGACACATCTGCAGGTTTTTCCCTCCGCTCTCTATACAGACACATCTGCAGGTTTTTCTTTCCGCTCTCTATACAGACACATCTGCAGGTTTTTCCCTCCGCTCTCTATACAGACACATCTGCAGGTTTTTCTCTCCGCTCTCTATACAGACACATCTGCAGGTTTTTCCCTCCAGTCTATACAGACACATCTGCAGGTTTTTCCCTCCGCTCTCTATACAGACACATCTGCAGGTTTTTCCCTCTGCTCTCTATACAGACACATCTGCAGGTTTTTCCCTCCACTCTATACAGACACATCTGCAGGTCTTTCCCTCCGCTCCCTATACAGACACATCTACAGGTTTTTCCCTCCGCTCTCTATACAGACCTATCTGCAGGTTTTTCCCTCCGCTCTCGATAAAGACACATCTGCAGGTTTTTCCCCTCCGCTCTCTATACAGACACATCTGCAGGTTTTTCTCACTACCTGTGAAATCAGAATAAACCTTTCCCGTTTTAGGGCAATTAGGAACCAAAATTATTTATATTTGCCAAATGCCAGAATAATGAGAGAGAGAATGTTTTAAGCCATTTTTATTACTTTCTGCAAAGTCAAAAGTTTCCATACACTAAGAGTACTATGCCTTTAAACAATATGGGACAGCCCATATAATGATGTCATGTCTTTGGAAGCTTCTGATAGGTTTATTGTCAACATCTGAGTTAATTAGAGACACACCTGTGGATGTATTTTACTGCTCACCTGAAACACACTGCTTCTTTGTGTAGCATTATGGGAAAATAAAAATAAATCAGCCAAGATCTAAGGAAGAGAATTGTGGACTTGCAAAAGTCTGGTTCATCCTTGGGTGCAATTTCCAGATACCTGAAGGTGCCTCGTTCATCTGTACAAACAATTATACGCAAGTACAAACAAGATGGGAATGTCCAGCCATCATACCGCTCAGGAAGGAGACGGCTTCTGTATACCAGAGATGAACGTGCTTTGGTCAGACATGTGCATATCAACCCAAGAACAAAAGCAAAAGACCTTGTGAAGATGCTGGCGGAAGCTGGTAAGATTGTGTCATTATCCACAGTACAAGTACTGTATTAATATGGGCTGAAAGGCCACTCTGCCAGGAAGAAGCCATTACTCCAAAAGAAACACATAAACAAGCCAGATTAATGTTTGCAAATGCACACAGGAATAAAGACCTTCATTTTTGGAGACATGTCCTGTGGTCTGATGAAACTAAAACTGAACTGTTTGGCCATAATGACATTGTTATGTTTAGAGGAAAAAGGGAGAAGCTTTGAAGCCTAAGACCACCATCCCAACTGTGAAACATGGAGGTGGCATCATCATGTTATGGTGGTGTTTTGCTGCAGGTGGGACTGGTGCACTTCACACAATAGATGGCATCATGAGGAAAGAAGATTCTGTGGCAATACTGAAGCAACATCTCAAGACATCAGCCAGGAACTTAAAGCTTGAGCAGAAATGGGTCTTCCAAATGTACAATGACCCGAAGCTACTGCCAAACTGGTTACAAAGTGGCTTAAGGAAAACAAAGTCCATGTTTTGGAGTGGCCATCACAAAACCCTGATCTTAGTCCTATTGAAATTTTATGGGTAAAACTGAAAAGGCCGGTGCGAGCAGCGACCTACAATCATGGCTCAGCTACACCACTTCTGTCAGGAGAAATGGGCCCAAATTCCACCAACTATTGTGAGAAGCTTGTGGAACAAGATCCAAAACGTCTTACCCAAGTCATACAGTGTAAGTGCAATGCCACCAATTTCTAATGACATGGAGGGAAACTTCTGACTTTGCAGAAAGTAATAAAAATGCATTAAAACCTTCTCTCATTATTCTGACATTTGGCACATGTAAATTATTTTGGTTCCTAATTGACCTAAAACAGGAAAGGTTTATTCATGTATCTGTATAGAGAGCGCAGGGAAAAACCTGCAGATGTGTCTGTATAGAGAGCGGAGGGAAAAACCTGCAGATGTGTCTGTATAGAGAGCGGAGGGAAAAACCTGCAGATGTGTCTTTATAGAGAGCGGAGGGAAAAACCTGCAGATGTGTCTGTATAGAGAGTGGAGGGAAAAACCTGCAAATGGGTCTGTATAGAGAGCGGAGGGAAAAACCTGCAGATGGGTCTGTATAGAGAGCGGAGGGAAAAACCTGCAGATGTGTCTTTATAGAGAGCGGAGGAAAATACCTGCAGATGTGTCTTTATAGAGAATGAAGAGAAAAACCTGCAGATGTGTCTGTATAGAGAGTGGAGGGTAAAACCTGCATATGTGTCTGTATAGAGAGTGGAGGGAAAAACCTGCAGATGTGTCTGTATAGAGAGCGGAGGGAAAAACCTGCAGATGTGTCTGTATAGAGAACAGAGGGAAACTTCTGAGTTCAACTGTGTATACACAGTGACTGCACCAGCAGAATAGTGAGTGCAGCTCTGGAGTATACTTCTGCATCACTGCAGGATGCATAATGCATTTATAAACATTTTGTGATTAATTCTATATATAAAATGTTGTTTAAGAATGAAGAAAAACTTTAAGGTTCATGTTATAATGTTTTTTGTATTCTTTTACAGATAAAAATAACACTTTGGATGCGGAAATAAAAGCTGCTGCGCAGAAACTTAACAACCAAGACTCGACCTCTATGGAAAATCTTAAAGCGACAGTGACTAATTTGGAGAAGGAAAGAGATTCCGCCAAGAATTTGCTGCAGGAGAGAGAGAAAGACTTGTCTGACGTAAAGAGCGCTCACGTGAAAACGTCCGAGGAGCTGTCGACGTTGAAGAATCGGCTTCATTGTAAGGAGCGAGAATGTGAAGACTGGATTAAGTGTAAAGACGAATATGAGAATAACGCTCGGAAGATCTCCACAGAGAAGGAGGAAATCTCTAGAAGAATCGGGGACATGGAAGCCACCATTCAGAGACTAACAGATCAGATAGATTTCTTGGAAAATGATAAGAAAAGTTTACACACCCAGATAAAGACCCTGCAAGACATCGTCAATGTAAGAACTGCTGATCTGGAGGTCCAGAAAGTAAACTGCGCAAATCTGAATGGTCAGATGGAGTCGGAAAGTCAGAAATATCAAAAAGAAATCAAAAACCTCCTTCAGAAAATATCTGAACTGGAGGTGGAGTGTAAGACACAAGAGGTCCATGTCTGGTCAGCACGGGTGTCCTTTTTGGAAAACGAGTTGGAGATGCAGAAAAAACTAATTTCCGACTTGCAAGATCAGCTTGACCTTCTGAGAAATCAGCTGGAAATTCAAAAAAGTGTGTCTGACGCTGAAGCGAGGGGCAAGGATCATGTGTCTAATTCTACCAATGTTACACTGGAACCCAGTGTTGATTCTTTGAAGTCTGTTGTCCAAGAAAAAGAAGAAGAAATCACCAGTTTAGCAGAAAAATTAAGTTTTGCTAAAGTAGAGATGGAAGCCATGTGTCAAAGTAACAGAACACTTAGTGTAGAGCTACAAGAGCTGAAGCTGTTGTCTGAATCGTGGTCCATCGAGAGGGAAACTCTATCCGGGTCAATTACTTGTCTTCAAAAGGAAATCGAAAAGCTGACAGAAGAGAATAAAAGAACGCTCGAACTCCTGAATGTACCGAATCACGAGAAACTGGAGAAGTCAAGGATTGACACTTCAGAGAGAAGAAGTCTCGGAGAAGACAACCCAGTCGATGGGGCTAGAGAAGAAAATACAAGCCAGGATGAAAACCGGAATGGAGAAGTGGTGGAGTGGAAAGAAAAAGTTATCCGATTTCAGCAAGAGAACGGTCGTCTGCTCCGGGCTAATGAAGAACTTTCTACGTTGGTTGGAAAGCTTCGAGACAACGAGTTCTCTCTAAATAAGAGTCTAGAAGAATTACGAGTTTGTCTGAAGGACAAAGAAACCTCTTTAAGAAACGCCCAAACCAAGTTGGAATTGCTGAACAGAAGTGAGGAGGAAGATGTTCCAGTGGAAAGAGTCCGGGAACAATTGATTGACCTTCAAAACGACTCCGAGCAGAAGATGGTCCATCAGGATGATCCAAAAACCAAGGGGATCGTTCTTCGTGACCTTGATGAAACCACGTTGGTTGGCAGCAGTGATGGAACAGTAATGGATAACTCAGTTTTGGATATAACCCAAGATATTTCGTTATTCCCGCCTTTCATTGGACCACAGGGCCATGAAGAAAATCTGACATTGTTAATCAACATGGACCATCTTAGTTTGGCACCAGCTGGAGAACATACATCGGCCTTACCAGATCTTGCACAGCTAGAGAGCCTAAATTCTGCCACCTTGTTACCTTTTACACCACCACCTGTAAAGCAAAGGGTTGACGATCATGAAGGGAGAAGGTCTATCACCAGCGAGATTGTTGATTTGCTCCTCGGTCAGTCTCCTCAACCGCAACAGGTCTCAGGAGTACGAAACGATGGATCTCCTGAAATTAAAGATTTGCTTGTGGTCTACCAAATGGAACTGAGTAGGTTGCAAAAACAGCATTTGTCGGAGATCGCCATATGGCAACAGAAATTGACCGATCAAGCTTCGGAAATGGAGGCAAAGCTGTCCTCTGAAAAGGCCGAGGTGGAACAACTAACTCAGGAGCTGGAGGCTGCAAGACTTGAACTACAAGTTTTCGACTTGAGCGCACGCTCCCTGCTATCATTGGATAGTGATGATGTAAGTGCGCTCCGGGAATTGTTTATTGTGAGATGTGCCTGTCGTAATGCGACCTCCCTTACAATCGCTACTTGCTTTGTTGCAGTAAAGCGCACCAATCACCAGGATTTCTTCGGCGCTCCATTGGGAGACCCAGACGATTGGGTGTATAGCACTGCCTCCGGAGGCCACACAAAGCAATTACACTAAAAAGTGTAAGGCCCCTCCCCTTCTGGCTATACACCCCCAGTGGGATCACTGGGTCACCAGTTTTCTGCTTTGTGCGAAGGAGGTCAGACATCCACGCATAGCTCCACTGTTTAGTCAGCAGTAGCTGCTGACTATATCGGATGGAAGAAAAGAGGGCCCATATGGGGCCCCCAGCATGCTCCCTTCTTACCCCACTTGTGGTTTGTAAGGTTGAGGTACCTATTGCTGGTACGGAGGCTGGAGCCCACATGCTGTTTTCCTTCCCCATCCCCCTGAGGGGCTCTGAGGAAGTGGGATCTTACCGGCCACCAAGCCCTGAGGCCGGGCTCCATCCACAGACCCATAGAACCTGCTGGATGTGGAGCGGGAGTGCCGTTCAGGGACAAGGCCCTGCAACTTTCAGGTACTCTGTGTCCCCGTATGACAGGCCACGCACATCCCAGACTTGCTGGGTGTGCTAGTGCGCCGGGGACTGTAGCGCTGTGCGCTGGGCTTATAGTCCCCGCAGATTACTGGGGGACTTTATGTGTGTGGATCGCGGCGCCGACCGCCCCTGGAGCGGCGGCGCAGCTGCGACTTGTAGTGCGCCGGGGACGCGCCGACCGCGCTTTTACGGCGGAGGCGCTTCTAACTTTAGTTCCCGGTTTGTTCTGCGGCCTAGCTCCGCTTCGTTAACGCCCCCCACCCTGTCAATCAGGGTAGGGGAGAGACGTTGTTCAATCGGCAGCGCCGAGGGCTGGAGCACGATTTACATGTTCCAGCCCTCTCACTGAGCACAGTAGGACACAGGCTTCGCGCTTTTTCCCTGTGCACGCCCTAGGCCCGCCCCCAGGCTTGCAGCTCCCCAGGACGCCGGCAGCCATTATACACATGCAGTCTGGCTGGAGAACGGACGCAGGCTCTGGGGGACCCAGGCTAGGGATTTCTGGCGACCACACACCCGCGCTAAGCGGGCGGTAAGCAGCACATACGTGCGGCCCCACTAGTGCCACAGTGTTATATTTGTGTACTGTTTTTCGCTGTACCAGATATATTTATATATATATATATACTGCACTGTTTGGTCGCTTCTTGGCTGTATACCCTATATTACTCTGGGGAGACAACAACATGTCATCCACAAAACGCAAGGGTGCCAAGGCAAGGGCTGCTTACACTGCTTGTACAGCATGTGGGGCTAATCTACCAGCAGGCTCCAACGACTCTCATTGTGTGCAATGTTCAGTCCCAGTGGCACTTCGTCAGCCAGAGCCTATGGTGGTGGTAGCCCAGGCAGAGTCGCCTGCGAACCCTGCCCCGGTGACGGGGTCAGAATTTGCAGTTTTTGCTGATAAAATGTCTGTGACTATGGCAAAAATCCTGGAGACCTTGCAGTCCAGGCCAGTTGCTCAGACCATGGACACTGCGGTGTCTATGTTCCCCGGTCCCCCTCAGTTGGATCTAATCCGTAATTCAAGGGGGTCCCAGGCATCACAGGCTGAGGGCTCTGACTCCGATGACAGTCCCAGTCCGCCTAAGCGAGCTCGCTGGGAGAGACCCTCCACGTCATCACGCGGATCAGGGTCTCAGCGAGAAGGGTCTCTATATGATGAGACAGAGGTGGGTGATCAGGAGTCTTGTCCTGACGCCGCACTCAATTTGGATACGCCAGATGGTGACGCCATGGTAAATGACCTTATAGCGGCCATCAATAGGCTGTTGGATATTTCTCCCCCAGCCCCTTCAGCAGAGGAGGCAGCTGCCCAGCAGGAGAAATTCCATTTCCTGTATCCCAAGCGTAAATTGAGTACTTTTCTGGACCACTCTGACTTCAGAGAATCCATCCAGAAACACAATACTTATCCGGACAAGCGTTTTTCTAAACGCCTTAAGGATACACGTTATCCTTTTCCCCCTGACGTGGTCAAACGCTGGACCCAGTGTCCAAAAGTGGACCCTCCAATATCCAGGCTTGCAGCTAGATCCATAGTTGCAGTGGAGGATGGGGCTTCACTTAAAGATGCCAATGACAGACAGATGGACCTTTGGTTGAAATCTGTCTATGAAGCTATCGGCGCGTCGTTTGCTCCAGCATTCGCGGCCGTGTGGGCGCTCCAAGCTATTTCAGCTGGTCTGGCACAGGTGGACTCTCTCATACGTCCAGCAGTGCCGCAAGTGGCGTCCCTAACTACACAAATGTCTGCGTTTGCGACCTACGCTATCAATGCGGTACTGGACTCTACGAGCCGTACCTCAATGGCATCCGCCAACTCTGTAGTTTTGCGCAGAGCCTTGTGGTTAAAAGAATGGAAAGCAGATTCTGCTTCTAAAAAATGTTTAACCAGCTTGCCATTATCTGGAGACAGACTGTTTGGTGAGCAATTGGCGGAAATCATTAAACAGTCCAAAGGTAAGGACTCCTCCTTACCCCAGCCCAGATCAAGCAAACCTCCACAGAGGAAGTGGCAGTCAAAGTTTCGGTCCTTTCGAGGCTCGGGCAAGCCCCAATTCTCCTCGTCCAAAGGGACTCAGAAAGAGCAAAGGAGCTCTGATTCCTGGCGGGCTCACTCACGCCCCAAGAAAGCAACCGGAGGTACCGCTTCCAAGGCGGCTGCCTCATGACTTTCGGCCGCCTCCCTCCGCATCCTCGGTCGGTGGCAGGCTCTCCCGCTTTTGCGACATTTGGCTGCCACAGGTCAAAGACCGGTGGGTAACAGACATTTTGTCTCACGGGTACAGGATAGAGTTCAGTTCTCGTCCTCCGCCTCGGTTCTTCAGAACTTCCCCACATCCCGACCGAGCAGATGCCCTTCTGCAGGCGGTGAATTCTCTAAGAGCAGAAGGAGTGGTGGTCCCTGTTCCTCTTCAAGAACGAGGTCAAGGTTTTTACTCCAATCTCTTTGTGGTGCCAAAAAAGGACGGCTCATTCCGTCCTGTTCTGGACCTAAAACTGCTCAACAAGCATGTGAACGCCAGGCGGTTCCGGATGGAATCCCTCCGCTCAGTCATTGCCTCAATGTCTCAAGGAGATTTCCTAGCATCAATAGACATCAAGGATGCTTATCTCCACGTGCCGATTGCTACAGAGCACCAACGCTTTCTACGCTTCGTGATAGGAGACGACCATCTTCAGTTCGTAGCTCTGCCATTTGGTCTGGCGACAGCCCCACGGGTGTTCACCAAGATCATGGCGGCAGTGGTAGCAGTCTTGCACTCTCAGGGACACTCTGTGATCCCTTACTTGGACGATCTACTGGTCAAGGCACCCTCTCAAGAGGCATGCCAACTCAGCTTGACTGTTGCACTGGAGACTCTCCAGACGTTCGGGTGGATCATCAACTTCTCAAAGTCAAATCTGTCACCGACCCAATCACTAACGTATCTTGGCATGGAGTTTCATACTCTCTCAGCGATAGTGAAGCTTCCGCTGGACAAGCAGCGGTCTCTACAGACTGGGGTGCAGGCTCTCATTCAAAGTCAGTCGCACTCCTTAAGACGCCTCATGCACTTCCTCGGGAAGATGGTGGCGGCAATGGAGGCGGTTCCGTTTGCGCAGTTTCATCTGCGCCCACTTCAATGGGACATTCTCCGCCAATGGGACGGGAAGTCAACATCCCTGGACAGGAAAGTCTCCCTTTCCCAGACGGCCAAGGACTCTCTGCAGTGGTGGCTTCTTCCCACCTCATTATCACAGGGAAGATCCTTCCTACCACCGTCTTGGGCGGTGGTCACGACAGACGCGAGTCTGTCAGGGTGGGGAGCAGTTTTTCTCCACCACAGGAGTCCACCCTTCAGATCAATGTTCTGGAAATCAGAGCAGTGTATCTTGCCCTACTAGCCTTCCAGCAGTGGCTGGAAGGAAGGCAGATCCGAATTCAGTCGGACAACTCCACAGCGGTGGCATACATCAACCACCAAGGGGGGACACGCAGTCGGCAAGCCTTCCAGGAAGTCCGGCGGATTCTGATGTGGGTGGAAGCCACGGCCTCCACCATATCCGCAGTTCACATCCCCGGCGTAGAAAACTGGGAAGCAGACTTCCTCAGTCGCCAGGGCATGGACGCAGGGGAATGGTCCCTTCACCCAGACGTGTTTCAGGAAATCTGTCGCCGATGGGGAAGGCCGGACGTCGACCTAATGGCGTCCCGGCACAACAACAAGGTCCCAACCTTCATGGCACGGTCTCGCGATCAAAGAGCGCTGGCGGCAGACGCCCTAGTGCAAGATTGGTCGCAGTTCCGGCTCCCTTATGTGTTTCCACCTCTGGCACTCTTGCCCAGAGTGCTACGCAAGATCAGATCCGATTGCAGCCGCGTCATACTCGTCGCCCCAGACTGGCCGAGGAGGGCGTGGTATCCGGATCTGTGGCAGCTCACGGTCGACCAACCGTGGGCACTACCAGACCGACCAGACTTACTGTCCCAAGGGCCGTTTTTCCATCGGAATTCTGCGGCCCTGAACCTGACTGTGTGGCCATTGAGTCCTGGATCCTAGCGTCTTCAGGATTATCCCAAGGGGTCGTTGCCACCATGAGACAGGCTAGGAAGCCCACGTCTGCTAAGATCTACCACAGAACGTGGAGGATATTCTTATCCTGGTGCTCTGCTCAGGGAGTGTCTCCCTGGCCATTTGCATTGCCTACCTTTCTTTCCTGCAATCTGGGTTAGAAAAAGGTTTGTCGCTCGGCTCCCTTAAAGGTCAGGTCTCGGCGCTATCCGTCTTTTTTCAGAGGCGTTTGGCACGCCTTCCTAAGGTGCGCACGTTCCTACAGGGGGTTTGCCATATCGTACCCCCGTACAAGCGGCCGTTAGATCCATGGGATCTGAACAGGGTACTAGTTGCCCTCCAGAAGCCGCCCTTCGAGCCTCTGAGGGAGGTTTCGCTTTCTAGACTATCACAGAAAGTGGCTTTTCTGGTAGCGATCACATCTCTTCGGAGAGTGTCTGAGCTGGCAGCGCTGTCATCCAAGGCTCCCTTCCTGGTCTTCCACCAGGACAAGGTAGTGCTGCGCCCCATTCAGGAGTTTCTCCCGAAGGTGGTATCCTCTTTTCATCTTAATCAGGATATCTCTTTGCCTTCATTTTGTCCTCATGCAGTTCATCAGTATGAGAAGAATTTACATTTGTTAGATCTGGTGAGAGCACTCAGAATCTACATTTCCCGCACGGCGCCCTTGCGCCGTTCGGATGCACTCTTCGTCCTTGTCGCTGGTAAGCGCAAAGGGTCGCAGGCTTCTAAGGCCACCCTGGCTCGATGGATCAAAGAACCAATTCTTGAAGCCTACCGTTCTGCTGGGCTTACGGTTCCATCAGGGCTGAAGGCCCATTCTACCAGAGCCGTGGGTGCGTCCTGGGCATTGCAACACCAGGCTACGGCTCAACAGGTGTGCCAGGCAGCTACCTGGTCGAGTCTGCACACTTTCACCAAACATTATCAGGTGCATACCTATGCTTCGGCGGACGCCAGCCTAGGTAGAAGAGTCCTGCAGGCGGCAGTTGCCTCCCTATAGGGGAGGGCTGTCTTGCAGCTCTAACATAAGGTATTCTTTACCCACCCAGGGACAGCTTTTGGACGTCCCAATCGTCTGGGTCTCCCAATGGAGCGCCGAAGAAGAAGGGAATTTTGTTACTTACCGTAAATTCCTTTTCTTCTAGCTCCTATTGGGAGACCCAGCACCCGCCCTGTTGTCCTTCGGGATTTTTGGTTTGTTTGCGGGTACACATGTTGTTCATGTTGAACGGTTTTCAGTTCTCCGATGTTACTCGGAGTGAATTTGTTTAAACCAGTTATTGGCTTTCCTCCTTCTTGCTTTTGCACTAAAACTGGTGACCCAGTGATCCCACTGGGGGTGTATAGCCAGAAGGGGAGGGGCCTTACACTTTTTAGTGATAATTGCTTTGTGTGGCCTCCGGAGGCAGTGCTATACACCCAATCGTCTGGGTCTCCCAATAGGAGCTAGAAGAAAAGGAATTTACGGTAAGTAACAAAATTCCCTTCTTTCCTGTATAACCTAAAGCCAGTGCTATACTGGCACTATCAGGCTGATTCTATACATACAGTGGAACCTCGCTTACCGAGTAACCCAGTTAGCGAGTATTTCGCTTAACAAGCAAAGCTTGCCATAAATTTGTAACTCAGTTTACAAGCAAGCTTTGCTGTACGAGCAAATCCTCACCGCACACGCTTCCGGTTCCGTACATCCACCGTGCTCTGAACCGCTTTTGCAGTCCACACAAACACACACAAGCACGCACAAACACACACAAACAAACACACACACATATTATGCTCACCTTACCTTCCGTTCCCTCGCCGGCCTCCTGGAACTTGCAGTTTGCCCATACAGGATGTGTATCGGGTAACCATCGCGACCGATGCCGGACCTTCCACTCCCAGCGCGCTGACGTCAAAGGCGGGACCGCTTGCCTCTGATCGGCCAGCGCGCTGCCTTTGAGTAGCGGCTGACAGGGGAAGTTCCTCCCTCGTCGTGATGCTTGCCGATACACATCCTGTAGCGGCGAACTAAAAGAACCATGAGGCCGGCGATGCAACGGAAGGTACACACATTATGCTCACCTTGCCTTCCGTTCCTTCGCCGGCCTTATGGTTCTTGTAGTTCGCCGCTACAGGATGTGTATCAGCAAGCATCGCGACGAGGGAGGAACCGTCAGCCGCTACTCAAAGGCATAACCATGTGACCAGAAGGGGCAGGGCCTCAGCCAACATAGCTGATACCAGGAAGCAACATTATTTTTCTGTTGGTTGAGGCCCCGTCCCTTCTGGTCACATAGGTATGACATCCGCACAGGTCCTTCTAGCCACTTAGTAAAACACTTCTATAATAGAATTGGCATAAACAACAGATAGGAGGAGGATAGACAGACAGGGTGGCGGGAATCACTATGAATATCCACCCCAGCTATCAGCTTCTGCCACTCAAAAAGCTGCTCATTTTACAAACTTTGCTTGCTTGTGTTACAAAACCTATATATCCGAGCTGACAACTAAAGATATGTATAGAATCAGCCTGATAGCACCAATATAGCACTGGCTTTAGCTTATATAGGAAAATCTTGGCGATTGGTGCGCTTTAATGACACAACTCTAGATTCAAGAGAACAAAGGCTGCACAAACTGAATGGCCGTCTTGTCCACGCATTGTGTCCGGTATCTCGGCTTAACCCTATTTAGGCTATGTGCCCACGCTGCGGATTTTGCGCGGATTTTGCCGCGGATTTGCCGCGGATTTCCCGAAAATCTGCAGCAGCAGCACTTCCAAGCCATTTCAATGGCATTTTGGAAATGCTGTGTCCATGCTGCGGATTTTTCCGCTGCGGATTTGCCGCGGATTTTGATCCGGAAAAATCTGCAGCATGTCAATTGTTTGGTGCAGATTTGGTCCGGATTTTTGGTTTTGAATGGGGGAAAAAAAAAAAAATGAAATCCGCATCAAAATCCGCGGTAAATTCGCGGCAAATCCGCGGGTGCGGATTTGCTGCGAAAATCGCGGATTTTCAGGCAGATAAATCCGGAGGGACATTCTAGCGTGGACACATAGCCTTACAGTCCATGGATGAGAAAAGCTCTCGGCTTAAAACTATCAAGTGCTGCAAGCTGAAACTCCAGTCATCACATATTGAAGGTCAAGGCAAAGATTGATTTTTTTTCTTTCTACATTTTGGAAAATCCCTTTAAGTTCTTTTGCCATCTCGGAGCTTTATGAGAAAATTGATTTTTTTTTTTTTATTATTTCTTTTCTCCAAAAATGGAGCAAGTTAAATAATTACCATGTTTGTCCAAAAATAAGACCAGGTCTTATATGTTTTTGTTTTTATTCTTTGTCGCTCCATTGGGAGACCCAGACAATTGGGTGTATAGCTTCTGCCTCCGGAGGCCACACAAAGTATTACACTTTAAAAAGTGTAACCCCTCCCCTCTGCTATACACCCTCCCGTGCATCACGGGCCCCTCAGTTTTTTGCTTTGTGTTGAAGGAGGCACACATTCACGCAAGCTCCACGTTTTAGTCAGCAGCAGCTGCTGACTTTATCGGATGGAAGAAAAGAGGGCCCCTATGGGGCCCCCGGCATGCTCCCTTCTCACCCCACTCAGGTCGGCGGTGTTGTTAAGGTTGAGGTACCCATTGCGGGTACACAGGCTGGAGCCACATGCCGCTTTCCTTCCCCATCCCTTAGGGGCTCTGGGGAAGTGGGATCCTATCCGGTCATCCAGACACTGGGACCGGGCTCCCTCGGCAGCCCCTGGGGGAATCTGCCGGACAGGAGACTGAGTATCGTCAGGGACATGGCCCTGCATCCACAGGTACTCTGTGTCCCCTTTGGGATGGCGCATAAAGCACCTTGGGCCCAGACGCTGCAGCGACTGCGGCGTGGGTATGGGTCCGGGACTACCGCGCCGACCGTGCACTGCCGGCCGGCCGCGGTTTTAACTTTAGTCCCCGGTTTTTGCGGCCTAGTACAGTATACTCCCGCCCCCAGGCCTGCCAGTCAGGGAAAAGGGCGGGACGGTCGGTATAACGCCGACAGTGAGGGCTGGAGCACACTTAGCTGTCCTCCGCCCCCCTCACTAATCACGCTGGGGCACCAGATTCCCGCACTTTTGTGACTACGCCCACGCCTCCCTCCTCCTCTGAGAACGCCGTCAGCCATTTTTTCAGCACATTCTGCGGTGGAGAACTTCTGGCTGCAGCTAAGGGAGACCCGAGGCAGGGAATCTGGTGGCCACACAGAGCGGTCAGTAAGCCACCTGCCGGTGCTGGACCCCCCAGAGTGCCGAACTGTATATATATATATATTTTTTGTGTATACATTTGCTGGTTCGGCTGTACTGTTAACTTAGGGTTATATATCCCTCAGTGATCACGGTGATCCCTTACTTATCTCCTGGAGGACAACAGCATGTCGTCCGCAAAGAGCAAGGGTACCAAGGCACAGGTTTATTTTGCAACCTGTACCTCTTGTACGGCTATGCTACCTGCAGGTTCCACCTACTCATTGTGTGCAATGCTCGGCCCCTGTGACCCTCACTCAGCCGGAGCCTCAGGCACTGGTGGGACCCCCGGCTCAGGTAGAGACACCGGTCCCCACTGTCCAGGTGACAGGGACAGAGTTTGCAGTTTTGGCTGACAAACTTTCTAAGTCGCTTTCACAGTCCATGGCTCAGTCTATGGACAAATGGTCTGCTAAGATACTAGAAGCCTTGCAGTCCAGACCAACAACACAGATGCAGGGCACTGTGCATTCCTCGTCCCCAGGTCCCCCTCAGTTGGCGCAGCAATCTGCTCCTGAGGTGACACATAGGTCCCACGGTGAGGACTCCGACTCGGACCGCAGTCCCAGGCCGGCTAAGCGGGCTCGCTGGGGACCTTCTTCCACTTCATCACGCTGCTCATGGTCTCAGCATAAGGACTCTCTGGAGGATGAAGCGGAAGGCGCAGCTCAGGGCTCAGACCCTGACGGTGCTCTCAATCTGGATACACCTGAAGGGGACGCCATAGTAAATGACCTTATAGCGTCCATCAACCAGGTGCTAGAATTTTCTCCTCCAACTTAACTGTAGAGGAGGCGGCTTCACAGCAGGAGAAACATCAGTTTCGGTTTCCCAAACGTACACGGAGTGCCTTTTTTCGATCACTCTAACTTCAGAGATGCTGTCCAGAAGCACAGAGCATACCCGGACAAGCGCTTTACTAAGCGCCTTAATGACACACGTTATCCCTTCCCCCCTGACGTAGTCAAGGGTTGGGCTCAGTGTCCAAAAGTGGATCCTCCAGTCTCTAGGCTGGCGGCCAGATCTGTAGTTTCAGTGGCAGATGGCTCATCGCTCAAAGATGCCACTAACAGGCAAATAGAGCTCATGATGAAATCCATATATGAAGCCATAGGAGCATCTTTTGTTCCGGCATTCGCGGCAGTGTGGGCGCTCCAAGCTATCTCAGCTTGTCTGTCTGAGATTACTGCGGTCACACGCACCGCTACTCCGCAGGTTGTGTCTTTGACTTCTCAGGCGTCGGCTTTTTCGTCCTACGCCATGAACGCCGTCCTGGACTCGGTGAGCCGTACAGCGGTAGCATCCACCAATTCGGTGGCAGTCCGCAGAGCCATGTGGCTACGTGAATGGAAGGCAGACTCTGCTTCCAAGAAATTCTTAACCGGTTTGCCATTTTCTGGCGACCGTTTGTTTGGCGAGCAATTGGACGAAATTATTAAACAATCCAAGGGAAAGGACTCGTCCTTACCCCAGTCTAAACAAAACAAACCTCAACAGCGAAAGTTTCAACCGAGGTTTCAGTCCTTTCGGCTCTCGGCCGAGTCACATTCCTCCTCGTCAAACAGGTCGGAGAAGGGCCAGAGGAACCCTTCTGCATGGCGGTCTAAGTCACGGCCTAAAAAGACCGCCGGAGGCACCGCCACCAAGGCGGCCTCTTCATGACTCTCGGCCTCCCCCAACCGCATCCTCGGTCGGTGGCAGGCTCTCCCGCTTTTGCGACGCCTGGTGGCCACATGTCCAAGACCGATGGGTGAGAGACATTCTGTCTCACGGTTACAGGATAGAGTTCAGCTCTCGTCCTCCGACTCGTTTCTGTCATCGCCTCAATGTCACAAGGAGACTTCCTAGCATCAATAGACATCAAGGATGCTTATCTCCATGTGCCGATCGAACGCTTCTTGCGTTTCGCCATTGGGGACGAACAGGCGGTCCTACACTCTCAGGGCCACTCGGTGATCCCTTACTTAGACGATCTCCTAGTCAAGGCACCCTCCTGGGTGGCTTGCCAGCACAGCCTGACCATTGCTCTGGAGACTCTCCAGAGGTTCGGGTGGATCATCAATTTCCCAAAGTCAAAATTGACACCGAACCAATCCCTGACTTACCTCGGGATGGGGTTTCATACTCTGTCAGCGATAGTGAAGCTTCCGCTGGACAAACAGCGTTCACTACAGACAGGGGTCCAATCTCTTCTTCGGGGTCAGTCACACTCCTTGAGACGCCTTATGCACTTCCTAGGGAAGATGGTGGCAGCAATGGAAGCAGTTCCCTTTGCGCAGTTTCATCTGCGTCCACTTCAGTGGGACATTCTCCGCAAATGGGACAAGGGGTCGACGTCCCTAGACAGGAACGTTTCCCTGTCAAGAGCTGCCAGAACCTCCCTTCAGTGGAGGATTCTTCCCACTTCTTTGTCGAAGGGAAAATCCTTCCTGCCCCCATCCTGGGCTGTGGTACGACGGACGCGAGCCTGTCAGGGTGGGGAGCGGTCTTCCTCCACCACAGGGCTCAGGGAACCTGGACTCCGACAGAGTCCTCCCTGCAGAGCAATGTTCTGGAGATAAGGGCAGTGTATCTAGCCCTAAAGGCATTCCAGCGGTGGCTGGAGGGCAGACAGATCCGAATACAATCAGACAACGCCACGGCGGTCGCATACATCAACCACCAGGGCGGCACACGCAGTCGTCAAGCCTTCCAAGAAGTTCGGTGGATTCTGCTGTGGGCGGAAGCCACAGCCTCCACCATCTCCGCAGTTCACATCCCGGGCGTAGAAAACTGGGAAGCAGACTTTCTCAGTCGCCAGGGCATGGACGCAGGGGAATGGTCTATTCACCCGGACGTGTTTCAAGAGATCTGTTGCCGCTGGGGAACGCCGGACGTCGATCTAATGGCGTCTCGGCACAACAACAAAGTCCCAGCTTTCATGGCACGGTCTCAGGATCACAGGGCGCTGGCGGCAGATGCATTAGTTCAGGACTGGTCGCAGTTTCGACTACCTTATGTATTTCCCCCTCTGGCACTACTGCCCAGAGTGTTACGCAAGATCAGGTCCGACTGCAGCCGCGCCATCCTCGTCGCTCCAGACTGGCCGAGGAGATCGTGGTACCCGGATCTGTGGCACCTCACGGTGGGTCAACCGTGGGCACTCCCAGACCGAACAGACTGGTTATCTCAAGGGCCATTTTTCCATCTGAATTCTGCGGCCCTCAACCTGACTGTGTGGCCATTGAGTCTTGGCTCCTAGCGTCATCAGGGTTATCTCAAGATGTCATTGCCACCATGAGACAGGCCAGGAAACCAACGTCCGCCAAGATCTACCACAGGACTTGGAAGATCTTCTTAGCCTGGTGCTCCGATCGGGGTTTTGCTCCCTGGCCGTTTGCATTGCCCACTTTTCTGTCCTTTCTTCAATCAGGATTGGACAAGGGTTCGTCTCTCGACTCTCTCAAGGGACAAGTGTCGGCGCTTTCCGTGTTTTTTCAAAAGCGTCTAGCCAGACTCTCGCAGGTCCGTACGTTCCTGCAGGGAGTTTGCCACATAGTCCCACCTTACAAGCGTCCGCTAGAACCCTGGGATCTTAACAAGGTGCTGACGGCTCTCCAGAAGCCACCTTTCGAGCCGATGCGGGAGATCTCTCTATCTCGCCTTTCACAGAAAGTGGCCTTCCTAGTGGCAGTCACTTCACTTAGGAGAGTATCTGAGCTAGCAGCGCTGTCAGGCAAAGCCCCCTTCATGGTGTTTCACCAGGATAAGGTGGTCCTGCGTCCGGTCCCGGACTTTCTCCCCAAGGTGGTATTCCCTTTTTCATCTCAATCAGGATATCTCCTTGCCTTCTTTTTGCCCTCATCCAGTTCACCAATGTGAAAAGGATTTGCACTTGTTAGACCTCGTGAGAGCACTCAGAATCTACATTTCTCGCACGGCGCCCCGGCGCCGTTCGGATGCGCTCTTGGTCCTTGTCGCTGGCCAGCGTAAGGGGTCTCACGCTTCCAAGTCAACCTTGGCTAGGTGGATCAAGGAACCGATTCTTGAAGCCTACCGTTCATCGGGGCTTCAGATTCCTTCAGGGCTAAAAGCCCATTCTACCAGGGCCGTAGGCGCGTCCTGGGCTTTGCGGCACCAGGCTACGGCTCAGCAGGTGTGTCAGGCGGCTACCTGGTCGAGTCTGCACACCTTCACAAAACACTATCAGGTGCATGCCTATGCTTCGGTAGAGGCTAGCCTAGGTAGGCGAGTCCTTCAGGCGGCAATTGCCCACCTGTAGGAGGGGGCCGGTTTCCGGCTGTTTTTATCGAGGTATTCTGTTACCCACCCAGGGATTGCTTTTGGACATCCCAATTGTCTGGGTCTCCCAATGGAGCGACAAAGAAGAAGGGAATTTTGTTTACTTACCGTAAATTCCTTTTCTTCTAGCTCCTATTGGGAGACCCAGCACCCGCCCCTGTTCCCTTCGGGCTGTTGTTCTTTTGTGTACACATGTTGTTCATACTCAATTGTTCTTTTGGTTCATGGTTTCAGTTCTCCGAACATCCTTCGGATTGATTTTACCTTAGACCAATTTATAAGTTTCCTCCTTCCTGCTTTGGCACCAAAACCGAGGGGCCCGTGATGCACGGGAGGGTGTATAGCAGAGGGGAGGGGTTACACTTTTTAAAGTGTAATTACTTTGTGTGGCCTCCGGAGGCAGAAGCTATACACCCAATTGTCTGGGTCTCCCAATAGGAGCTAGAAGAAAAGGAATTTATGGTAAGTAAACAAAATTCCCTTCTTTGCTCTGCAAGATGGGCTAGGGCTTATCTTCAAGGGATGTTTTATTTTTTTTCCCCATAATCAACAATCCACATTTATTCTTGAACCAAAAAAAAAAAATCGACATTTATTAACATATAATCATCACATTTTGGAACATCAACATAATCTTACAAACCCTGCACATAACACGTGTTGTATGTGTACTGTATGTATATGTATACATACAGTGTGTGTGTGTGTGTATATATAAATATATAATAAATATATATATATATATATATATATATATATGAATAGATATGGAGAGAGAGAGATAGATACATACATATATATATAGATATATATATACTGTGTGTATATATATATATATATATATATATATATATATATATATATATATATATATATATATATATATATATATAAAATATAATATAATGGGTGGTTCAAAAGTAGGTGGACAATATGTGTAATAGGGTTATGAGGGGGTATATTTATCAAACATGGTGTAAAGTGAAACTGACTTAGGGGCACTTTGCACGTTGCGACGCACTCGACATCGTAGTGTGTAAATCCTAGGTGATACGATTAACGATCGCAAAATCGTCGTAATCGTATCATCGGTGTAGTGTCTGTGCTGTGATGTTTATTCCTAAGCAACCGCCCATAATCGCGGGACGGCGCTTTCCCCCTCGGCCTGCTTCTTTCTGCGCAAGCGCGCTGCTGCTGACCTCACTTCGCCTCCTTCCCATCTTGCCCCGAGGCAGGAAATAGATGGGAAGAGCGCGGAGCAGTGACTACACCGAAAGCGCGGTCCCGCGATTATGGGCGGTTGCTTAGGAATAAACATCACAGCACCGCCCATAATCTTAACCCTGCGTGCACGTGACGCTGGGCACAGTGCTCATCCCCGAGAGATGGGCACTGGGCATGCGCGGGGATGGCTGGAGCAGTGGGCGGCGTCCAGAAGTATTGAAATCAGCGATGGGGGCGGCATACAGGACCAGGGGGCAGAATAACGGCCATCAGGCAGCCCGCCCCCGTGACGGATTTACAGAATCAGAAGCCAAAAAGGTACAACTTTATAAACACTTTTTTTCGGTCAGAAAGTGGGCACAATCATAACAGGGACCTTTATAGAATGCAGCCCAGGAGCTGCAGAGGGGGAATCTGTTAGGTTTTAGGGGACATTTCTGCTGACAGGTTCCCTTTAATTTTTCTGAGCAGTGTATGTAATATATATATATATATATATATATATATATATATATATATATATATATATATAGTATATACTTTATATATACACATACTTACACACTGCACATACATACCAGCCTGTCTCTTCTTCAGCTTTAGACTCCTGCAATTAAGAGACCTTTGGTAACATCGTGGTCACAAAAGTCCTTAAAGGGAACCTGTCAATAAGCTGCGGCCAGCAACAGTGAGCCCTTATATACAGCATACCAGAATACTGTATATAAGAGCCCAGGCCGCTCTGTAGGACATAAAAAACAGCTTTATAATACTCACCTAAATGGCGGTCCGGTCTGATGGGTGTTGCTGCTCTCCGATCCGGCGCCTCCTCTCTACTGCGATCTCTATCCTCCTTCTACCTAGCCCACTGTGGATGATGCGTCTACGCCATTCACACAGAGGCCTCCATTGCGGTCCTGCACAGGTGCACTTTGATCAGCTCTGCTGAGGTTAAAGACCGCCCGCGCATGCGCACTATAAGACTTTGATCTCCCCTGAGCAGATCGGATCAAAGTGCGCCTGCGCAGGACCTCAATACTGGCTAGTGTGGCTGATGTAGGACACGTCATCCACACTGGGCTGGGAAGGTGGACGGAGATCGCAGCAGAGAGCAGGCACCAGTCCGGAGAGCAGCGATACCTATCAGACCGGACCGCCCCCCTAGGTGAGTATAGTAAAAGTGCTTTTCTTTGTCGCTCCATTGGGAGACCCAGACAATTGGGTGTATAGCTTCTGCCTCCGGAGGCCACACAAAGTATTATACTTTAAAAAGTGTAACCCCTCCCCTCTGCTATACACCCTCCCGTGCATCACGGGCTCCTCAGTTTTATGATTTGTGTGGAAGGAGGCACACATTCACGCAAGCTCCACAAGTTAGTCGGCAGCAGCTGCTGACTATATCGGATGGAAGAAAAGAGGGCCCATAACAGGGCCCCCAGCATGCTCCCTTCTCACCCCACTCTGAGTCGGCGGTGCTGTTAAGGTTGAGGTACCCATTGCGGGTACACAGGCTGGAGCCACATGCTGTTTTTCCTTCCCCATCCCTTAGGGGCTCTGGGAGAAGTGGGATCCTATCCGGTCATCCAGACACTGGGACCGGTCTCCCTCCGCAGCCCCTGGGGGAATCTGCCGGACAGGAGACGGAGTATCGTCAGGGACATGGCCCTGCATCCACAGGTACTCTGTGTCCCCGTTGGGACGGCGCATAAAGCACCTTGGGCCCAGACGCTGCAGCGACTGCGGCGTGGGTATGGGTCCGGGACTACCGCGCCGACCGTGCACTGCCGGCCGGCCGCGGTTTTAACTTTAGTCCCCGGCTTTTGCGGCCTAGTATGGGATTCTCCCGCCCCCAGGCCTGCCAGTCAGGGAAAAGGGCGGGACGGTCGGTATGACGCCGACAGTGAGGGCTGGAGTACACTGAGCTGTCCTCCGCCCCCCTCACTACTCACGCTGGGGCACCAGATTCCCGCACTTTGGGGGAATCTGCCGGACAGGAGACGGAGTATCGTCAGGGACATGGCCCTGCATCTACAGGTACTCTGTGTCCCCGTTGGGACGGTGCATGAAGCACCTTGGCCTCAGACGCAGCTGCGACTGCGGTGTGGATTTTTTGTCTGGGACTACCGCGCCGACCGTGCCTGTTTGCCGGCCGCGGTTTTTACTTTAGTCCCCGGCTTTTGCGGCCTAGTGTGTTAAACTCCCGCCCCTGAGCCTGCCAGTCAGGGAGAAAGGCGGGACGGTCGGTATGATGCCGACAGTGAGGGCTGGAGCACACCTCGCTGTCCTCCGCCCCCCCTCACTGATCACTATAGGCCACCAGATTCCCGCACTTTTGTGACTACAGGGACAGAGCCCTGCATCATAAGGTACTCTGTGTCTCCTGAGGGACGGTGCATGCAGCATCTGTGTTACAAACGCCGCAGCGGTTGCTGACTGGTTTGTGAGACTGGGACTACCGCGCCGACCGCGCCATGTTTGCCGGCCGCGTTTTTAAATTTAGTCCCCGGCTCTTACGGCCTAGTGCCATATACTCCCGTTCTCGGGCCTGCCAGTCAGGGGTAACGACGGGACGGCCGACTGGACGTCGGCAGGGAGGGCTGGAGCATACGTTGGTATCCTCCTTCCCCCTCACTGAGCACTGGGGGGCACCAGTTTTTCAGGTGCTGCCCCCCCCCCTTGGTGCCGCAGTGTATATATATATATATATATATATATATATATATATATATGTTTATTTATATGGTATATGATCTCACTGTTCGGCAGCATTATTTGCTTTTGGCTGTATACCCTCACAGATTACTCTGCGGACGACATGCTGTTGTCTGCTCTTAAAGAGTAAGGGTGCCAAGGCACTGGCTTATTTTACAACCGGTACCTCTTGTGCGGCTATATTACAGGCACTGCACAGATGACAGCGACAGAGTTTGCATGATGGAATCAGCAAATCTCTGAATAGCTTTCACATTCCAGGACTCAGTCTCTGGACAGAGGGTCTGCTAAGATACTGGAAGCCTTGCAGTCCAGACCGATAACACAGGGCCAGGGAGCGGTGAGTTCATCGCTCCCGGGTCCCTCTGGGTCGGTACAACATCCTGGGGTAACACCCAGATCCCAGAACTCCGTCACGGACCGCGGCCTATGATAGGCTAAGCGGGCCCGCTGGGAACCTTCCCCGAATTCATCAGGAGTGCGTGTTTTCGATCACTCTAACTCCAGAGGGGCCGTCCAGTAGCACAGAACTTGACGGACAAGCGCTTACTAAGCGCCTTATTGACACGCGTTACCCTTTTCCCCCCTGAAGGGCTTAAGGGTTGGACTCAGTGTCACAGGGAGGATCCTCCAGTCTCTAGGCTGGCGGCTAGATCCGTAGTATTAGGGGCAGATGTCCATCTCTCACGAATGCCACTGACAGGCAAATAACGCTTATGATGAAATCCATCTATGAAGCCATAGTCGCATCTTTCTTTGTCGCTCCTAATTGGGAGACCCAGACAATTGGGTGTATAGCTACTGCCTCCGGAGGCCGCACAAAGTACTACACTTAAAACTGTAAGGCCCCTCCCCTTCTGGCTATACACCCCCCCGTGGGATCACGGGTTCCTCAGTTTTTTGCTTTGTGCGAAGGAGGTCAGACACGCACGCATAGCTCCACTGTTTAGTCAGCAGCAGCTGCTGACTATGTCGGATGGAAGAAAAGAGGGCCCATACAGGGCCCCCAGCATGCTCCCTTCTCACCCCACTTTCTGTCGGCGGTGTTTGTTAAGGTTGAGGTACCCATTGCGGGTACGGAGGCTGGAGCCCACATGCTGATTCCTTCCCCATCCCCATTAGGGTTCCGGGTGAAGTGGGACTTTACCGGTCTCCAGGCACTGAGACCGTGCTCCATCCGCAGCCCCTGGAGAAGCCGCTGGATATGGAGCTGAGTATCGTCAGGGACAGACCCTGCTCCGTCAAGGTACTCTGTGTCCCCGTGCATACCGCGCGCACACCGCAGCATGGCTGGGTGTGTTAGTGCGCCGGGGACATCAGCGCTGCTGCGCTTGTGCCATTTCCTCACTACAGCTTGGCTGAGTGGGTAGACTTAGGGCGAACGGTCGCGCCGGCCGCTGGGGTCAGTCACACTGCGACGCGGCTGGGACTTGTGGTGCGCCGGGGACTTCCGCGCTGGCCGTGCATATATCACGGCCGCGCTTATTACTACAGTCCCCGGCTTTTGCGGCCTAGTTCGTCTCGTTCCCGCCTCCGCACCTGCCAGTCAGGAGGAGGGCGGGACGCCGTACAGAGCATCAGCGCTGAGGGCTGGAGTCTGTTTTACATACTCCAGCCCTCACACCAGGCACAGTAGGACGCAGTTTCCCGCACTTTGTTTGTGGCACGCCCACGGTCCGCCCCTCTTCACAGGACGCCGGCAGCCATTCCTGTCTGCACGCTGAGCTGGAGAGGGGAGCCTGGGAGACCCAGACACGGGATTCTACGACCTCATACCCGCTTTTCAGCGGGCGGTAAGCAGCCCTCAAGGGCTCACCCCCACTTGTGCCGTTGTGTACTTGGTATTTTGTGTTTGCAAATACTTTTCACTGTACGGTCGCTGGTGATTCTCGGCTATATACCCTCCTAGATTGCAAGGAGGCAACAGCATGTCGTCCGTTAAACGCAAGGGTGCCAAGGCACAGACTTTATATGCTGCCTGTACCGCATGTGGGGCTACTCTACCGGCAGGTTCCACTGACCCCCATTGTGTGCAGTGCTCGGCCCCTGCAGCACTTGCTCAGCCGGGGCCTCTGCTAGACGTGACCCAGGGTGTACCACCTGTGAATGCTGTCCAGGTGACAGGAACGGAGTTTGCAGCTTTTGCTGATAGATTGTCTATGACAATGTCTAAGATTCTTGAAACACTGCAGTCTAGACCGGTAACTCAGACCACGGACACTGTTGAATCATTGCTCCCTGGTCCCCCTCAACTGGAACACTTCCGGGCTCCGGGGGTGTCACATGCACCCCAGGGTGACGGCTCTGACTCGGACGACAGTCCCAGACAGCCTAAGCGGGCTCGCTATGAGGGGCCCTCAACTTCGTCTCACTGGTCAGGATCCCAGCGGGATGAATCTATGGGTGATGAGGCGGATGTAACTGATCAGGATTCTGATCCTGGGACCGCTCTCAATCTGGATACACCGGATGGTGACGCCATAGTGAATGATCTTATAGCGTCCATCAATAAGATGTTAGATATTTCTCCGCCAGCTCCTCCTGAGGAGGAGTCAGCTTCACAGCATGAGAAATTCCATTTCAGATATCCCAAGCGTAAATTAAGCTCTTTTCTGGACCACTCTGACTTTAGAGACGCAATCCAGAAACACCACGCTTATCCCGATAAGCGGTTTTCCAATCGGCTTAAAGATACACGCTATCCTTTTCCCCCTGACGTGGTCAAGGGCTGGACCCAGTGTCCCAAGGTGGACCCTCCAATCTCCAGGCTTGCAGCTAGATCCTTAGTTGCAGTGGAAGATGGAGCGGCACTTAAAGATGCCACTGACAGACAGATGGAGCTCTGGTTGAAATCCATCTATGAAGCTATTGGAGCGTCGTTGGCGCCAGCATTCGCAGCCGTATGGGCACTCCAAGCTATTTCAGCTGGGCTTACACAAGTCGACACTGTCACACGTACATCTGCTCCGCAGGTGGCACCATTGACCTCTCAGATGTCTGCATTCGCGTCTTACGCGATTAATGCTGTCCTAGACTCTACGAGCCGTACGGCGGTGGCGTCAGCCAACTCCGTAGTTTTACGCAGAGCCTTGTGGTTGAGGGAATGGAAGGCAGATTCTGCTTCCAAGAAGTGCTTAACCAGTTTGCCTTTTTCTCGTGACCGATTGTTTGGTGAGCGTTTGGATGAAATCATTAAACACTCCAAGGGTAAGGATTCATCCTTACCTCAACACAGACAAAACAAACCCCAACAAAGGAGGGGTCAGTCTGGTTTTCGGTCCTTTCGAGGCTCAGGCAGGTCCCAATTCTCCTCGTCTAAGAGGACTCAAAAGGATCAGAGAGGCTCAGATTCTTGGCGGACTCAATCACGCTCAAAAAAGACAGCAGGAAGAACCGTCACCAAGACGGCTTCCTCATGACTCTCAGTCTCCTCTTTCCGCATCCTCGGTCGGTGGCAGGCTCTCCCGCTTTGGCGACATTTGGCTGTCACAGGTCAAAGACCGTTGGGTGAGAGACATTCTGTCTCACGGGTACAGGATAGAGTTCAGCTCTCGTCCTCCAACTCGTTTCTTCAGAACTTCTCCACCGCCCGACCGGGCCGATGCTCTGCTGCAGGCGGTGGCCGCTCTAAAGGCGGAAGGAGTGGTGACTTCCGTTCCTCTTCAGGAACAAGGTCACGGTTTTTACTCCAATTTGTTTGTGGTGCCAAAGAAGGACGGGTCGTTTCGTCCCGTCCTGGATCTAAAGTTGCTCAACAAACACGTAAAAACCAGGAGGTTCCGGATGGAATCTCTCCGCTCCGTCATCGCCTCAATGTCTCAAGGAGATTTCCTAGCATCAATAGACATCAAGGATGCTTATCTCCACGTGCCGATTGCGCCAGAGCATCAGCGTTTTCTACGCTTCGTTATAGGAAGCGAACACCTGCAGTTCGTAGCGCTACCTTTCGGGCTGGCGACAGCCCCTCGGGTCTTCACCAAGGTCATGGCTGCAGTAGTAGCAGTCCTGCACTCGCAGGGTCACTCTGTGATTCCGTATTTGGACGATCTACTTATCAAGGCACCCTCTCAAGAGGCATGCCAACACAGTTTGAACGTGGCACTGAAGACTCTCCAGAGTTTCGGGTGGATTGTCAGCTTTGCAAAGTCAAATCTAACCCCGACCCAATCACTAACATATCTTGGCATGGAGTTTCATACTCTCTCAGCGATAGTGAAACTTCCACTGGACAAGCAGTGCTCGCTGCAGACAGGGGTGCAATCTCTCCTTCAGGGCCAGTCGCACACCTTGAGGCGCCTCATGCATTTCCTAGGGAAAATGGTGGCAGCAATGGAAGCAGTCCCTTTCGCGCAGTTTCATCTGCGCCCTCTACAATGGGACATTCTCCGCCAATGGGACGAGAAGTCGACGTCCCTCGACAGGGATGTTTCCCTCTCTCAGACAGCCAAGGATTCTCTCCGGTGGTGGCTTCTTCCCACCTCTTTGTCAAAAGGAAGGTCGTTCCTACCCCCATCCTGGGCGGTAGTCACGACAGATGCGAGCCTATCAGGGTGGGGAGCAGTGTTTCTTCACCACAGGGCTCAGGGTACGTGGACTCGGAAAGAGTCCACCCTTCAGATCAATGTTCTGGAAATCAGAGCAGTCTATCTTGCCCTGCAAGCCTTCCAACAGTGGCTGGAAGGCAAGCAGATCCGAATTCAGTCGGACAATTCCACGGCGGTGGCGTACATCAACCACCAAGGGGGAACACGCAGTCGGCAAGCCTTCCAGGAAGTAAGGCGGATTCTGTCGTGGGTGGAAGACACAGCATCCACCATATCCGCAGTTCACATCCCAGGCGTGAAAAACTGGGAAGCAGATTTTCTCAGTCGCCAGGGCATGGACGCAGGGGAATGGTCCCTTCACCCGGACGTGTTTCAGGAGATCTGTCGCCGCTGGGGGATGCCGGACGTCGACCTGATGGCGTCACGACACAACAACAAGGTCCCGGTTTTCATGGCACGATCTCACGATCACCGAGCTTGGGCGGCAGACGCCTTAGTTCAAGATTGGTCACAGTTCCGGCTACCTTATGTGTTCCCACCTCTGGCACTGTTGCCCAGAGTGCTCCGAAAGATCAGGTCCGACTGCCGCCGCGCCATTCTCGTCGCTCCAGACTGGCCAAGGAGGTCGTGGTACCCGGATCTGTGGCACCTCACGGTAGGCCAACCGTGGGCGCTACCAGACCGTCCAGACTTGCTGTCTCAAGGGCCGTTTTTCCATCTGAATTCTGCGGCCCTGAACCTGACTGTGTGGCCATTGAGTCCTGGATCCTAGGGGCCTCAGGTTTATCTCATGAGGTGGTTGCCACCATGAGACAGGCTAGGAAACCATCCTCTGCCAAGATCTACCACAGGACGTGGAAGATATTCCTATCTTGGTGCTCTGCCCAGGGAGTTTCTCCCTGGCCATTTGCATTGCCTATTTTTCTTTCCTTCCTGCAGTCTGGGTTGGAAAAAGGTTTGTCGCTTAGCTCCCTTAAAGGTCAAGTCTCCGCGCTATCCGTATTTTTTCAGAAACGCCTAGCGCGACTTCCTAAGGTACGCACGTTCCTGCAAGGAGTCTGTCATATCGTCCCTCCTTACAAGCGGCCGTTGGAGCCCTGGGATCTGAACAAGGTTCTAATTGCTCTCCAGAAGCCGCCTTTCGAGCCTATGAAGGAGATTTCCTTTTCTCGGCTTTCACAGAAAGTGGCTTTTCTAGTGGCGGTCACGTCTCTTCAGAGAGTGTCCGAGCTGGCGGCGTTATCTTGCAAATCTCCCTTCCTGGTGTTTCACCAGGACAAGGTAGTTCTGCGTCCAATTCCAGAGTTTCTTCCCAAGGTGGTATCTTCCTTTCATCTCAATCAGGATATCACTTTACCGTCTTTGTGTCCGCATCCAGTTCACCAATTCGAAAAGGGTTTGCATTTGTTGGACCTGGTGAGAGCACTCAGGATCTACATTTCCCGCACGGCGCCCCTGCGCCGCTCGGATGCACTCTTTATCCTGGTCGCTGGTCAGCGTAAAGGGTCGCAAGCTTCCAAATCCACCCTTGCGCGGTGGATCAAGGAACCAATTCTTCACACCTACCGTTCTGCTGGGCTTCCGATTCCATCTGGACTGAAGGCCCATTCTACCAGAGCCGTGGGTGCGTCCTGGGCATTACGGCATCAGGCTACGGCTCAGCAGGTGTGCCAGGCGGCTACCTGGTCGAGTCTGCACACTTTTACCAAACATTATCAGGTGCATACCTTCGCTTCGGCGGATGCCGGCCTAGGTAGACAAGTCCTTCAGGCGGCGGTGGCCCACCTGTAGGAAAGGTCTGCTTGACAGCCCTATCACGAGGTATTCTTTTACCCACCCAGGGACTGCTTTTGGACGTCCCAATTGTCTGGGTCTCCCAATTAGGAGCGACAAAGAAGAAGGGAATTTTGTTTACTTACCGTAAATTCCTTTTCTTCTAGCTCCAATTGGGAGACCCAGCACCCGCCCTGTTTTTTCTTAGGGATTTTGTTTTTCGGGTGCACATGTTGTTCATGTTAATAAGTTCAGTTCTCCGATGTTGTTTATCGGATTGAATTTGTTTTTGAAACAGTTATTGGCTTTCCTCCTTCTTGCTTTTGCACTAAAACTGAGGAACCCGTGATCCCACGGGGGGGTGTATAGCCAGAAGGGGAGGGGCCTTACACTTTTAAGTGTAGTACTTTGTGCGGCCTCCGGAGGCAGTAGCTATACACCCAATTGTCTGGGTCTCCCAATTGGAGCTAGAAGAAAAGGAATTTACGGTAAGTAAACAAAATTCCCTTCTTTGCTCCAGCCTTCGCAGCCGTGAGGGCACTCCAAGCTATCTCAGCTTCTCTGGCTGAGATTATTTCAGTTGCACATACATCTGCCACGCAGGTTGTGTCCTTCACTTCTCAGGCATAGGTTTTTTCGTTCTACGCCATGAACGCCGTTCCTGGACTCTGCGAGCCGTACAGCGGTAGCATCAACCAATTCAGTGGCAGTCTGCAGGGCCATGTGGCTACGTGACGGGAAGGCAGGCTCTGCTTCCGAGAAGTTCTTAACCGGTTTGCCATTTTCTGGCGACCGTTTGTTTGGCGAGCAATTGGATGAAGTTACTAGACAGTCTCGTCCTTGCCCCAGTCCAAGACCGATGGGTGAGAGACATTCTGTCTCACGGTTACAGGATACAGCTCTGCTCTCGTCCTCAGACTCGTTTCTTCAGAACATCTCCGCCCCCCGACTTTTTCAGGCGGTGAACACTCTGAAGCATCGATGTCACAAGGAGACTTCCTAGCATCAATTGACATCAAGGATGCTTATCTCCATGTGCCGATCGCACCCGAGCTTCAACGCCTTCTGCGTTTCGCCATCAGGGACGAACACTTTCAGTTCGTGGCACTGCCATTCGGCCTGGCGACAGCCCCACGGGTCTTCACCAAGGTCATGGCAGCAGTGGTGGCGGTCCTACAGGGCCACTCGGTGATCGCTTACCTAGACGATCCTCTAGTCAAGACACCCTCCTGGGTGGCATGTCAACACAACCTGACCATTGCTCTGGAGACTCTCCAGGGATTCGGGTGGATCATCAAAATTCCAAGGTCAAAACTGACACCGACCCAATCACTGACTTATCTCGGGAGGGAGTATTATACTCTCTCAGCGATAGTGAAGCTTCCGCTGCATAGTCAGCGTTCACTACAGACAGGGGTGCAATCTCTCCTTCGGGCCCAGTCACCCCTTGAGGCGCCTCATGCACTGTCCCAGGAAGATGGTGGCAGCAAGGGACGCAGTTCCCTTGCGCAGTTTCGTTTGCGTCCGATTCTATCGGACACCGCAAATGGGACAGGAGGTCGACGTCCCTAGGCAAGAACGTCTCTCTTTCCCTTGCAGCAAAACCTCTCTTCAGTGGTGTCTTCTTTCCACTTCCTGGGCGAAGGAAAAATCCTTCCGGCCCCCAGCCGGGGCTGGGGGTCACGACGGACGCGAGTCTGTCAGGGTGGGGAACGGTCTTCCTCCACCACTCGGCTCAGGGAACCTGGACTCCGACAGAGTCCTCCCCTCGGTTCAATGTTCTGGAGATAAGGGCAGTGGATCTAGCCCTAAGGGTGTTCCAGCGGTAGCTGGACGGCAGGCAGATCCGAATTCAGTCGGACAACGCCAAGGCAGTTGCGTACATCAACCACCAGGGCGGCACACGCAGTCATCAAGCTTTCCGAGCAGTTCGGCGGATTCGGCTGTGGGCGGAAGCCACAGCCTCCAACATCTCCGCAGTTCACATCCCGGGCGTAGAAAACTGGGAAGCAGATTTTTCTCAGTCGCCAGGGCATGGACGCAGGGGAATGGTCTTCACCCGCACGTGTTTCTAGAGATCTGTTGCCGTTGGGGAACGCCGGACGTCGATCTAATGGCGTCTCAGCACTACAACAAAGTCCCGGCATTCATGGCTCGGTCCAAGGATCACAGAGCTCTGGCGGCAGACGCGCTAGTTCACGACTGGTCGCAGTTTCGACTGCCTTATGTATTTCCTCCTCTGGCACTACTGCCCAGAGTGTTACGCAAGATCAGGTCAGATTGTCGCCGCACCATCCTCGTTGCTCCAGACTGGCCGAGGTGATCGTGGTACCCGGATCTGTGGCACCTCACGGTGGGTCAACCGTGGACTCTCCCAGACCGACCAGACTTGCTGCCTTAAGGGCCATATTTCCTTCTGAATTCTACGGCTCTAATCCTCACTGTGTGGTGGCTCCTAGCGTCATCAGGGATATCTCCAGATGTCATTGCCACCATGAGACAGGCCAGGAAACCAACGTCCGCCAAGATCTATCACAGGACTTGGAGGATCTTCTTATCCTGGTGCTCTAATCAGGGTTTTACTCCCTGGCCATTTGCCTTGCAAAGGGTGGCCTTCCTAGTGGCAGTCACATCACTCAGAAGAGTATCTCAGCTGGCAGCGCTGTCATGCAAAGCCCCCTTCCTGGTGTTTCACCAGGATAGGGTGGTTCTACGTCCGGTCCCGGACTTTCTCCCTAAGGTATCCCCGTTTCGTCTTACCCTCTTTGGGTCCGCATCCAGTTCACCAATGTGAAAAGGATTTGCATTTATTAGATCTGGTGAGAGCACTCCGGCTCTACATTTCTCGCACGGCGCCCCTGCGCCGGTCTGATGCGCTCTTGTCCTTATCGCGGACCAGAGTAAGGGATTTCAGGTTTTCAAGTCAACCTTGGCTCGGTGAATCAAGGAACCGATTCTTGAAGCCTACCGTTCTGTTGGGCTTCCGATTCCTGCAGGGCTGAAGGCCCATTCTACCAGAGCCGTCGGTGTCCTGGGCATTGCGGCACCGGGCTACGGCTCAGCAGGTGTGTCAGGCAGCTACCTGGTCTAGTGTTACGAACCGGCGCCGCCATAGCCGCAAGCAGCCTGCTGCGGTTCCTGTTGCGCCCAGGCGCCGGCTGCCGTTCTTGGCCGTGCCTCGGGTCGTCCAGTTGGCTGTTCCTTCCACCACGTCTAAGTGTGGAGAGGCGGCTAGTGCGCATGCGTGCGCCGATTTACCCCAGCTAGAGTTTAAGTCCGGTGTTTTGCCTAGTGAGCATGCTCAGCCTGTTTGTGTTATGTCTGAGACTAAGTCCTCAGTTCAGGCTATTGAGCATGCTCAAACTGATAGTCTGCTTTCTAAGCCTGTGGCTCAGGCTACTGAGCATGCTCAGACACTTAGTGCATCAGAGGCTAGGTCCGGTAAGGACCTCACTGAGCATGTCCGTGAGGTGGCAGGCCCTGATAGGGCAGAGGGTGTCAGGTGTCCTGATGACGTGGCAACTCCGGACTGGCTCGCAGAGGCCCGCCCCTATGATCTGGCACCTCAGTATTGGTCGTCAGACGATGACTGGTGAAGTGTTTGGGGCGTGGCTGCCATAAGGTCATCAATGACGTGGCGGTTCCGGATAGGTCGCATGTGACGTCACTGATGACATGGCACTCTGCTATTGGACCTTGGTGGTTCCACCCTGGGTTTGAGGTGGACCCAGGTTATAAAAGGGGCTGGAGACAACATGGAGGTGCGCAGTCTTCACTTTTGCTCAGTCAGAGCACACCTCCATGTTAGAGCCTCATTGCGGCATAAGCCTATGTTGGGAAGTGGTAGGTAGGGTTAGGCGAACGGTGCCTGTCACGCCAAGATTCGTGGCTCGGCACATCAGGGTCAGGCGCCGTGCTTCCCTCCTGCCGTTCCAGTCTTGCTATAGCAGCCCAGTGGCGTTAACTGGGCTGCGGCTGCTGTGCTTCCTGTCCGATTGTGCCCCCTACGCACACGGACAACGCACCTGCTGCGCCACCTGTCCGATTGTGCCTCCTACGCACACGGACAACGCACCTGCTGCGCCACCTGTCCGGTTGTGCCCCCTATGCGCACGGACAGCGTACCCCAGGACCCCTGTGGAGTTAACAGGGTGTTCCTTATCCTCCTCGGCTTCCCGGTCAACGCTACTGGTGTACCCATTTGGCCTGACGTGTCCTACACACACGTGGCCAGTCAAGAGGTGGCCAGAAACGCTAATCGGAGGACCGCTCGGCCTGACGTGTCCTACACACGTGGCCGACAGGGCGCTTTCGTGGCGGTCTTCCGGTCAACGCTACCTGGTTACCACCCGGCCTGACGTGTTTCCTGCACACGTGGTTGGTGTGGCGCTAGGTGCACCAAAACGCTAGTCGGGTTGTCGTCCGGTCTGACGTGTCCCAACACACGTGACCGGTTCCCAGAGTTCCTGGGTTATCTCAGAGCCATCCAGCTCTATAGTCTCCGCCTAACCCTCAGGTGCCAGCAGCTCCTTTGTCATCTGGAGCACGGTGGGCCCCGACTGGCGATTAGGATATATACCCCCTGGTCCTAATCTGCCGGTTCCCCCGTAACATCTAGTCTGCACACTTTCACGAAACACTATCAGGTGCATGCCGATGATTCGGCAGATGCCAGCCTAGGTAGGCGACTCCTTCAGGCGGCAGTTGCCCACCTGTAAGAGGGGGCCGTTTTTCGGCTCTTTTTATCGAGGTATTCTTTTACCCACCCAGGGATTGCTTTTGGACATCCCAATTGTCTGGGTCTCCCAATGGAGCGACAAAGAAGAAGGGAATTTTGTTTACTTACCGTAAATTCCTTTTCTTCTAGCTCCTATTGGGAGACCCAGCACCCGCCCCTGTTCCCTTCGGGCTATTGTTCTTTTGCGTACACATGTTGTTCATGTTCAATTGTTCTTTTGGTTCATGGTTTCAGTTCTCCGAACATCCTTCGGATTGAATTTACCTTAGACCAATTTATAAGTTTCCTCCTTCCTGCTTTTGCACCAAACTGAGGAGCCCGTGATGCACGGGAGGGTGTATAGCAGAGGGGAGGGGTTACACTTTTTAAAGTGTAATACTTTGTGTGGCCTCCGGAGGCAGAAGCTATACACCCAATTGTCTGGGTCTCCCAATAGGAGCTAGAAGAAAAGGAATTTACGGTAAGTAAACAAAATTCCCTTCTTTTACGTTCTACAGATTGGCCTAGCTCTTATATACAGTATTCTGGAATGCCAAATCTAGTGGCAGGTTCCCTTAGAGCAGTCTTACCATATCAGGATAGAAACACTGGGGGGGCCCAGGAGAATGGGGGCCCTGTGAAATTACCTAGTTTGCACTCCCTTCCCCCTAATGCCAGTCCTGCATACCAGCCTGTCTCCTGTTCAATTCTTTTAGACTCCTGCAATTAGGAGACCTTTGGTTACATAATGGTCACATGACTGTAACGTCACCAAAGGTCCTCAAACAATCGTAACCTCAGAATACAAACGTTGGGGTCCCTAGGAGAGTGATGACCCTGAGAATTTGCACACTTTGACTCCCCTTAATGCCCTCCCTGACTGTAACTAAGGCTTATATTTCAAGTATACTTCAAAAATACTGCTAGGGCTTTTTTCGGGGTAGGTCTTATTTTTGGGGAAACACTGTAGTTGCAATAATGCATTTAAAATAGAATATATTTCCTTTTTAATGAGTTCTATAGAATTGTTGGTATCTTTTTTATATTTAATTTTTTCTCTCCCCTCTTTTTTTTTTTTCTTGTTAGATGACCATGTGCACCGTTCTGCCCATAGGACGACTTTCTCTTGGCAGCCATGAATTGCAAGCCTGTAGACAGTTAAACCAGAGTCCAAAAGTTTTGAATAAAAGTGTAGATGAGAATATAACGGAGAGAGTTAATTCTGAAAGTCCAACCGAAAAAGAAGAAAATTCCTCCCGAGAGCGTAAAAGACGGAAAGGTGGGAGTGGAGCCCATGTAGACAACGTGGACTTTCAAGATGCGTCTCGTAGTCTCCATGTAAAGGCTGAAGAAGAGCAGAAGCTTTCTCGGCGTCTTACGGAACAAGAAGAGATTAACCAAAATTTGGTAGCGGAAATAAAAGATCTGTCGGTCCAAGTTGAAATGTTACGGGACGAGCTTCTTAAAAAAGACCAAGAAATTGAAGACGTCTGTAATAAAGCGAAAGGTTTTGAAGTCGAAAGATCAGAATTGCTAGGAAGAATAGAGTTGATCTCTCATGAGTCGGCCAATAAGCTTGTCGAAATTGAAAAAGAGCTTAATAATTCATTGAATGCAATGGAAATACTAAACTCGAAGATATCCGAACTGTCAAGTGTACAAGAGAGTCTAGAGATCTCCGAGAAAAAATGGAAAGAAGATTGCCTTCAAACAGAAATGGAGCTGAAGAGGATTAAATCCGAAAAAGCAAATATTGAGAACCACGCTCTGTCTCTAGAAGCGGAGCTGGATGCCCTTCAGTCTAAGTGGCAGAGCTTACAAGAGGAAAGCGAAGAAGTCCTAAGATCTTTTAATGAGGTTCGAGAGAATCTTAATAATGTCGTTGCCGAGAAATGTCAACTAAATCAGAAAGTGGAGAGTTTAGTCGAAGAGAAGGAAGAGCTCGAGCAAATGCATAAAAAGCTTAAGACAAGGGAAGAAGAGTTGGAATCTATTAGGTTAAGCTCGAAAGACCTGATAAAGATATTAGAAGCCGAATTACAAGCCGTGAAGGAGGAATTTAAGGCTGCAAAATTGACCGCTGAACAGTTGACCTCAGAACGGGATTTTCTGATGAGCTTGAAAGATACTGAAAAGATGCAAGTTGAAGAGTTGCAGAATCAGATCCTAAAATTTGAGGAAGAAAAGAAAGTCCTGGTGAACGAGCAAGAAGATCTCCAGTTACAAGTCAGCACAACACAGGCGAAAAATGAGAAGCTTTCGAGAGCTCTGGAACGGTGTCAATGTGAGAAACTTGAGCTGGGCGGCAGCTTGAATTCTGCTCAGGAGGAGGTTACGCAAATGCGTACCGGAATTGAAAAACTCAAGATAAAGATCGAAGCCGATGAGAGAAAGAAGAGCCGTTGGATGGAGAAGCTAAAAGAGAGCGAGCGTAAATTTGACAAATTGAACGACCGGATTGAGTCTTTGGAACGAGAATTGGTCATGTCCGAAGAGAATTTGGAAAATGCCATCCTGCAAACGGAGACAGCGAAGGAGGAATTAGAAGAAGTCAAGGAGCAAAAAGCCACTTTCGAAATGGAATTGAAGAGTTTAAGGAAGAAGCTTAAAGAACTGGAAGAAGAACTTCAGAGCAACCGGGAGAAAGTGGTGGAGTTGGAAGCCACAATTGCCACCGTTACGGAATCTCTGGAGAACAGAGAAATTGAACATACCCAGTTTATGGACAACTCCAAAAAACAACAGGGTCTGCTTCAAGCGGAGCTGGAAGAGATACTTAAACAAAAATCTCTTACTGACCAAAAATATGAAACCGCCATGGCCGAATGTGCCGAGGCCTCATCCAAGATGGAGCAGGAGAAGGAACAATTGCTACAAGAATTGGACAAGGCCCAGATGTCCAGCAACGCCCTTGAGATGACTCTTCAAAAAGTTACTTTGGAACAAGAAGAATGTAAACTTCTGCTGGAGGAAAAGACTCGACAATTGGTGGCCCTCGAGGGCCAAATTAAAGACGCAGAGGAAAGGGAAAAGAAGTATTCTTCACAAGTCTCCCGGTTCGACGTCGAATGTGAAAATTTGAGGAATAGTAACAAGAGTTTACAGACGGATTTACAAGACTTGGAGGAGAAGGTTCGGAATATTTCGGTGGAGAATGAGACTCTTCAGGCCACCATTGCTGGTGTGAACGCCTCCTGTAGTGATCTTGAGACACAGATCGAATCCACAAGATCTGAAAACCTGACTCTTCAAAATAAGGTAAAGTTTTCTCAAGTTTTTTTTTCCATCTTTTTTATTGATTTTTAAACTCTTGACTGTTCTTTGCTCCTATTAGAGGAGGCAGGAGACACATCTCTACTAGGATGATTTTTGGATATTGCTTGAGTTTTAAGACGCAAGTCCCTAATTCTGTTTTACTTCCCCTATTTTTACTTTTGGAAATTAATAGTTTTTTAGTGTCGTCTCCATCATATGGTGATCTAAGAATCTAAAATGAAAATTAAGGACGCCTCCACCTTTTCACAATTTTAGACTTGTTTGTTTACTGTATTTATATTCTTACTAGCGGTGAAGACGATGGAGGCTCCTAGATAGAAAGTCGATGGAGATTTTTAACCAAGACGTTTCATAAATGTGCTTATTTTTTCTCCTTTTGTTGCATTGGAGGGCGGCATAGACTGTAATTGATACCTTCCTGATTTACCACCTTTATCTTTTCTTCTCCGCAGGTGGCAGAGCTGGAAGAAGATTGCCTTGTATTGCAGAACAAACTACAAGAGGCCGATCTACATGTCAACAATATTCAGGAGCAGAACTGCCGAGAGCGGAGAGATCTGGATGAAGAGCTGCAGGCGATCAGGAGGCAGCAAGACGACAGCAGAGTAAGTTAGGGTACCATCACACTTTAGCGACGCAGCAGCGATCCCACCAGCGATCTGACCTGGTCAGGATCGCTGCTGCGTCGCTACATGGTCGCTGGTGAGCTGTCAAACAGGCAGATCTCACCAGCGACCAGTGACCAGCCAGCAGCGACGTGCAAGCGACGCTGCGCTTGCAGGGAACTGGCGTCTGGAAGCTGCGGACACTGGTAACAACGGTAAACATAGGGTATGGTTACCCGATATTTACCTTGGTTACCAGCGCACACCGCTTAGCGCTGGCTCCCTGCACTCGTAGCCACAGTACACATCGGGTTAATAAGCAAACCTTTTCTTATTTACCCGATGTGTAATCCGGCTATGCGTGCAGGGAGCCTGCACTGAGCGTGAGAGCTGCAGACGCTGGTAACGAAGGTAAATATCGGGTAACCACCTTCGTTACCCGATGTTTACCTTGGTTACAGCTTACCGCAGGCTGCCAGACGCCGGCTCCTGCTCCCTGCACATTCAGATCTTTGCTCTCTTGCTGCCACACACAGCGATCTGTGCTTATCAGTGGGAGAGCAAAGACCAAAAAATGACCCAGCACTGTGTGTAACGAGCAGCGATTTCACAGCAAGGGCCAGGTCGCTGCTCAGTGTCACACACAGCGAGATCGCTAATGAGGTCACTGCTGCGTCACAAAAACCATGACTCAGCAGCGATCTCGTTAGCGAGCTCGCTGTGTGTGAAGCACCCCTTAAGGCCCAGTCTCATACAACGACTTACCAGCGATCCCGAAAACGATGCGACCTGATAGGGATCGCAGGTAAGTCGCTGGGAGGTCGCAGGTGAGATGTCACACAGTCAGATCTTACCAGCGATGCAGAACAATACAGATCACAGTAGCGACCTGTATAACGATCTCAGCAGTCACTGTGACCCTGTCACACAGTGTCAAACACAGCGATGTGTCCTGCCCAGCAGACCATCGCCTTTGAAGAAAATGGCCTGGACCATTCTGCAATGACCGGCGACCTCACAGCAGGGGCCTGATCACTGGTAGATGTCCCACATAACAAGATCGTTAACGGGATCGCTACTGTGTCACGGAAACCGTGACTCAGCTGTGATCTCGCTAGCGATCTCGTTATGTGTGAGGGTACCTTTACTCTTCACTACAAGAATGTTGGGGAAATTAACTTGTGTAAAATATGCCAATTAGTGCTAAAAGACAATCACCTCCTATATATAGTAGATAACACATAGATAACACAGGATCCACCATTCACAATAGGTGATATCACAGCTCACCTCCTCCTCCTGTACAATGACTGATAACCAGGGCCAGACTGGGACTAAAATTCAGCCCTGGCATTTGGAGGTGCACAGGCCCACTTGTCACTTTGTGAATGTGTAATATCTTTGTGCACTTGTAGGCTGTGTCCAGTATTAATGTTGCCCGGCGTGCAAACTGCTGAGGAGAGTGGCGGTGACTGTAGAGTGAGCGGATCAGTACAGGGACCAGCCCACTACAGGGACCAGCCCTTCTGGCATTTGCCAGAATTGCCCTATGGCCAGTCCGGCCCTGTTGATAACACCTCTATATACAGTAGATAATACAGGATCCACCACTCACAATAAATGATATCACAGCTCACCTCCTCCTTCTGTACAATGACTGATAACACCTATATACAGTAGATAACACTGGATCCACCATTCACAGTAGGAGGTGGCACAGCTTTGTGTTTGCCGCTCCTGTGAGTGCGACTGTGCTGCTCCTGTGAGTGCAGCTGTGCTGCTCCATGTGCTGCTCTGTTGGATATTGGGGTGCGGGGGTGCTGTGATACCCCAGTAGTGATGCTTTGTATATATATATCAGTGCTGTCCGCTCTCCGCAGGCTCAGCTCCTGACGGCTACGACAGAGGCAGCAGAGATGAAGACGTCTGTAGCTTCCCTCCAGAAGGAGCTGGAATCTCAGGCCCAGAAACACAAGGAGGATATAATGGAGCAGGAGCGGCGTCTCCTCCAGGCGGAGTCCGGTCACCACTCGCTGCTGGAGGAGCGGAGGAAGCGGGTGAGCGAGCAACATCTGCTGAAAACACTGACGACATACAACGCCGATCATTCTACACCGGACAACACCACACATCACCCCGGTGTCTGCAGTGTATGAGCCGCACTGGTGGCCATTATTACACAGCTGCCTCCAACAGCAGCAACCGGAGCTGAACTCTGAGCGCTGCTTTATAACCACATACACTAGACATTTTGGAATTTTTTTTAGAGCAGTATCAGAACAGATCCTTTCTTCCCCTGCAGGACGGGGATCTGGCGAGCTGTCAGGAGAAGGTGACGTCTCTGGAAACGCTTCTTATCGCTCACCAGCAGGAGGTGGAGGGGTTAAGAGCCGCCAATGGGAGATTGAGTGAATCATTGTGTAAAGCTCAGGAGCGGCTGGAAGGAGTGTCAGCTCTGGAGGTGAGTGTGGACCCGGCGGACGCGTTGCCATATAATTTGCTGATCCCTGTATATAATGGGATTTTCTATCTCTTTACACCTCTCGTTGGGGCAGATGTGTTGAGCGGCACATATAGTGCCTGTATAGGATCACACCGGGTGCTCGGCCGGCGGGGGCTGCTCCTTTCCTGGAGCTGTATGCACCAGGCGGTATTACGGCTGTATGATGCCCAAGGCGGTATTAGGGCTGTATGCACCAGGATCAGAACGCAAAATGATGGTGCAACCCTTGAGCCAATCTTTATACAGGCCGGGTCACGTGTTGCGGCTGCCAATACTTGTCATGTCTGTGATGACTTCGAAAGTGCCCACAG
Organism: Anomaloglossus baeobatrachus; assembly: GCF_048569485.1. Taxonomy (NCBI): domain Eukaryota; kingdom Metazoa; phylum Chordata; class Amphibia; order Anura; family Aromobatidae; genus Anomaloglossus; species Anomaloglossus baeobatrachus. The sequence goes on along the minus strand of NC_134355.1, from coordinate 39,806,992 downwards.
CCTAAAAGCTTGTTGGCTGCCTGTGCTGCTCCTGTGAGTGCGGCTGTGCTGCCCCTGTGAGTGCGGCTGTGCTGCTCCTGTGAGTGCGGCTGTGCTGCTCCTGGGAGTGCGGCTGTGCTGCTCCTGGGAGTGCGGCTGTGCTGCTCCTGGGAGTGCGGCTGTGCTGCTCCTGGGAGTGCGGCTGTGCTGCCCCTGGGAGTGCGGCTGTGCTGCCCCTGTGAGTGCGGCTGTGCTGCCCCTGTGAGTGCGGCTGTGCTGCCCCTGTGAGTGCGGCTGTGCTGCCCCTGTGAGTGCGGCTGTGCTGCCCCTGTGAGTGCGGCTGTGCTGCCCCTGTGAGTGCGGCTGTGCTGCTCCATTGGATATTGCGGTGCGGGGGTGCTGTGATACCCCAGTAGTGATGCATTGTGTGTATATATATCAGTGCTGTCCGCTCTCCGCAGGCTCAGCTCCTGACGGCTACGACAGAGGCAGCAGAGATAAAGACGTCTGTCGCTTCCCTCCAGAAGGAGCTGGAATCTCAGGCCCAGAAACACAAGGAGGATATAATGGAGCAGGAGCGGCGTCTCCTCCAGGCGGAGTCCGGTCACCACTCGCTGCTGGAGGAGCGGAGGAAGCGGGTGAGCGAGCGACATTACACCGACACCACACATCACCGATCATTCTACACCGGACAACACCACACATCACCCCGGTGTCTGCAGTGTATGAGCCGCACTGGTGGCCATTATTACACAGCTGCCTCCAACAGCAGCAACCGGAGCTGAACTCTGAGCGCTGCTATATAGCCACATAAATATCAGTGTTAGCGGCACAGAATAGGAGAAATCATGGGGCCACTGATGCGTCACAATGGCAAGTAGCGGCCCCTGTAGCCACCATCTTGGTCCTCCTAATGAAGCCCACCTGCGGGAGATGAGGGTTGTCACTAGACATTTTGGAATCTTTTTTAGAGCTATATCAGAACAGATCCTTTCTTCCCCTGCAGGACGGGGATCTGGCGAGCTGTCAGGAGAAGGTGACGTCTCTGGAAACGCTTCTTATCGCTCACCAGCAGGAGGTGGAGGGGTTAAGAGCCGCCAATGGCAGATTGAGTGAATCGCTGTGTAAAGCTGAGGAGCGGCTGGAAGGAGTGTCAGCTCTGGAGGTGAGTGTGGACCCGGCGGACGCGTTGCCATATAATTTGCTGATCCCTGTATATAATGGGATTTTCTATCTCTTTACACCTCTCGTTGGGGCAGATGTGTTGAGCGGCACATATAGTGCCTGTATAGGATCACACCGGGTGCTCGGCCGGCGGGGGCTGCTCCTTTCCTGGAGCTGTATGCACCAGGCGGTATTACGGCTGTATGATGCCCAAGGCGGTATTAGGGCTGTATGCACCAGGATCAGAACGCAAAATGATGGTGCAACCCTTGAGCCAATCTTTATACAGGCCGGGTCACGTGTTGCGGCTGCCAGTACTTGTCATGTCTGTGATGACTTCGAAAGTGCCCACAGCCTAAAAGCTTGTTGGCTGCCTGTGCTGCTCCTGGGAGTGCGGCTGTGCTGCCCCTGGGAGTGCGGCTGTGCTGCCCCTGTGAGTGCGGCTGTGCTGCCCCTGTGATTGCGGCTGTGCTGCCCCTGTGAGTGCGGCTGTGCTGCCCCTGTGAGTGCGGCTGTGCTGCCCCTGTGAGTGCGGCTGTGCTGCCCCTGTGAGTGCGGCTGTGCTGCCCCTGTGAGTGCGGCTGTGCTGCCCCTGTGAGTGCGGCTGTGCTGCTCCTGTGAGTGCGGCTGTGCTGCTCCTGTGAGTGCGGCTGTGCTGCTCCTGTGAGTGCGGCTGTGCTGCTCCTGGGAGTGCGGCTGTGCTGCTCCTGGGAGTGCGGCTGTGCTGCCCCTGTGAGTGCGGCTGTGCTGCCCCTGTGAGTGCGGCTGTGCTGCCCCTGTGAGTGCGGCTGTGCTGCCCCTGTGAGTGCGGCTGTGCTGCTCCTGTGAGTGCGGCTGTGCTGCTCCATTGGATATTGCGGTGCGGGGGTGCTGTGATACCCCAGTAGTGATGCTTTGTATATATATATCAGTGCTGTCCGCTCTCCGCAGGCTCAGCTCCTGACGGCCACGACAGAGGCAGCAGAGATGAAGACGTCTGTCGCTTCCCTCCAGAAGGAGCTGGAATCTCAGGCCCAGAAACACAAGGAGGATATAATGGAGCAGGAGCGGCGTCTCCTCCAGGCGGAGTCCGGTCACCACTCGCTGCTGGAGGAGCGGAGGAAGCGGGTGAGCGAGCAACATCTGCTGAAAACACCGACGACATACAACGCCGATCATTCTACACCGGACAACACCACACAACACCCCGGTGTCTGCAGTGTATGAGCCGCACTGGTGGCCATTATTACACAGCTGCCTCCAACAGCAGCAACCGGAGCTGAACTCTGAGCGCTGCTATATAGCCACATAAATATCAGTGTTAGCGGCACAGAATAGGAGAAATCATGGGGCCACTGATGCGTCACAATGGCAAGTAGCGGCCCCTGTAGCCACCATCTTGGTCCTCCTAATGAAGCCCACCTGCGGGAGATGAGGGTTGTCACTAGACATTTTGGAATCTTTTTTAGAGCTATATCAGAACAGATCCTTTCTTCCCCTGCAGGACGGGGATCTGGCGAGCTGTCAGGAGAAGGTGACGTCTCTGGAGACGCTTCTTATCGCTCACCAGCAGGAGGTGGAGGGGTTAAGAGCCGCCAATGGCAGATTGAGTGAATCGCTGTGTAAAGCTGAGGAGCGGCTGGAAGGAGTGTCAGCTCTGGAGGTGAGTGTGGACCCGGCGGACGCGTTGCCATATAATTTGCTGATCCCTGTATATAATGGGATTTTCTATCTCTTTACACCTCTCGTTGGGGCAGATGTGTTGAGCGGCACATATAGTGCCTGTATAGGATCACACCGGGGGCTCGGCCGGCGGGGGCTGCTCCTTTCCTGGAGCTGTATGCACCAGGCGGTATTACGGCTGTATGATGCCCAAGGCGGTATTAGGGCTGTATGCACCAGGATCAGAACGCAAAATGATGGTGCAACCCTTGAGCCAATCTTTATACAGGCCGGGTCACGTGTTGCGGCTGCCAATACTTGTCATGTCTGTGATGACTTCGAAAGTGCCCACAGCCTAAAATCTTGTTGGCTGCCTGTGCTGCTCCTGTGAGTGCGGCTGTGCTGCTCCTGTGAGTGCGGCTGTGCTGCTCCTGTGAGTGCGGCTGTGCTGCTCCTGGGAGTGCGGCTGTGCTGCTCCTGGGAGTGCGGCTGTGCTGCCCCTGTGAGTGCGGCTGTGCTGCCCCTGTGAGTGCGGCTGTGCTGCTCCTGGGAGTGCGGCTGTGCTGCTCCTGGGAGTGCGGCTGTGCTGCCCCTGTGAGTGCGGCTGTGCTGCCCCTGTGAGTGCGGCTGTGCTGCCCCTGTGAGTGCGGCTGTGCTGCCCCTGTGAGTGCGGCTGTGCTGCCCCTGTGAGTGCGGCTGTGCTGCCCCTGTGAGTGCGGCTGTGCTGCCCCTGTGAGTGCGGCTGTGCTGCCCCTGTGAGTGCGGCTGTGCTGCCCCTGTGAGTGCGGCTGTGCTGCCCCTGTGAGTGCGGCTGTGCTGCCCCTGTGAGTGCGGCTGTGCTGCCCCTGTGAGTGCGGCTGTGCTGCCCCTGTGAGTGCGGCTGTGCTGCCCCTGTGAGTGCGGCTGTGCTGCCCCTGTGAGTGCGGCTGTGCTGCCCCTGTGAGTGCGGCTGTGCTGCCCCTGGGAGTGCGGCTGTGCTGCTCCTGGGAGTGCGGCTGTGCTGCCCCTGGGAGTGCGGCTGTGCTGCCCCTGGGAGTGCGGCTGTGCTGCCCCTGGGAGTGCGGCTGTGCTGCCCCTGGGAGAGCGGCTGTGCTGCCCCTGGGAGTGCGGCTGTGCTGCCCCTGTGAGTGCGGCTGTGCTGCCCCTGTGAGTGCGGCTGTGCTGCCCCTGTGAGTGCGGCTGTGCTGCCCCTGTGAGTGCGGCTGTGCTGCCCCTGTGAGTGCGGCTGTGCTGCCCCTGTGAGTGCGGCTGTGCTGCCCCTGTGAGTGCGGCTGTGCTGCCCCTGTGAGTGCGGCTGTGCTGCCCCTGGGAGTGCGGCTGTGCTGCTCCTGGGAGTGCGGCTGTGCTGCCCCTGGGAGTGCGGCTGTGCTGCCCCTGGGAGTGCGGCTGTGCTGCCCCTGGGAGTGCGGCTGTGCTGCCCCTGGGAGTGCGGCTGTGCTGCCCCTGGGAGTGCGGCTGTGCTGCCCCTGGGAGAGCGGCTGTGCTGCCCCTGGGAGTGCGGCTGTGCTGCCCCTGTGAGTGCGGCTGTGCTGCCCCTGTGAGTGCGGCTGTGCTGCCCCTGTGAGTGCGGCTGTGCTGCCCCTGTGAATGCGGCTGTGCTGCCCCTGTGAGTGCGGCTGTGCTGCCCCTGTGAGTGCGGCTGTGCTGCCCCTGTGAGTGCGGCTGTGCTGCCCCTGTGAGTGCGGCTGTGCTGCCCCTGTGAGTGCGGCTGTGCTGCCCCTGTGAGTGCGGCTGTGCTGCCCCTGTGAGTGCGGCTGTGCTGCCCCTGTGAGTGCGGCTGTGCTGCCCCTGTGAGTGCGGCTGTGGTGCCCCTGGGAGTGCGGCTGTGCTGCCCCTGGGAGTGCGGCTGTGCTGCCCCTGTGAGTGCGGCTGTGGTGCCCCTGTGAGTGCGGCTGTGCTGCCCCTGGGACTGCGGCTGTGGTGCCCCTGGGAGTGCGGCTGTGGTGCCCCTGGGAGTGCGGCTGTGGTGCCCCTGGGAGTGCGGCTGTGGTGCCCCTGGGAGTGCGGCTGTGGTGCCCCTGGGAGTGCGGCTGTGGTGCCCCTGGGAGTGCGGCTGTGGTGCCCCTGGGAGTGCGGCTGTGCTGCCCCTGAGAGTGCGGCTGTGCTGCCCCTGAGAGTGCGGCTGTGCTGCCCCTGTGAGTGCGGCTGTGCTGCCCCTGTGAGTGCGGCTGTGCTGCCCCTGTGAGTGCGGCTGTGGTGCCCCTGTGAGTGCGGCTGTGGTGCCCCTGTGAGTGCGGCTGTGGTGCCCCTGTGAGTGCGGCTGTGGTGCCCCTGTGAGTGCGGCTGTGGTGCCCCTGTGAGTGCGGCTGTGGTGCCCCTGTGAGTGCGGCTGTGGTGCCCCTGTGAGTGCGGCTGTGGTGCCCCTGTGAGTGCGGCTGTGGTGCCCCTGTGAGTGCGGCTGTGGTGCCCCTGTGAGTGCGGCTGTGGTGCCCCTGTGAGTGCGGCTGTGGTGCCCCTGTGAGTGCGGCTGTGGTGCCCCTGTGAGTGCGGCTGTGCTGCCCCTGAGAGTGCGGCTGTGCTGCCCCTGTGAGTGCGGCTGTGCTGCCCCTGTGAGTGCGGCTGTGCTGCCCCTGTGAGTGCGGCTGTGCTGCCCCTGTGAGTGCGGCTGTGGTGCCCCTGTGAGTGCGGCTGTGGTGCCCCTGTGAGTGCGGCTGTGGTGCCCCTGTGAGTGCGGCTGTGGTGCCCCTGTGAGTGCGGCTGTGGTGCCCCTGTGAGTGCGGCTGTGGTGCCCCTGTGAGTGCGGCTGTGGTGCCCCTGTGAGTGCGGCTGTGGTGCCCCTGTGAGTGCGGCTGTGGTGCCCCTGTGAGTGCGGCTGTGGTGCCCCTGTGAGTGCGGCTGTGGTGCCCCTGTGAGTGCGGCTGTGGTGCCCCTGTGAGTGCGGCTGTGGTGCCCCTGTGAGTGCGGCTGTGGTGCCCCTGTGAGTGCGGCTGTGGTGCCCCTGTGAGTGCGGCTGTGGTGCCCCTGGGAGTGCGGCTGTGGTGCCCCTGGGAGTGCGGCTGTGCTGCCCCTGGGAGTGCGGCTGTGCTGCCCCTGGGAGTGCGGCTGTGCTGCCCCTGTGAGTGCGGCTGTGCTGCCCCTGTGAGTGCGGCTGTGCTGCCCCTGTGAGTGCGGCTGTGCTGCCCCTGTGAGTGCGGCTGTGCTGCCCCTGTGAGTGCGGCTGTGCTGCCCCTGTGAGTGCGGCTGTGCTGCCCCTGTGAGTGCGGCTGTGCTGCCCCTGTGAGTGCGGCTGTGCTGCCCCTGTGAGTGCGGCTGTGCTGCTCCTGTGAGTGCGGCTGTGCTGCTCCTGTGAGTGCGGCTGTGCTGCTCCTGTGAGTGCGGCTGTGCTGCCCCTGGGAGTGCGGCTGTGCTGCCCCTGTGAGTGCGGCTGTGCTGCCCCTGTGAGTGCGGCTGTGCTGCCCCTGTGAGTGCGGCTGTGCTGCTCCTGTGAGTGCGGCTGTGCTGCTCCATTGGATATTGCGGTGCGGGGGTGCTGTGATACCCCAGTAGTGATGCTTTGTATATATATATCAGTGCTGTCCGCTCTCCGCAGGCTCAGCTCCTGACGGCCACGACAGAGGCAGCAGAGATGAAGACGTCTGTCGCTTCCCTCCAGAAGGAGCTGGAATCTCAGGCCCAGAAACACAAGGAGGATATAATGGAGCAGGAGCGGCGTCTCCTCCAGGCGGAGTCCGGTCACCACTCGCTGCTGGAGGAGCGGAGGAAGCGGGTGAGCGAGCAACATCTACTGAAAACACCGACGACATACAACGCCGATCATTCTACACCGGACAACACCACACAACACCCCGGTGTCTGCAGTGTATGAGCCGCACTGGTGGCCATTATTACACAGCTGCCTCCAACAGCAGCAACCGGAGCTGAACTCTGAGCGCTGCTATATAGCCACATAAATATCAGTGTTAGCGGCACAGAATAGGAGAAATCATGGGGCCACTGATGCGTCACAATGGCAAGTAGCGGCCCCTGTAGCCACCATCTTGGTCCTCCTAATGAAGCCCACCTGCGGGAGATGAGGGTTGTCACTAGACATTTTGGAATCTTTTTTAGAGCTATATCAGAACAGATCCTTTCTTCCCCTGCAGGACGGGGATCTGGCGAGCTGTCAGGAGAAGGTGACGTCTCTGGAAACGCTTCTTATCGCTCACCAGCAGGAGGTGGAGGGGTTAAGAGCCGCCAATGGCAGATTGAGTGAATCGCTGTGTAAAGCTGAGGAGCGGCTGGAAGGAGTGTCAGCTCTGGAGGTGAGTGTGGACCCGGCGGACGCGTTGCCATATAATTTGCTGATCCCTGTATATAATGGGATTTTCTATCTCTTTACACCTCTCGTTGGGGCAGATGTGTTGAGCGGCACATATAGTGCCTGTATAGGATCACACCGGGTGCTCGGCCGGCGGGGGCTGCTCCTTTCCTGGAGCTGTATGCACCAGGCGGTATTACGGCTGTATGATGCCCAAGGCGGTATTAGGGCTGTATGCACCAGGATCAGAACGCAAAATGATGGTGCAACCCTTGAGCCAATCTTTATACAGGCCGGGTCACGTGTTGCGGCTGCCAATACTTGTCATGTCTGTGATGACTTCGAAAGTGCCCACAGCCTAAAATCTTGTTGGCTGCCTGTGCTGCTCCTGTGAGTGCGGCTGTGCTGCTCCTGTGAGTGCGGCTGTGCTGCTCCTGGGAGTGCGGCTGTGCTGCTCCTGGGAGTGCGGCTGTGCTGCCCCTGGGAGTGCGGCTGTGCTGCCCCTGGGAGTGCGGCTGTGCTGCTCCTGGGAGTGCGGCTGTGCTGCTCCTGGGAGTGCGGCTGTGCTGCCCCTGTGAGTGCGGCTGTGCTGCCCCTGTGAGTGCGGCTGTGCTGCCCCTGTGAGTGCGGCTGTGCTGCCCCTGTGAGTGCGGCTGTGCTGCCCCTGTGAGTGCGGCTGTGCTGCCCCTGTGAGTGCGGCTGTGCTGCCCCTGTGAGTGCGGCTGTGCTGCCCCTGTGAGTGCGGCTGTGCTGCCCCTGTGAGTGCGGCTGTGCTGCCCCTGTGAGTGCGGCTGTGCTGCCCCTGTGAGTGCGGCTGTGCTGCCCCTGTGAGTGCGGCTGTGCTGCCCCTGTGAGTGCGGCTGTGCTGCTCCTGGGAGTGCGGCTGTGCTGTTCCTGGGAGTGCGGCTGTGCTGCTCCTGGGAGTGCGGCTGTGCTGTTCCTGGGAGTGCGGCTGTGCTGCTCCTGGGAGTGCGGCTGTGCTGCCCCTGGGAGTGCGGCTGTGCTGCCCCTGGGAGTGCGGCTGTGCTGCCCCTGGGAGTGCGGCTGTGCTGCCCCTGGGAGTGCGGCTGTGCTGCCCCTGGGAGTGCGGCTGTGCTGCCCCTGGGAGTGCGGCTGTGCTGCCCCTGGGAGTGCGGCTGTGCTGCCCCTGGGAGTGCGGCTGTGCTGCCCCTGGGAGTGCGGCTGTGCTGCCCCTGGGAGTGCGGCTGTGCTGCCCCTGTGAGTGCGGCTGTGCTGCCCCTGTGAGTGCGGCTGTGCTGCCCCTGTGAGTGCGGCTGTGCTGCCCCTGTGAGTGCGGCTGTGCTGCCCCTGTGAGTGCGGCTGTGCTGCCCCTGTGAGTGCGGCTGTGCTGCCCCTGTGAGTGCGGCTGTGCTGCCCCTGTGAGTGCGGCTGTGGTGCCCCTGGGAGTGCGGCTGTGCTGCCCCTGTGAGTGCGGCTGTGCTGCCCCTGTGAGTGCGGCTGTGCTGCCCCTGGGACTGCGGCTGTGGTGCCCCTGGGAGTGCGGCTGTGGTGCCCCTGGGAGTGCGGCTGTGGTGCCCCTGGGAGTGCGGCTGTGGTGCCCCTGGGAGTGCGGCTGTGGTGCCCCTGGGAGTGCGGCTGTGGTGCCCCTGTGAGTGCGGCTGTGGTGCCCCTGTGAGTGCGGCTGTGGTGCCCCTGTGAGTGCGGCTGTGGTGCCCCTGAGAGTGCGGCTGTGCTGCCCCTGAGAGTGCGGCTGTGCTGCCCCTGAGAGTGCGGCTGTGCTGCCCCTGTGAGTGCGGCTGTGCTGCCCCTGTGAGTGCGGCTGTGCTGCCCCTGTGAGTGCGGCTGTGGTGCCCCTGTGAGTGCGGCTGTGGTGCCCCTGTGAGTGCGGCTGTGGTGCCCCTGTGAGTGCGGCTGTGGTGCCCCTGTGAGTGCGGCTGTGGTGCCCCTGTGAGTGCGGCTGTGGTGCCCCTGTGAGTGCGGCTGTGGTGCCCCTGTGAGTGCGGCTGTGGTGCCCCTGTGAGTGCGGCTGTGGTGCCCCTGTGAGTGCGGCTGTGCTGCCCCTGTGAGTGCGGCTGTGGTGCCCCTGTGAGTGCGGCTGTGGTGCCCCTGTGAGTGCGGCTGTGGTGCCCCTGTGAGTGCGGCTGTGGTGCCCCTGTGAGTGCGGCTGTGCTGCCCCTGTGAGTGCGGCTGTGGTGCCCCTGTGAGTGCGGCTGTGCTGCCCCTGTGAGTGCGGCTGTGGTGCCCCTGTGAGTGCGGCTGTGGTGCCCCTGTGAATGCGGCTGTGGTGCCCCTGTGAGTGCGGCTGTGGTGCCCCTGTGAGTGCGGCTGTGGTGCCCCTGTGAGTGCGGCTGTGGTGCCCCTGTGAGTGCGGCTGTGGTGCCCCTGTGAGTGCGGCTGTGCTGCCCCAGTAGTGATGCTTTGTATATATATATCAGTGCTGTCCGCTCTCTGCAGGCTCAGCTCCTGACGGCTACGACAGAGGCAGCAGAGATGAAGACGTCTGTCGCTTCCCTCCTTATCGCTCACCAGCAGGAGGTGGAGGGGTTAAGAGCCGCCAATGGGAGATTGAGTGAATCGCTGTGTAAAGCTGAGGAGCGGCTGGAAGGAGTGTCAGCTCTGGAGGTGAGTGTGGACCCGGCGGACGTGTTACCCTGTAATTTGCTGATCCCTGTATATAATGGGATTTTCTATCTCTTTACACCTCTCGTTGGGGCAGATATATTGAGCGGCACATAAAGTGCCCGTATAGGATCACAGCGGGGGCTCGGCCGGCGGGGGCTGCTCCTTTACTGTACCCCTATTTATTAGCAGTTTCAAGCCCATTTTTATAGGTTCTGGACAGTGCAGTAAATGGGGTCTAATAATTGTCTCTTTAGTGATCTTCCCCCTATTAGCCTCTGGCTTAGACTTTGCCCCGAGGGTCTGTGGGACCCAAACAGCTCATGGTTTACAGCAATGACCCCTCTTATAGGCTCCTTGCAGCAGCCCCCAGTCTTAAAGTGACGGCGTGACTATAGGACATCTCTGGGGGTCCGACCTCTGGGAAACCTGCCAATCATTGGAATGGGGGGCTTCACAGCTGCAGCCCCTTCATGTTCCGGATCAGTGAGGTCCTTCAGGTTGGATCCTCTGCGATTCTTGGAATGACCCTCCACCCCGGGACTGACATGGGACTGCTCTTTTCTTTTTCGCTCCTAATTGGGAGACCCAGACAATTGGGTGTATAGCTACTGCCTCCGGAGGCCGCACAAAGTACTACACTTAAAAGTGTAAGGCCCCTCCCCTTCTGGCTATACACCCCCCCGTGGGAGCACGGGTCCCTCAGTTTTTTGCTTTGTGCGAAGGAGGTCAGACACGCACGCATAGCTCCACTGTTTAGTCAGCAGCAGCTGCTGACTATGTCGGATGGAAGAAAAGAGGGCCCATACTAGGGTCCCCAGCATGCTCCCTTCTCACCCCACTTTCTGTCGGCGGTGTTTGTTAAGGTTGAGGTACCCATTGCGGGTACGGAGGCTGGAGCCCACATGCTGATTCCTTCCCCACCCCCATTAGGGCTCTGGGTGAAGTGGGACTTTACCGGTCTCCAGGCACAGGAGACCGTGCTCCATCCGCAGCCCCTGGAGAAGCCGCTGGATATGGAGCTGAGTATCGTCAGGGACATGGCCCTGCTCCGTCAAGGTACTCTGTGTCCCCGTGCATACGCGCGCACACCGCAGCGTTGCTGGGTGTGTTAGTGCGCCGGGGACATCAGCGCTGCTGCGCTTGTGCCATTTCCTCACTACAGCTCGGCTGAGTGGGTAGACCAGGGCGAACGGTCGCGCCGGCCGCTGGGGTCAGTCGCACTGTGACACGGCTGGGACTTGTGGTGCGCCGGGGACTTCCGCGCTGGCCATGCATATATCTCGGCCGCGCTTATTACTACAGTCCCCGGCTTTTGCGGCCTAGTTCGTCTCGTGCCCGCCTCCGCACCTGCCAGTCAGGAGGAGGGCGGGACGCTGTACAGAGCATCAGCGCTGAGGGCTGGAGTCTTTTTTACATACTCCAGCCCTCACACCAGGCACAGGGGGACGCAGTTTCCCGCACTTTTGTCTGTGGCACGCCCACGGTCCGCCCCTCTTCACAGGACGCCGGCAGCCATTCCTGCCTGCACGCTGAGCTGCAGAGGGGAGACGGGGAGACCCAGACACGGGATTCTACGGCCTCATACCCGCTGTTCAGCGGGCGGTAAGCAGCCCTCAAGGGCTCACCCCCACTTGTGCCGTTTGTGTACCTGGTATTTTGTGTTTGCAAATACTGACACTGTACGGTCGCTGGTGTTCTCGGCTATATACCCTCCTAGATTACAAGGAGGCAACAGCATGTCGTCCGCAAAACGCAAAGGTGCCAAGGCACAGACGTTATATGCTGCCTGTACCGCATGTGGGGCTGCTCTACCGGCAGGTTCCACTGACCCCCATTGTGTGCAGTGCTCGGCCCCTGTGACACTTGCACAGCCGGGGCCTCTGCTAGACGTGACCCAGGGAGAACCACCTGTGAATGCTGTCCAGGTGACAGGAACGGAGTTTGCAGCTTTTGCTGACAGATTGTCTATGACTATGTCTAAAATTCTTGAAACATTGCAGTCTAGACCAGTAACTCAGACCACGGACACTGTTGAATCATTGCTCCCTGGTCCCCCTCAGCTGGAACACTTCCGTGCTCCGGGGGTGTCACACGCACCCCAGGGTGACGTCTCTGACTCGGACGACAGTCCCAGACACCCTAAACGGGCTCGCTATGAGGGGCCCTCAACTTCGTCTCACTGGTCAGGATCCCAGCGGGATGAATCTATGGGTGATGAGGCGGATGTAACTGACCAGGATTCTGATCCTGGGACCGCTCTCAATCTGGATACACCGGATGGTGACGCCATAGTGAATGATCTTATAGCGTCCATCAATAAGATGTTAGATATTTCTCCGCCAGCTCCTCCTGCGGAGGAGTCAGCTTCACAGCATGAGAAATTCCATTTCAGATATCCCAAGCGTAAATTAAGCTCTTTTCTGGACCACGCTGACTTTAGAGACGCAATCCAGAAACACCACGCTTATCCTGATAAGCGGTTTTCCAAACGGCTTAAAGATACACGCTATCCTTTCCCCCCTGACGTGGTCAAGGGCTGGACCCAGTGTCCCAAGGTGGATCCTCCAATCTCCAGGCTTGCAGCTAGATCCTTAGTTGCAGTGGAAGATGGGGCGGCACTTAAAGATGCCACTGATAGACAGATGGAGCTCTGGTTGAAATCCATCTATGAAGCTATTGGAGCGTCGTTGGCGCCAGCATTCGCAGCCGTATGGGCACTCCAAGCTATTTCAGCTGGGCTTACGCAAGTCGACTCAGTCACACGTACATCTGCTCCGCAGGTGGCACCATTGACCTCTCAAATGTCTGCATTCGCGTCTTACGCGATTAATGCTGTCCTAGACTCTACGAGCCGTACGGTGGTGGCGTCAGCCAACTCCGTGGTTTTACGCAGAGCCCTATGGTTGAGAGAATGGAAGGCAGATTCGGCTTCCAAGAAGTGCTTAACCAGTTTGCCTTTTTCTCGTGACCGATTGTTTGGTGAGCGTTTGGATGAAATCATTAAACACTCCAAGGGTAAGGATTCATCCTTACCTCAACACAGACAAAATAAACCCCAACAAAGGAGGGGTCAGTCTGGTTTTCGGTCCTTTCGAGGCTCAGGCAGATCCCAATTCTCCTCGTCCAAAAGGACTCAAAAGGATCAGAGAGGCTCAGATTCTTGGCGGACTCAATCACGCCCAAAAAAGACAGCAGGAAGAACCGTTACCAAGACGGCTTCCTCATGACTCTCAGCCTCCTCTCTCCGCATCCTCGGTCGGTGGCAGGCTCTCCCGCTTTGGCGACATTTGGCTGTCACAGGTCAAAGACCGTTGGGTGAGGGACATTCTGTCTCACGGGTACAGGATAGAGTTCAGCTCTCGTCCTCCAACTCGTTTCTTCAGAACTTCTCCACCGCCCGACCGGGCCGATGCTCTGCTGCAGGCGGTGGCCGCTCTAAAGGCGGAAGGAGTGGTGACCCCCGTTCCTCTTCAGGAACAAGGTCACGGTTTTTACTCCAATTTGTTTGTGGTGCCAAAGAAGGACGGGTCGTTTCGTCCCGTCCTGGATCTAAAGTTGCTCAACAAACACGTAAAAACCAGGAGATTCCGGATGGAATCTCTCCGCTCCGTCATCGCCTCAATGTCTCAAGGAGATTTCCTAGCATCAATAGACATCAAAGATGCTTATCTCCACGTACCGATTGCGCCAGAGCATCAGCGTTTTCTACGCTTCGTTATAGGAAGCGAACACCTGCAGTTCGTAGCGCTTCCTTTCGGGCTGGCAACAGCCCCTCGGGTCTTCACCAAGGTCATGGCAGCAGTAGTAGCAGTCCTGCACTCACAGGGTCACTCTGTGATCCCGTATCTGGACGATCTGCTGATAAAGGCACCCTCTCAAGAGGCATGCCAACACAGTCTGAACGTGGCACTGAAGACTCTCCAGAGGTTCGGGTGGATTGTCAACTTTTCAAAGTCAAATCTAACCCCGACCCAATCACTAACATATCTTGGCATGGAGTTTCATACTCTCTCAGCGATAGTGAAACTTCCACTGGACAAGCAGTGCTCGCTGCAGACAGGGGTGCAATCTCTTCTTCAGAGCCAGTCGCACTCATTGAGGCGCCTCATGCATTTCCTAGGGAAAATGGTGGCAGCAATGGAAGCAGTCCCTTTCGCGCAGTTTCATCTGCGCCCTCTACAATGGGACATTCTCCGCCAATGGGACGGGAAGTCGACGTCCCTCGACAGGGATGTCCCCCTCTCTGACAGCCAAGGACTCTCTCCGGTGGTGGCTTCTTCCCACCTCATTGTCAAAGTTAGTTCAAGATTGGTCGCAGTTCCAGCTACCTTATGTGTTCCCACCTCTGGCATTGTTGCCCAGAGTGCTCCGCAAAATCAGGTCCAACTGCCACCGCGCCATTCTCGTCGCTCCAGACTGGCCAAGGAGGTCGTGGTACCCGGATCTGTGGCATCTCACAGTAGGCCAACCGTGGGCGCTACCAGACCGTCCAGACTTGCTGTCTCAAGGGCCGTTTTTCCATCTGAATTCCGCGGCCCTGAACCTGACTGTGTGGCCATTGAGTCCTGGATCCTAGGGACCTCAGGTTTATCTCAGGAAGTTGTTGCCACCATGAGACAGGCTAGGAAACCATCCTCCGCCAAGATCTACCACAGGACGTGGAAGATATTCCTATCTTGGTGCTCTGCCCAGGGAGTTTCTCCCTGGCCATTTGCATTGCCTATTTTTCTTTCCTTCCTGCAGTCTGGGTTGGAAAAAGGTTTGTCGCTTGGCTCCCTTAAAGGTCAAGTTTCCGCGCTATCCGTATTTTTTCAGAAACGCCTAGCGCGACTTCCTAAGGTACGCACGTTCCTGCAAGGGGTTTGTCATATCGTTCCCCCTTACAAGCGGCCATTGGAACCCTGGGATCTGAACAAGGTTCTAATTGCTCTCCAGAAGCCGCCTTTCGAGCCTATGAAGGAGATTTCTTTTTCTCGGCTTTCACAGAAAGTGGCTTTTCTAGTGGCGGTCACGTCTCTTCGAAGAGTGTCAGAGCTGGCGGCGTTATCTTTCAAATCTCCCTTCCTGGTGTTTCACCAAGATAAGGTAGTTCTGCGTCCAATTCCAGAGTTTCTTCCCAAGGTGGTATCTTCCTTTCATCTCAATCAGGATATCACTTTACCATCTTTGTGTCCGCATCCAGTTCACCAATTTGAAAAGGGTTTACATCTGTTGGACCTGGTGAGAGCACTCAGGATCTACATTTCCCGCACGGCGCCTATGCGCCGTTCGGATGCACTCTTTATCCTGGTCGCTGGTCAGCATAAAGGGTCGCAAGCTTCCAAATCCATCCTTGCGCGGTGGATCAAGAAACCAATTCTTCACGCCTACCGTTCTGCTGGGCTTCCGATTCCATCTGGACTGAAGGCCCATTCTACCAGAGCCGTGGGTGCGTCCTGGGCATTACGGCATCAGGCTACGGCTCAGCAGGTGTGTCAGGCGGCTACCTGGTCGAGTCTGCACACTTTTACCAAGCATTATCAGGTGCATACCTACGCTTCGGCGGATGCCAGCCTAGGTAGACAAGTCCTTCAGGCGGCGGTGGCCCACCTGTAAGAAAGGGCTGCTTGACAGCCCTATCACGAGGTATTCTTTTACCCACCCAGGGACTGCTTTTGGACGTCCCAATTGTCTGGGTCTCCCAATTAGGAGCGAAAAAGAAGAAGGGAATTTTGTTTACTTACCGTAAATTCCTTTTCTTCTAGCTCCAATTGGGAGACCCAGCACCCGCCCTGTTTTTTCTTAGGTTATTTGTTTTTCGGGTGCACATGTTGTTCATGTTGATAAGTTGTGTTCTCCGATATTGTCTATCGGATTGAATTTGTTTTTGAAACAGTTATTGGCTTTCCTCCTTCTTGCTTTTGCACTAAAACTGAGGGACCCGTGCTCCCACGGGGGGGTGTATAGCCAGAAGGGGAGGGGCCTTACACTTTTAAGTGTAGTACTTTGTGCGGCCTCCGGAGGCAGTAGCTATACACCCAATTGTCTGGGTCTCCCAATTGGAGCTAGAAGAAAAGGAATTTACGGTAAGTAAACAAAATTCCCTTCTTTTTTGTCACCTTACCCGGTAGCCTCTATTTTTGTGTCCCACCTCTGAGACCGGGAAGGGTAGAATAGGGGGTCACACTTACAGCTGCGCTCCTCATGCCGTCTTATAAGTTAGGGGGGCTACACACGATATTCAGTTTTCAGAGCAACTGCAAGGGTCGATTTAAAGGGTTCCTCCTGCTCTGATTACTTCCACATCGAGAGGGTATCTGGGTGAGGGATGTAACGTCTGCCCATATCTTCCTGTGGGGCAATCGGCCGGCGGGGGGCAGCGGCAGGTATCGGGAGACGTGAAGTCACCCCCCCCACACCCACCGACTGAAGTGTAGATGCAGATATGAGCAGAGCAGAGTGATCACATATATCACAGAGATATACCATCATTACTGATATGGCGGCACTCCCATTAAAGGGGGGTACTGGCCTGAGAATTCTTATCGGCAATGCACGTGCCATGTAATACTACAATGCCCCATTGGGAAGAGGTTTTGAAGCCGACTTGTATGTTTTGAGAAAAACCTGATGACATTTTGGAAATCTCAGGATGGATGGACGCCTTAATGATAGCAAATGATGAAAAAAGTAAATCCCGGCACCTCCAGCCTCGGCTGCTATCACTGAGGTCATTAATGGTCATCATCAAGATCCTCTGCTGGCATCTCCTGTGCGACCACCGACCAATCACATCCCAGTAGCGCACACTGCAGCTGCAGCAGTTAAAAAGCTTGCAGTTGGGTTTGGGATGGAGGTGGCGGTGCAGCAGCTAGCCTCACTACCGCCAGCCCCAGCCACATTGCCTTTACGCGTCCCCCTCTGCTGTTGGCGGAGTTTCTCGGGGGCCTGAAGTGCTTGGTTTGAAGAAATGATTGCTCCTAGCGGTCGGCCCCGGCTGAATATAGCAGCTAGGAATAAGGGAAGAGGGCTCCGGTTCTATGTTGTTTGTTGTCGGTTCTGGGCCATGATTAGGAGGGACGGCCGGGGGACGCCCAAGAGAAGGGACTGGAACTAAATGTGGGACACCCATGACTCAGTGGACACTGACTCTTCCGCCATGTTGGGGAAACGCTGCCTCCTGCTAATATGCAGCGTATCAGATGGTGGCGCTGGATGTTGAGGAACGTGTGCACCAGAGGACGGTGTTTCATGTGAGAGCGTCGCAGGCACAGATCAACCACGTCCTCTCCCTGCAGCAGCACCACGGCCACAGCCCCTATTAATGCCCCACAAAAAAGAAATCAAAGTAGAGAAGAGGCCATATTAGGGCTGTATTCAGCAGACGGTATTATGGCTGTATGCGCCAGGCGGTATTATGGCTGTATGCACCAGGCGGTATTAGGGCTGTATGCACCAGGCGGTATTAGGGCTGTATGCACCAGGCAGTATTAGGGCTGTATGCGCCAGGCGGGATTAGGGCTGTATGCACCAGGCGGTATTAGGGCTGTATGCACCAGGCGGTATTAGGGCTGTATGCGCCAGGCGGGATTAAAGTTGTTTGTAAGTGTCCGGTAGGAACCCCAAACTTTACAGTTCAGGTTCGCTGATAACATAGGTGATGTCACAGCTCACCTCATCCCCCTCATGTACAATGACTATCACCTCTATACACAGTAGATAACAGGATCCATTATTCACAATAGGTGATATCACAGCTCACCTCCTCCTCCTTCTGTACAATGACTGATAACATCTCTCTCTATGCAGTAAATAACATAAGAATTACAATTCACAGTAGGAGATGTCACAGCTTTGTGTTTGCTTCTCCTGTGAGTGCGGCTGTGCTTCTCCTGTGAGTGCGGCTGTGCTTCTCCTGTGAGTGCGGCTGTGCTGCCCCTGTGAGTGCGGCTGTGCTTCTCCTGTGAGTGCGGCTGTGCTGCTCCTGTGAGTGCGGCTGTGCTGCCCCTGGGAGTGCGGCTGTGCTGCCCCTGGGAGTGCGGCTGTGCTGCCCCTGTGAGTGCGGCTGTGCTGCCCCTGTGAGTGCGCCTGTGCTGCCCCTGTGAGTGCGCCTGTGCTGCCCCTGTGAGTGCGGCCGTGCTGCCCCTGTGAGTGCGACTGTGCTGCCCCTGTGAGTGCGGCTGTGCTGCTCCTGTGAGTGCGGCTGTGCTGCTCCTGTGAGTGCGGCTGTGCTTCTCCTGTGAGTGCGGCTGTGGTGCCCCTGTGAGTGCGGCTGTGCTGCTCCTGTGAGTGCGGCTGTGCTGCTCCTGTGAGTGCGGCTGTGCTGCTCCTGGGAGTGCGCCTGTGCTGCCCCTGGGAGTGCGCCTGTGCTGCCCCTGTGAGTGCGCCTGTGCTGCCCCTGTGAGTGCGACTGTGCTGCTCCTGTGAGTGCGGCCGTGCTGCGCCGTGTGCTGCTCTGTTGGATATTGGGGTGCGGGGGTGCTGTGATACCCCAGTAGTGATGCTTTGTATATATATATCAGTGCTGTCCGCTCTCCGCAGGCTCAGCTCCTGACGGCCACGACAGAGGCAGCAGAGATGAAGACGTCTGTCGCTTCCCTCCAGAAGGAGCTGGAATCTCAGGCCCAGAAACACAAGGAGGATATAATGGAGCAGGAGCGGCGTCTCCTCCAGGCGGAGTCCGGTCACCACTCGCTGCTGGAGGAGCGGAGGAAGCGGGTGAGCGAGCGACATTACACCGACACCACACATCACCGATCATTCTACACCAGACGAGAGAACACATCACCCCGGTGTCTGCAGTGTATGAGCCGCACTGGTGGCCATTATTACACAGCTGCCTCCAACAGCAGCAACCGGAGCTGAACTCTGAGCGCTGCTGTATAACCACATACAGTAAATATCAGTGTCAACGGCACAGAATAGGAGAGATCATGGCAGTACTGATGGGTCACAATGGCAAGTAGCGGCCCCTGTAGCCACCATCTTGGTCCTCCTATTGAAGCCCAACTGCGGGAGATGAGGGTTGTCACTAGACATTTTGGAATCTTTTTTAGAGCAGTTTCAGAACAGATCCTTTCTTCCCCTGCAGGACGGGGATCTGGCGAGCTGTCAGGAGAAGGTGACGTCTCTGGAAACGCTTCTTATCGCTCACCAGCAGGAGGTGGAGGGGTTAAGAGCCGCCAATGGGAGATTGAGTGAATCGCTGTGTAAAGCTGAGGAGCGGCTGGAAGGAGTGTCAGCTCTGGAGGTGAGTGTGGACCCAGCGGACGCGTTACCCTGTAATTCGCTGCTCCCTGTATATAACGGGATTTTCTATCTCTTCTCTTTGGCTCATATATATTGAGCGGCTCATATAGTGCCCGTATAGGATCACACCGGGGGCTCGGCCGGCGGGGGCTGCTCCTTTACTGTACACCTACTTATTAGCAGTTTATAACCCATTTTTATAGGTTCTGGACAGTGCAGTAAATGGGGTCTAATCATCGTCCTTTTACTGATTTCTTCTCCTTTTTTGTTGTTTATTTTTTTAGGTAGAGTTTGATGAATTGAAGAAGAAAAATGCAAAAACTTGTAGTGACCTCCATCACTGGATGGATGCATGTAAAGAGCTGGAAGGGGAGAGGGGGCGGCTGCAGGAGAGGCTCCGAGAGCAGGAGGAGGCGCTGCAGGGCCGGACACAGAAGCACGACGGTATGTGCAGAACAACCAATCACAATCCAATATACTGTACATAATAATTGTCAGTGCGCATTTAAAAAGGTTGTAAGGTTTGTAAGACTCTTAAAAAACAAAAGAAATGTAGAGACGATCTGCCACTTCCCTGGTGTAAATGCCGCTGTTCTCCTGAATCCGGGGATGTTTTCTTCGGCGCTCCATTGGGAGACCCAGACGATTGGGTGTATAGCTACTGCCTCCGGAGGCCACACAAAGCATTACACTAAAAAGTGTAAGGCCCCTCCCCTTCTGGCTATACACCCCCAGTGGGATCACTGGCTCACCAGTTTTCTGCTTTGTGCGAAGGAGGTCAGACATCCACGCATAGCTCCACTGTTTTTAGTCAGCAGCAGCTGCTGACTATGTCGGTTGGAAGAAAAGTGGGCCCATATGGGGCCCCCAGCATGCTCCCTTCTCACCCCACTTGCGGTTTGTAAGGTTGAGGTACCCATTGCGGGTACGGAGGCTGGAGCCCACATGCTGCTTTCCTTCCCCATCCCCCTGAGGGCTCTGGGTGAAGTGGGATCTTACCGGTCTCCAGGCACTGAGACCGGGCTCCATCCACAGACCCAGAGAACCTGCTGGATATGGAGCTGAGTATCGTCAGGGACAGGCCCTGCTACATTAAGGTACTCTGTGTCCCCGGGCAAGCGCGCACACACACACCAGCATTGCTGGGAGTGTTAGTGCGCCGGGGGTAACAGCGCGGTGCGCTCGTGCTATTATTCACTGCAGCTTAGCTGAGTGAATTTATGTATTGGGAACTGCCGCGCCGGCCGCTGCTGGGTGTTTTTTACATTGTGGCGCGGCTGGGACTTGTGGTGCGCCGGGGACTTTCGCGCGGGCCGTGCACATGGACGGCCGCGCTTATTACTCGAGTCCCCGGCTTTGCGGCCTAGTTTTCGTTTCGTTCCCGCCTCCAGCCCTGCCAGTCAGGGGAGAGGCGGGACGCTGTACAGACAGTCAGCACAGAGGGCTGGAGTCTGCTTTGCATTCTCCAGCCCCCTTCACTGGACACAGTGGGACGCCAGTTTCCCGCTCTTGTCTGGGGCACGCCCACGGCCCGCCCCTCGTCACACGAGCTGGAGAAGGACGCCGGCAGCCATTCCTGCACGCGGTCCGAGCCGGGGAACGGAGACATGCTCTGGGCAACCAACACAGGGCTCTGGCGACCACATACCCGCGTTATAGGCGGGCGGTAAGCAGCACCTGAAGTGCTGACCCCACTAAATACCGCAGTGTCCATTTGTATTTGATGCTTGTATACTATACACTGCACTGTAGGTCGCTATCTTTGGCTATATGCCCTCCTAGATGGCGAGATAACAGCAGCAAAAAAGCAAGGGTGCTAAGGCACAGGTTTTCTAGGCTGCTTGTATTGCATGTGCTGAAGTGTTCATTTGTACTTATGCTTGTATGTTATACATTGCACTGTACTGTCGCTACTATTGGCTATATGCCCTCCTAGATGGCGAGATAACAGCAGCAAGAAAGCAAGGGTGCTAAGGCACAGGTTTTCTGGGCTGTTTGTATTGCATGTGCTGAAGTGTTCATTTGTACTTATGCTTGTATGTTATACATTGCACTGTACGGTCGCTACTCTGGGCTATATTCTCCTAGATGGCTGGACAACAGCAGCAAAAAAGCAAGGGTGCCAAGGCACAGGCTTTCTATGCTGCTTGTATTGCATGTGCTGCAGTGTTCATTTGTACTTATGCTTGTATGTTATACATTGCACTGTACTGTCGCTACTATTGGCTATATGCCCTCCTAGATGGCGAGATAACAGCAGCAAGAAAGCAAGGGTGCTAAGGCACGGGTCTTTCTAGGCTGCTTGTATTGCATGTGCTGCAGTGTTCATTTGTACTTATGCTTGTATGTTATACTTTGCACTGTACGGTCGCTATTCTTGGCAATATGCTCCTAGATGGCTGGACAACAGCAGCAAAAAAGCAAGAGTGCCAAGGCACAGGCTTTCTATGCTGCTTGTATTGCATGTGCTGAAGTGTTTATGCTTGTATGCTATACATTGCATAGATGGATTGAATACAGCGGCAAAAAAGCAACAAGGCTTCCTATGCTGTTTTTCCTGCATGTGATACTGTTCCACCGGCAGGTTCCACTGACCCCCATTGTGTGCAAGCTCCCCTGTAGCACTTGGTCAGCCGGGGTCTCTCCCAGAGGTGGCCAAAGGAACCATCCGTGAACCCTGTCCAGGGACAGGGACGGAGTTGCAGTTTTGGCGGATGGATTGTCATGGGATAGAGACTTGTCAGTCCAGACAGGCCATGGGCAATCTTGATTAATGCTCCCTGGCCACCCTCATTTGGAACGTAATCAGTGCTCCGGGGGGGTCCCAGACATTCCAGGGTGAAGGCTCTGACACGGACGGCAGTCCCAGACAGCCTAAGCTAGCTCGCTGGGTGCGGCGCTCGGCTTCATCACTGGTCAAGGTCCCAGCAGGAGGACTCTCTGTATGATGAGGCAGACGTAGCTGATCAGGGCTTTGGTCCTGACACCGCTCTCAATCCGGATACACCGGATGGTGACGCCATAGTGAAGGATCTTATAGCGTCCATCAATGGAATGTTGGATATTTCTCCCTCAGCTCCCCCATTGGAGGAGTCAGCTTCACAGCAGGAGAAATCCTTTTTCAGTACTCATGCGTATATTGCATATTTTTCTGGCGCTGACTTCAGAGAAGCAGTTCAGAAACACCACGCTTACCAGATAAGCGTTTTCTCCAAACGTTTTAAGGATACACGTTATCCCTTTCACCTGACGTGGTAAAGCGCTAGACCCAGGGTCCAAAGGTGGATCCCCCAATCTCCAGACTTGCGGCTAGATCCATAGTTGCAGTGGAGATGGGACTTCACTTAAAGATGCCATTGACAGACAGATGGACCTCTGGTTGAAATCTGTCTGTGAAGCTATCAGCGTGTCGGTTGCTCCGGCATTCGCAGCCGTATGGGCACTCTAACTTATTTCAGCTGGGCTTGCGCAGCTGGTCTTGAGCACATGTACATCTGTGCCGCAGGTGGTGTCCTTAACCTCGCAATGTCTGCATTGCGACTTACCCTAGTAATGCTGTCCTGGAGGGACAGTCGAGGTTGGTCCTTCCCAGGCTCGGGCAGGTCCCAATTGTCCTCGTCCAAAAGGGCTCAAAAGGCTCAGAGGGGCTCAGATTCCGGCCGGGCTCAATCACGCCCAAGGAAGGCAGCAGGAGGAACCGCTACCAAGGCGGTCTCCTCATTACTGTCAGCTCTCTCTCTCCGCATCCGCGGTTGGTGGCAGAATCTCCCGCTTGGGGACATTTCGCTGCCACAGGTCACAGACCGGTGGGTGAGAGACATTTTGTCTCACGTGTACAGGATAGAGCTCTGTTCTCGTCCTCCGACGCGATTCTTCAGCACTTCCCCCCCCTCCCCCTACCGAGCCGATGCTCTTCTGCAGGCAGAAGAAGTGGTAATCCCTGTTCCTCTTCAGGAACAAGACACGGATTTTTCCTCCAATCTGATTGGGGTGCCAAAAAAGGGGTGGCTCTTTCCGTTCCGTTCTGGACCTAACACTGCTCACAAGCACGTGAAGGCCAGGCGGGTTCCGGATGTAACCCTCCGCTCCGTCATTGCCTCAATGTCGCAAGGAGGTTTCCTAGCATCAATAGACATCAGGATGCTTATCTCCACGTGCCGATTGCTCCAGAGCACCAGCGTTTGCTACGTTTTCGTTATGGAAGACGGGCATCTTCAGTGCGTAGCCCTGCCCTTCGGTCTGGCGACAGCCCTACGGGTTTTCACCAAGTTCAGAGCAGCAGTGGGAGCAGTCCTGCACTCTCAGGGTCACTCTGTGATCCTTACTAGGACGATCCACTTGTCAAGGCACCCTCTCAAGCGGCATGCCAACACAGCCTGAACGTGGCGCTGGAGACTCTCCAGAGTTTCGGGTGGATCATCAACTTTCAAGGTTTCATCGGGCACCGACCCAATCGCGGACATATCTGGGCATGGAGTTTCACACTCTCTCAGCGATAGTGAAGCTTCCGCTGGACAAGCAGCGTTCACTACAGACGGGGGTGCAGTCTCTCCTTCAAGGCCAGTCACACCCCTTAAGACGTCTCATGCAGAGGCAGTCACTTTCGCGCAGTTTCATCTGCGTCCACTTCAATGGGACATGCTTTGCCAATGGGTTGGGGAGTCGACGTCCCTAGACAGGAACGTCTCCCTTCTCAGACGGTCAAGGAGTCCATCCTTCAGTTCAATGTTCTGGAAATCTGGGCAGTGTATCTTGCCCTGCAAGCCTTCCAGCAGTGGCTGGAAGGAAAACAGATCCGAATTCAGTCGGACAATTCCACAGCGGTGGCAGACATCGCCCACCAAGGCGGAACACGCATCGCCAAGCCTACCAGGCAATCCGGCGGATTCTGATATGGGTGGGGGACAGAGCATCCACCATATCCGCAGTTCACATCCCGGGCGTAGGAAATTGGGAAGCAGACTTACTCAGTCGCCTGGGTATGGACGCAGGGGAATAGTTTTCTGCACCCAGAATGGTGTCAGGAAATCTGTAGCCGCTGGGGGATGCCGGACGTCGACCTAATGGCGTCTCGGCACAACAACAAGGTCCCGATTTTCATGGCGCGGTCTCACG
Source organism: Anomaloglossus baeobatrachus (assembly GCF_048569485.1). Classification (NCBI taxonomy): domain Eukaryota; kingdom Metazoa; phylum Chordata; class Amphibia; order Anura; family Aromobatidae; genus Anomaloglossus; species Anomaloglossus baeobatrachus. The sequence goes on along the minus strand of NC_134355.1, from coordinate 39,783,045 downwards.
AGCAAAGTGCTCTGGCGGCAGGCGCCCTAGTTCAGGATTGGTCGCAGTTCCAGCTACCCTATGTGTTCTCCTCTGGCACTGTTGCCCAGAGTGCTACGCAAGCTCAGCTCCGATTGCCGCCGCGTCATCCTCGTCGTCCCAGACTGGCCGAGGAGGTCGTGGTTCCCGGATCTGTGGCATCTCACGGTCGGCCAACCGTGGGCACCCTCAGACCGGCCAGACTTACTGTCCCAAGGGCCGTTTTTTCCACTGAATTCTACGGCCCTGATCCTGACTGTGTGGCCATCGCGTCCGAGATCCTAGCGTCTTCAGGATTATCTCAAGTCGTCATTGCCACCATGAGACGGGCCAGGCAGCTGACGTCTGCCAAGATCTACCACAAGACGTGGAAGATATTCTTCTCTTAGCGCTCTGCTCAGGGAGTATCTCCCTGGACATTTGCATTGCCTACTTTTCCTTCCTTCCTGCAATCTGGTTTGGGAAAAGGTTTGTCGCTCGGCTCCCTTAACGGTCGAGTCCCAGCGCTGTCTGTATTCTTTCAGAATCGCATAGTACGACTTCCTCAGGTACGCACGTTCCTGCAGGGGGTTGGCCACATTGTCCCTCCGTACAAGAGGCCGTTAGACCCATGGGATCTGCACAGGGTACTAATTGCTCTCCAGGAGCCGCCCTTGGGGCCTCTGAGGGATGTTTTTTCACTTTCTCGACTGTCACAGAAAGTGGCCTTTTTGGTAACGGTCACGTCTCTTCAGAGAGTGTCCGAGCTAGCAGCGCGGTCATCCAAAGCTCCTTTCCTGGTGTTTCACCAAGACAAGGTAGTGCTGCGCCTGATTCCGGGGTTTCTCCCTAAGGTGGTATCCTCCTTTCATCTCAGTCAGGATATCTCCTTACCTTCCTTTTGTCCTCATCCAGTTCATCGATATGAATTGGATTTGCATTTGTTGGATCTGATGAGAGCGCTCAGAATCTACTTTCCCGCACGGCGCCCCTGCGCCGCTCGGATGCACTCTTTATACTTGTCGCTGGTCAGCGCAAAGGGTCGCAGGCTTCCAAAGCCACCCTGGCTCGATGGATCAAGGAACCAATTCTTGAAGCCTACCGTTCTGCTGGGCTTCCGGTTCCATCAGGGCTGAAGGCCTATTCTACCAGAGCCGTGGGTGCGTCCTGGGCATTACGACACCAGGCTACGGCTCAACAGGTGTGCCAGGCAGCTACCTGGTCGAGTCTGCACACTTTCACCAAACATTATCAGGTGCATACCTATGCTTCGGCGGACGCCAGCCTAGGTAGTAGAGTCCTGCAGGCGGCAGTTGCCTCCCCGTAGGGGAGGGCTGTCTTTGCAGCTCTAACATGAGGTATTTCTTTACCCACCCAGGGACAGCTTTTGGACGTCCCAATCGTCTGGGTCTCCCAATGGAGCGCCGAAGAAGAAGGGAATTTTGTTACTTACCGTAAATTCCTTTTCTTCTAGCTCCTATTGGGAGACCCAGCACCCGCCCTGTTGTCCTTCGGGATTTTTGGTTGTTTTTCGGGTACACATGTTGTTCATGTTGAATGGTTTTCAGTTCTCCGATGTTACTTCGGAGTGAATTTGTTTAAACCAGTTATTGGCTTTCCTCCTTCTTGCTTTTGCACTAAAACTGGTGAGCCAGTGATCCCACTGGGGGTGTATAGCCAGAAGGGGAGGGGCCTTACACTTTTTAGTGTAATGCTTTGTGTGGCCTCCGGAGGCAGTAGCTATACACCCAATCGTCTGGGTCTCCCAATAGGAGCTAGAAGAAAAGGAATTTACGGTAAGTAACCAAATTCCCTTCTTTTGTTCCTGTTTCTCTCCGTTCCTGAGATATGGCCCCATCTTCCCTGTATATAATTCTAGTCTATTTAGCCAACTGGGTGTGGCCTACTTACATGAAAAGACTAGATTTATATTAGGTTAAAAAAAAACAAACATATTTAGGAAATGAGACAGTTCTTTTATTCTGAGTTTTACTGAGGTCACCCGAGCATGGTAGTGCCCGCTCATCACTAGTTACGAGTACTGAGCACCCGAGCATGGTAGTGCCCACTCATCACTAGTTACGAGTACTGAGCACCCGAGCATGGTAGTGCCCGCTCATCACTAGTTACGAGTACTGAGCACCCGAGCATGGTAGTGCCCACTCATCACTAGTTACGAGTACTGAGCACCCGAGCATGGTAGTGCCCACTCATCACTAGTTACGAGTACTGAGCACCCGAGCATGGTAGTGCCCACTCATCACTAGTTACGAGTACTGAGCACCCGAGCATGGTAGTGCCCACTCATCACTAGTTACGAGTACTGAGCACCAGAGCATGGTAGTGCCCACTCATCACTAGTTACGAGTACTGAGCACCCAAGCATGGTAGTGCCCGCTCATCACTAGTTACGAGTACTGAGCACCCAAGCATGGTAGTGCCCGCTCATCACTAGTTAAGACAGGGGTGGGGAACCTTTTTTCTGTCGGGGGCCATTTGGAAATTTCTACCAACCTTCGGGGGCCGCACAAAATTATCAATGTTTAAATGACCCAGCTATATTGGGTGAAGCAATTAATTAACTGGGGGCATGGGGCTGCGGGCACAGACACCACACGCGGGGCTGGAGGCACAGACACCACACGCAGGGCTGGAGGCACAGACACCACTGGAGGGGCTGGGGGCACAGACACCACTGGAGGGGCTGGGGGCACAGACATCACTGTGGGGGGAGGCACAGACATCACTGTGGGGGGAGGCACAGACATCACTGTGGGGGGAGGCACAGACATCACTGTGGGGGGAGGCACAGACATCACTGTGGGGGGAGGCACAGACATCACTGTGGGGGGAGGCACAGACATCACTGTGGGGGGAGGCACAGACATCACTGTGGGGGGAGGCACAGACATCACTGTGGGGGGCTGCACAGACATCACTGGGGGGGCTGCACAGACATCACTGGGGGGGGGCTGCACAGACATCACTGGGGGGGGCTGCACAGACATCACTGGGGGGGCTGCACAGACATCACTGGGGGGGGCTGCACAGACATCACTGGGGGGGCTGCACAGACATCACTGGGGGGGCTGCACAGACATCACTGGGGGGGCTGCACACAGGACTGGAGGGGTGCACACAGGACTGGAGGGGTGCACACAGGACTGGAGGGGTGCACACAGGACTGGGGGGGTGCACACAGGACTGGGGGGGTGCACACAGGACTGGGGGGGTGCACACAGGACTGGGGGGGTGCACACAGGACTGGGGGGGGTGCACACAGGACTGGGGGGGTGCACACAGGACTGGGGGGGGTGCACACAGGACTGGGGGGGGTGCACACAGGACTGGGGGGGGTGCACACAGGACTGGGGGGGTGCACACAGGACTGGGGGGGGTGCACACAGGACTGGGTGATGGGCTGCACATAGGATTGTGTGGGGGTGCACACAGGACTGGGGGGGCTGCACACAGGACTGGGGGAGGGGTGCACACAGGATTGGGGGGGTGCAAACAGGACTACTGGGTGATGGGCTGCACACAGGACATTGGGGGGCTGCACACAGGACTGGGGGAGGGGTGCACACAGGACATTGGGGGCCACACTGCGCTGAGAGTTTCATGCAACTCTGGGGGAGAAGGTTTACAGAACTGGTGTGGGGAGGCACAAAGCATTGGGCAGGGCACATAGCAGCAGAGGGTCGGCGCAGGACTCACAGCAGCATTGCACTCACATCACTGGAGTGCAGGAGCCGGACACACTGCATCAGAAGGAGAAGGCGGGCACTGATCTCCAGAGGGCAGGGGGCGGACACACAAGGCTAGAAGATGTGAGGCTGCTGTGGACCCGCCCACAATTGGCACTGGCCGACGGGAGAACACATTGCAGCACAAACAGCAATGTGTGGATTTAAAGGGCCGGCGGCAGCAAACCGCGGTGACAGCACCAGCACTGCCTCCCCCGGGAATCTGCCCGGGGGCCACATAAAAGGTCATGGCGGGCCGCATGCGGCCCGCGGGCCGGAGGTTCCCCACCCCTGAGTTAAGAGTACTGAGCACCCGAGCATGGTAGTGCCCGCTCATCACTAGTTACGAGTACTGAGCACCCGAGCATGGTAGTGCCCGCTCATCACTAGTTACCAGTACCGAGCACCCGAGGATGGTAGTGCCCGCTCATCACTAGTTACGAGTACTGAGCACCTGAGCATGGTAGTGCTCACTCATCACTAGTTACGAGTACTGAGCACCCGAGCATGGTAGTGCCCGCTCATCACTAGTTACCAGTACCGAGCACCCGAGCATGGTAGTGCCCGCTCATCACTAGTTACGAGTACTGAGCACCCAAGCATGGTAGTGCCCGCTCATCACTAGTTACGAGTACAGAGCACCCGAGCATGGTAGTGCCCGCTCATCACTAGTTACGAGTACAGAGCACCCGAGCATAGTAGTGCCCGCTCATCACTAGTTACGAGTACGGAGCACCCGAGCATGGTAGTGCCCGCTCATCACTAGTTACGAGTACAGAGCACCCGAGCATGGTAGTGCCCGCTCATCACTAGTTACGAGTACAGAGCACCCGAGCATAGTAGTGCCCGCTCATCACTAGTTACGAGTACGGAGCACCCGAGCATGGTAGTGCTCAGTCATCACTAGTTATGAGTACTGAGCACCAGTGCATGGTAGTGCCCGCTCATCACTAGTTACCAGTACCGAGCACCTGAGCATTGTAGTGCCCGCTCATCACTAGTTACGAGTATCGAGCACCCAAGCATGGTAGTGCCCGCTCATCACTAGTTACGAGTACAGAGCACCCGAGCATGGTAGTGCCCGCTCATCACTAGTTACCAGTACTGAGCACCCGAGCATGGTAGTGCCCACTCATCACTAGTTACGAGTACTGAGCACCCGAGCATGGTAGTGCCCGCTCATCACTAGTTACCAGTACTGAGCACCTGAGTATGGTAGTGCCCGCTCATCACTAGTTACGAGTACAGAGCACCCGAGCATGGTAGTGCCCGCTCATCACTAGTTACGAGTACAGAGCACCCGAGCATGGTAGTGCCCGCTCATCACTAGTTACGAGTACAGAGCACCCGAGCATGGTAGTGCCCGCTCATCACTAGTTACGAGTACAGAGCACCCGAGCATGGTAGTGCCCGCTCATCAGCAAACATTAATTTCTGTAACTGCTGCATATTTTGCTGTGGATTTGTCACTTGTGTATCTTTTCTCCACAGTTACAGATGTGAGCAGCAGTGATATTGACCCATTGTCAGAAATTGAAGAATTAAAACAATGTTTAGAAGAGAAGACGCTGGAGGCGAACGAGAGCATAGAGAAATACTGTAACCTGCTGATCAAGACCCACCGGCTGGAGGAATCCAATGAGACCCTCCAGAGGCAGGTGGATCTGCTGAGGGCTCGGCTGGAGGAGCTGGAAGCCAAGAAGGAAGCGCTGGAACCTCCGAGATCACACTCAGACGGGGCAGAACACGGGGCGAAGAATAGAAGGAAGAGCAGAAGATCCACACAAGGAAAGCAAACGGGCAAGAGGCGCAGGGAATCCGAAAACACCGGACAAAACCCATCAACGCCCCAAGCCGCGACCAAGAGGGTGAAGAAAACTGGAGGCCAGACAGTAGAAGAGGAGTTTCAGCCTGAAGGCCTTCCCGAGGTTGTGAAAAAAGGTATAACCCCCATCATCATCATTTACAATTTCACAAGCTTCAGAGCTGGAATCGCTCAGCAGTCCTTCCCAAGCAAAGTTCGCTTTGGTGATTTTCTTGTTGTTTGGCATAAACTGTCTGTGCCCTGCACTATAGGAAGTCAGCTAACCTGTTATTGGAGTGTCTGCCCACATAACCAGCAGAATAGTGAGTGCAGCTCTGGAGTATAATACAGGAGGTAACTCAGGATCAGTAATCTATGTTCACAGTGACTGCACCAGCAGAATAGGGAGTGCAGCTCTGGAGTATAATACAGGCGGTAACTCAGGATCAGTCCAGATCAGTAATATATGGACACAGTAACTGCACCAGCAGAATAGTGAGTTCAGCTCTGGAGTATAATACAGGAGGTAACTCAGGATCAGTACACGATAAGTAATGTAATGTATGTAAACAGTGACTGCACCAGCAGAATAGTGAGTGCAGCTCTGGAGTATAATACAGGATGTAATTCTGGATCAGTACAGGATCAGTAATGTAATGTTTGTACACAGTGACTGCACCAGCAGAATAGTGAGTGCAGCTCTGGAGTATAATACTGGATGTAACTCCGGATCAGTACAGGATAAGTAATGTAATGTATGTACACAGTGACTGCACCAGCAGAATAGTGAGTGCAGCTCTGGAGTATAATACAGGAGGAAACTCAGGATCAGTACAGGATCAGTAATGTATGTACACAGTGACTGCACCAGCAGAATAGTGAGTGCAGCTCTGGAGTATAATACAGGATCTGGACAGGATAAGTAATATGACCTATACACACAGAGGTGTTCCTCATTTTATGTAGATTATATCTGCATGTAAAGGTAAAAGTAAAATATTAGAATACATAGTAAATATTCATAAATTAACTTTCACTATCTAAGATTTCGATCTTTATTTAATGTTATGTCCTGTAGGATTTTCTGATATCCCGTCCGGGAAGCAGAGTCCATTTGTCCTCCGGAGAACAGCGGTGCCCACAAGAAGGAGCCCCCGTCTCTCCTCGCAGACAAACTCCCCCGCAGTATTGGTCCCGCGTACTGAGAATCTAGAGAACATCCCTGATCTGAAGAGTCCACCACCAGGGGGCAGCAAATCCCAGCTGGTGAGTCTCATAGGCCAGTGCGCCATGGAGGGCCGTGCTGGGAGCAGTAGTGTCACCTCGAGATCTGCAGCTCGCAGACTATCGCAGTGACCACAAGCATAGAAAGCCTTACACTGGGCAGAGCCGGGAATAATTGCTGCAGACGCTGCAGTCTGACACTTCTGGGGTCGGGTTAATGAGGAGCAGTTACGGGTTTTAATTATAATGCTGTTTGATTTTTTTTGCCGAGTCAGCTGCTTTATTTTATTTATTTTTTTATTTTTTTATATTTTGGCACAATTATTCCCTAAGTGATGGCTCTCGATCACGCGTGTCCTGCGTTTTAATATGGGCATTACACAGTAAGCTCTGGTTTATCAAGTTGCAATGGAAATAGATAACCGCACAGTATGTTAACTCTTTCACAGCTGGGCTATTTTCAATTTTTGCGCTTTTTTTTTTCTTTTCCTCCGTTTTTTCTAAGAGCCATAACTTTTGATTCTTCTGTCCACATTGCCATACGAGGGCTTGTTTTTTGCGGGACAAGTTGTACTTATGAATGACACCATTCATTTTTTCAGAGGATGCACTGGAAATGCCTTGAAATTGCAAATATAAAAAAAAAAAAAATGTTAAATGTTTTATTGTTAAAGGGTCAAAAAGGGCATGATTTCAATATTTTTCTTTTTCCCACCTTTTAAAACTTTTTTTTTTTTTTTACTTTTTGCTGAATATAATAATAATTAATAATGAGACTTGAAGCTGTGATTATCAGATAGCTTGTGCTATACATAGCAGTGCACGAGCACTGCTATGTATAGTGATAATCAAGGTCTCCTTTGAATGCCAGTTAAACACTGGCTTTGACAGGAGTATCGTTATGACAGGCATAGGGGTCTTCTGCAGACCTTCGGCTGTCATTGAACACTTCAGCGCCCAGAGATCACATCACGAGTGCGCCGAAGGGCACATGGACTGACGTGCCCTCCTGCAGGCATGTATTAAATGCATCTTTCAGAGACTGACAGTGGCATTTAACTGGTTAACAGCAATGGACGGAGGTCTGCTCCAACCACGACTGTTTACGGCACATGATTGCTAATTGTCAGCCATCATCTGCCAGGAAAGATGCTGGCTCGACGTGCGATCCTACATTTTGCCGCATATGTATGTTAAATGTTGTGAAGGACTTTAAGGGGTTGTCTCTTCTCGAAATCCTTTTTTTGAAATGAAGCAGTCCCGAATATCAGCTGATTGACAGGCGTGTGATCTCTATCCAATCTCCTCCGGACACATGGCGGAGCCGGGACCTCCAGCCGCCCCATATCAACCCTTACTAACCAATATATATTGATCCTGCAGACAAAAGCTACAGAGGAGGACTCTGCTCCGATGGATGTTCTGTCTCCCCTTTCTGCTTACGTCAAGATGAAGAGCCGGGCGTCTGACAACCTGTGCGGCGGCGAACCGGAGAACGAGCGAGCTAGCGGCAAAGTGTCACATGATGAGACGGAAGAGGAGGGGACCTGTCACGTGCAGTGATCCCTCTGCAGAGACTTATAATATGAGATTTTTAGATAATATTTTATATCCAGTTTATTTATGGACAGAACTTGTCTTTTTTAGAACTTTTTTATTTTTAAATGAACACTTCCTAGCAGAACATAAATTCCCAAAAAATCTGTTCCTACTAACTATATCAATACAGGATCATGTGGATAAAGAAAAAGTGTAGCTGGCCGGCGGGGCCCGGTGTCTATACTGCTCGTTATGGGGATTACTCACTTCTTTGTATGAATTTGGACAATCCCCATCTCACAACTTAGATCTAATCAGTCACAAACACTTTGGCGCAAAAGGTTTTACATATTATAAACAAGAACCGGGCCGATAATACTTCTGTTTGTCGCAAAGCTCTTACTGAGATGGCAAAAGAGAAGACGGAAGCGGTAATAAACCACTTCTGTCTTCTCCCCAGGACCTCGGCTGTTTTAAACAATGGGAGACCGAATCTTCTGCTAGACTACAGGAGCTTCAGCCCTAGGATGTACATTTACAATGGCACAGGGGTTAGAGGGTTAAAACTTAGGACACAGTGCCGTAAATTTATGGTTCTTGGTCGTTATATGGTTTAAAAAAAAAAACTATATATATATATATATATATATATATATATATATATATATATATATATATTATATATATATTTATATATATATATATATATATATATATATATATATATTTATATATATATATATATATATATATATATATTATATATATATATATATATATATATATATATATATATTTATATTTTATTTATATATATATTTATATTTTATTTATATATATATATATATATATATATATATATATATATATATATTTATTATATATATATTTATTATATATATATATAATTATTTTTTTTTTAAAAGCAAATAGCCCAGATATTTGTAATCTCTGATCTGTGAAAGAACGTATAAAAAGAACCATGTAAAAAAAATGCTACTAATCTGCCCATATAGGGTTAATCTGCAGGTTAATAGCGTTCTGAGTGCCCCGCTGCCGAGAGCAAAATAACTTTATTCTTCTGGTTCCGGCAGCCTCAGGCTTTCAGTCATAGAGGTGCGACCTGTGTGCTTTCAGTCACTACTGTGTGAATAGTGAGCAGCGGCTGTAACCACGCCCCACCCTGACTGACAGCAGGTTCAGCACAGCATCAGTACAGAGCTGGCTGTCAGTCAGTGCCAGGGGCGGTTAGAGCCACCGATCAATATGCATAGAGCCTAAAACCGCGCTGGGCGCGACCTTATGACTGAAAGCCCTAGGCTGCCAGGAGGAATAATGTTAATTTCCTCCTGGAATCGGGGCTTTCACTGCGGCAACCGTACGGCACCAGAATGCTATTGACCTGCAGATTAACCCTATATCTGCCAGTTACGGTTTTTTTTTCTTTTACATGACAGATTCCCTTTAAGAGAACCTACCAGGTTCTCTTTAATATAGACTGGTTATGTTAGATCTTGTTCACAAATATCAAATATTCACTTGTTATCCATGGAAATTATCTTTTTTTGTTCTATGTGCCTAATAGATATGTCATGCATTTTGTTGTGTTTTGCGTAAGTAATGCATTTAATGTACTTTTAATATGACTCAGTAAGCACAAAGTAATGTAAAGCGCTCAATGAGCACAGAGGTGTATAAAGTGTGTATAGGGGTCTTCAAAATACAATGTGCCATTTATTATACTGCCGTCTTATATGTAAGAAGGACTGATCTGTCTGCAGATTTACTGACACTAAGGGATCAGATTACTGCTGCTGCATATAGACATCTGTGGAGAGACAGAGGCAGTGACACCAAGACACTGCTGCAGCTTCTAGTTGATAGAGCCAGCAGAGGGGGGAAAAATAACATATAATGGTCGGAAATAACGTCATGTACATGACTCATGTATATGACAGTAATTAAATCATTTAAAATGTAATCAATGTGTTATTTTAGTGATGCCAATCCCCTTTAATCCCCGCCAATATGTCTTTTTACTGACCTGAGAAATAAGAGAATTGTGCCACCACCCTCTGATGGGCTAAAATGCAGCAGATGTTAGCTGTATAGTACAGCCGACGTCATCGGCCATGATCAATGTTAGCAGAGAGTGCAGCTGTTTAACCCCCTGATGCCACTGTCAATAACAGAGGCATCTAAGTAGTTAAAGGGGTTGTCCACTACTAGAAGAACCAATTATGTTTCCCCCCAGATAAAATAAGAACGCCTATACTCCCCTCCTGTACCAGCGCCGATCCAGCAGTGCCACATCTCACGGTGCCGGGGCTCACAAGACATCATACGAGCGCTGCATCCAATCAGCATTGGCTTTTCTTCAGCGCTCTATTGGGAGACCCAGACGATTGGGGTATAGCTACTGCCTCCGGAGGCCACACAAAGCACTACACTAAAAAGTGCAAGGCCCCTCCCCTTCTGGCTATACCCCCCCGTGGTATCACGGGTTCTCCAGTTTTCAAGCTTTGTGCGAAGGAGGTCAGACATCCATGCATAGCTCCACAGATTTTAGTCAGCAGTAGCTGCTGACTATTTCGGATGGAAGAAAAGAGGGCCCATATAGGGCCCCCAGCATGCTCCCTTCTCACCCGTTGATGGTGTTGTAAGGTTGAGGTACCTATTGCTGGTACGGAGGCTGGAGCCCACATGCTGCTTTCCTTCCACATCCCCCTGGGGGGCTCTGAGGAAGTGGGATCCTGCCGGCCTCAAAGCTCTGACGCCGGGCTCCATCCACAGACCCATTTGAACCTGCTGGATACGGAGCTGGAGTACCGTTCAGGGACATGGCCCTGCACCATTACAGGTACTCTGTGTCCCCGTACACACAGGCACAGCACACTCCAGACTTGCTGGGTGTGCTAGTGCGCCGGGGACAGTAAAGGGTTACAGTCACTGCAGCTTTGCTGAGTGACTTTGTGTTTTGGGAACTACCACGCCGGACGCTCCGGGAGCGGCGGCGCGGCTGGGACTTGTAGTTCGCCGGGGACTGGGCGCCGACCGCGCTTTTACGGCGACGGCGCTTATAAATCCAGTCCCCGGCTTCTGCGGCCTAGTGCCGCTTCGTTCCCGCCCCCTCCCTGTCACTCAGGGAAGGGGACAGGCGCTGAGCAATCAGCAGCGCCGAGGGCTGGAGCCTTTTTACATGCTCCAGCCCTCTCACTGCACACTGTCGGACGCCGGATTCCCGCTCTGACTTGGGGCACGCCCACGGCCCGCCCCTCCTCACACGAGCTGGGGAAGACGCCGGCAGCCATTACTGCAGTCCGAGCTCGGATTTTCGGCAACCAGGCAGGACGGTGGCGACCATACACCCGCTTATAGGCGGGCGGTAAGCGGCACACATAGTGCTGACCCCAAGATATACTGCAGTGTGTACATGTGTATTTTAACTGCATAGGTCGCTATATGCCCGCTTGGAGAGCGACACATCAGCAGCAGGAAAGCAGGTGTGCTAAGGCACAGGCTTTCTAGGCTGCTTGTATTGCACGTACTGAAGTGTTCATTTGTGTTTATGCTTGTATGCTATACACTGCACTGTACAGTCGCTAGTCTTAGCTATATTCTCCTGGAATGGCTAGACTACAGCAGCAGAAAACCAAGGGTGCTGGGGCACAGGTTTTTTTCTATGCTGCTTGTATTGCATGGGCTGCAGTGTGCATTTGTACTTGTGCTTGTATGCTATGCATCGCACTGTATGGTCACTCTTCTGGGCTATATTCCCCTAGATGACTAGTCTACAGCAGCAGAAGAGCAGAGGTGCCAGGGCACAGGCTTCTATGCTGCTTGTATTGCTTGTGCTGCAGTGTTCATTTGTACTTTATGCTTGTATGCTATACATTGCACTGTACGGTCACCAATCTTGGCTATATACTTCTAGATGGCTAGTCGGCAGCGGCAAAAAAGCAACACAGATTTTCAGTGCTGTTTTTACTACATGGGATGCTGTTCATGACACCGTCCCATTGTGTGCATGCTCCCCTGTAGCACTTCGTCTGCCGGGGTCTCTAGCACTTCGTCTGCCGGGGTCTCTACTAGTCGTGGCCAAAGAAACCACCTGTCATCCCTGTCCAAGGACAGGGACGGAGTTGCAGTTTCGACAGATATATTGTCATAAGATAGAGACTTGCAGTCCAGACAGGCCATGGGCAATCTTCCTGACCAACCTCATTTGGAACGGGGGGGTCCCAGGAGGACTCTCTGTATGATAAGGCGGCTCTCCAGGACTTTGATCCTGACATCGCTATCAATCCGGATACACCGGATGGTAACGCCATACGGAATGATCCTATAGCGTCCATCAATGGAAGGTTGGATCTTTCTCCCTCAGCTCCCCCAGTGGAGGAGTCAGCTTCACAGCAGGAGAAGTCCCTTTTCAGTATCTCAAACGGATATTGAGTATTTTTCTGGCCACGCTGACTTCAGAGAAGCAGTCCAGAAACACCACGCTTACCAGATAAGCGTCTTCTCCAAACGTTTTTTAAGATACACGTTATCCCTTTTCCCCTGACGTGGTCAAGCGCTGGACCCAGGGTCCAAAGGTGGATTCTCCAATCTCCAGGCTTGCGTCTAGAGCCATAGTTGCACTGGAGATGGGGCTTCACTTAAAGATGCCATTCACAGACAGATGGACTCTGGTTGAAATCTGTCTAGGAGGCTATCGGCGTGTCGGTTGCTCCGGCATTCACAGCCGTATAGGCAACCTAACCTTTTCAGCTGTTCTTGCGCAGCTGGCCTTGAGCACATGTACATCTGTACCGCAGAGGCGTCCGTAACTCCGCAATGTCTGCACTGCGACTTACCCTATTAATGCTGTCCTAAAAGTACAGTCGAGGTTTCGGTCCTTCCCAAGCTCGGGCAGGTCCCAATTGTCCTCGTGCAAAAGGGCTACAAAACCTCAGACGGGCTCAGATTCCGGCCGGGCTCAATCACGCCCAAGGAAGGCAGCCGGAGGAACCGCTAACAAGGCGGTCTCCTCATGACTCTCAGCTCTCTCTCTCTCTCCGCATCCGCGGTTGATGGCAGACTCCCCCGCCTTTGGCGACATTTAGCTGCCACAGGTCACAGACCGGTGGGTGACGGACATTGTGCTCACGTGCACAGGACAGTGTTCTGTTCTCGTCCTCCGACTCCATTCTTCAGAACGGCCCCACCTCCCCACCGAGCAGATGCCCTGCTGCAGGCGGTGGACGCTCTAAGAGCAGAAGGAGTGGTGATCCCTGTCCCCCCTCAGGAACGAGGGCGAGGGTTTGTACTCCAATCTCTTTGTGGCTCCAAAAAAGGACGGCTCCTTCCGTCCTGTTCTGGACCTAAAACTGCTCAATAAGCATGCGAACGCCAGGCGGTTCCGGATGGAATCCCTCCGATCCGTCATTACCTCAATGTCTCGAGGAGACTTCCTTGCCTCAACAGACATCAAAGATGCCTATCTCCACGTGCCAATTGCTACGGAGCACCAACGTTTTCTACGTTTTGTGATAGGAGACGACCATCTTCAGTTCGTAGCTCTGCCATTCGGTCTGGCGACAGCCCCACGGGTGTTCACCAAGGTCATGGCAGCAGTGGTAGCAGTCTTGCACTCTCAGGGACACCCGGTGATCCCTTACTTGGACGATCTACTCGTCAAAGCACCCTCCCTCGAGGCATGACAACGCAGCCTGAATGTTACGCTGGAGACTCTCCAGACTTTCGGGTGGATCATCAATTTATCAAGGTCAAATCGGTCACCGACTCAATCACTAACGTATCTCGGCATGGAGTTCACACTCTATCAGCGATAGTGAAGCTTCCGCTGAACAAGCAGCGTTCACTGCAAACAGAGGTGCAGTCTCTCCTTCAAGGCCAGTCGCACCCCTTAAGGCGCCTCATGCACTTCCTAGGGAAGATGGTGGCAGCCATGGAGGCAGTTCCCTTTGCGCAGTTTCATCTGCGCCAACTGCAAGGGTACATTCTCCGCCAATGGGACGGGCAGTCAACCTCCCTGGACAGGAAAGTCTCCCTTTCCCAGACGGCCAAGGACTCTCTGCAATGGTGGCTTATTCCCACCTCATTGTCACAGTGAAGATCCTTCCTACCCCCATCCTGGGCAGTGGTCACGACAGATACGAGTCTGTCAGGGTGGGGAGCAGTTTGTCTCCGCCACAGGGCTCAGGGGACGTGGACTCAGCAGGAGTCCACCCTTCAGATCAATGTTCTGGAAATCGGGGCAGGGTATCTTACCCTACTAGCTTTCCAGCAGTGGCTAGAAAGAGAGCAGATCCGAATCCAGTCGGACAACTCCACAGCGGTGGCATACATCAACCACCAAGGAGGGACGCGCAGTCGGCAAGCCTTCCAGGAAGTCCGGCGAATCCTCATGTGGGTGGAGGACACAGCATCCACCATATCCGCAGTTCACATCCCGGGCGTAGAAAACTGGGAAGCAGACTTCCTCAGTCGCCAGGGTATGGACGCAGGGGAATGGTCCCTTCACCCGGACGTGTTTCAGGAAATCTGTCACCGCTGGGGGGTGCCGGACGTCGACCTAATGGCGTCTCGGCACAACAACAAGGTCCCGGCATTTATGGCACGATCGCGCGATCACAGAGCTCTGGCGGCAGACGCCTTAGTGCAAGATTGGTCGCAGTTCCGGCTCACATATGTGTTTCCACCTCTGGAACTCTTGCCCAGAGTACTGCGCAAAAAATCAGATCCGATTGCAGCCGCGTCATACTCGTCGCCCCAGACTGGCCGAGGAGATCGTGGTACCCGGATCTGTGGCATCTCACGGTCGGCCGACCGTGGTCACTACCAGGCTGGCCAGACTTACTGTCCCAAGGGCCGTTTTTCCATCGGAATTCTGCGGCCCTGAACCTGACTGTGTGGCCATTGAGTCCTGGATCCTAGCGTCTTCAGGATTATCCCAAGGGGTCGTTGCCACCATGAAACAGGCTAGGAAGTCCACCTCTGCTAAGATCTACCACAGAACGTGGAAGATTTTCTTAACTTGGTGCTCGGCTCAGGGAGTGTCTCCCTGGCCATTTGCATTGCCTACTTTTCTTTCCTTCCTGCAATCGGGGTTAGAAAAGGGCTTGTCGCTCGGCTTCCTTGAGGGGGAAGTCTCGGCACTATCCGTGTTTTTTCAGAAGCGTCTAGCACGTCTTTCTAAGGTGCGCACGTTCCTACAGGGGGTCTGTCATATCGTACCCCCGTACAAGCGGCCGTTAGATCCATGGGATCTCAACAGGGTATTAGTTGCTCTCCAGAAGCCGCCTTTCGAGCCTCTGAAGGAAGTTTCCTTTCTCGCCTGTCACAGAAGGTGGCGTTTCTCGTTGCGATCACATCGCTTCGGCGAGTGTCTGAGCTGGCAGCTCTGTCATCCAAGGCTCCCTTCCTGGTGTTCCACCAGGACAAGGTAGTGCTGCGCCCCATTCCGGAGTTTCTCCCTAAGGTCGTATCCTCATTTCATCTTAATCAGGATATATCCTTGCCTTCCTTTTGTCCTCATCCGGTTCACCGGTATGAAAAGGACTTACGTTTGTTAGATCTGGTGAGAGCACTCAGACTCTACATTTCCCGCACGGCGCCCATGCGCCGTTCCGATGCACTTTTTGTCCTTGTCGCTGGTCCGCGCAAGGGGTTGCAGGCTTCTAAAGCCACCCTGGCTCGATGGATCAAAGAACCAATTCTAGAGGCCTACCGTTCTGCGGGGCTTCCGGTTCCTTCAGGGCTAAAAGCCCACTCAACCAGAGCCGTGGGTGCGTCCTGGGCATTACGACACCAGGCTTCGGCTCAACAAGTGTACCAGGCAGCTACCTGGTCCAGTCTGCACACTTTCACCAAGCATTATCAGGTGCATACCTATGCTTCGGCGGATGCCAGCTTAGGTAGAAGAGTCCTGCAGGCGGCAGTGACACCCCCGTAGGGGAGGGCTGTTTTGCAGCCCTAACATGAGGTATTTCTTTCCCCACCCAGGGACAGCTTTTGGACGTCCCAATCGTCTGGGTCTCCCAATAGAGCGCTGAAGAAGAAGGGAATTTTGTTACTTACCGTAAATTCCTTTTCTTCTAGCTCTTATTGGGAGACCCAGCACCCGCCCTGTTGTCCTTCGGGATGTTTTTTGTTGTTTGCGGGTACACATGTTGTTCATGTTGAACGGTTTTTCAGTTCTCCGATGTTACTCGGAGTTAATTTGTTTAAACCAGTTATTGGCTTTCCTCCTTCTTGCTTTGGCACTAAAACTGGAGAACCCGTGATACCACGGGGGGGTATAGCCAGAAGGGGAGGGGCCTTGCACTTTTTAGTGTAGTGCTTTGTGTGGCCTCCGGAGGCAGTAGCTATACCCCAATCGTCTGGGTCTCCCAATAAGAGCTAGAAGAAAAGGAATTTACGGTAAGTAACAAAATTCCCTTCTTCTCTCCCCGCCTTCGGACCAAACGAGTTACGCAACAGGAAGTGACGTTGCGACTGCCACTCACTTCCTGTTGATTGCTCGTTTGGTCCGAAGGCGGGGAGAGAAAAGCCAATGCTGATTGGATGCAGCGCTCGTATGATGCCACGGCACCGTGAGCCACGACACCTTTGGAAGGGAGGTAAGTTTAGGCTTCTTTTTACGTTACCGTGGAATCCAAAAAGATCATCCTAACAGTGGACAACCCCTTTAACAAAGCAATTAGGCTCACTCCTTAAAATCCATGAACACCTCACAATCATAGTTGCGATGGCTACCTAAGAATATGCAATGGCCGCAGGGACTCCCAGAAATGTGTCTTATTAATTTTTGGGATAATATTGGCTCATGCAATGAACACTAGCAAGGCATCGAGGAAAAATTGGGCAGAAAATGGAATGTTTCATTCATTCATTCATTCATTCATTCATTCCTTTGAAGCACCCAAAGGGTTAACAAAGCTCCTGACAGCGGTGCTGTTATTCATTATTATTATTAATAGTATCACTTTTGGGGAGTTTTCAACAAATTGGTCCTCACTTCATAAGTGAATATATCTAGAAAAAAAATATTGATGCAAATGTCCTGAAAAAAAAAAAAAAGAAACGTTTAACCCTTTACCCATCATAACAAAATACAAGGCCGTTTCCAAAATGATGCAGACGGAAAGTAGACGAACGGGAAATGATATTTATTAACTTTTTTATTTAGTATAAGTAAGTACCCTGTACAAGGGTATAAAGCTTCAAAATTTGTATATTGCACATTTTATATTAAAAAAAAAAAATCCATGAAATTTTCAATGTTTTGCATTTACTTATATATATATATATATACAAAAAAAAAATGAACCTAAATTTACCACAGATGAATTACAAAAAAAAATTCTCAGAATCATTAAAGTGTTCCAGAATCATTACAGCAGTGTCACTGGTCATATTTAAAAATAAAAATATAAAAAAATAATAATGTGCTTGGTCACTAAGGGGTTAACTTTAAAGGGGCTGTCCACGTTTAAATGTTAAAGCTGCTTACGCTTGCTTAGTTTAAAAATGAGAAGATTTAGCTTTACAACACATCACCAACTCCAGCGCTGCCTCTCTGCTGCCGCCCCTGATTTTTATCACATCTACAGGCGCTGTCTAATTGTTCCACAGAAATGACTGAATTGTTTAATATCTGTATGTAAAACCATGTATTATATATATATATTTTTTAAAATGCTTTTTCTGTCGCTGTTTCTAATATTTCTGAATGTGTCAGTGCTGTACATATTTTTATGTTTGGGTTTTCATTGCGTATTTGGTACTAATGGGACTAATATTTTTATATTCTGGGACTGAGCGTGTGATGCTAACTATGTCCTATATATTATCTCTATGAATTTATTAAAATTTGAGGCACCTCCTCCTACTGAATTTCTGCTCACCTAGCATGATTGACAGCTCCTCGGTGTCCCTCCTCCCTGCTGCTGAATCTTACCCCACCTAGCCTAACTGAAACGCTCGACGGTTTCTGAGCTGGTGCTGCATTTCCACCTACCTAGGTTGACAGATCCACTCAAAGAGCTCCTCCTCCCTGCTGCTGAATCTCTGCCCACCTAGCTTGACGCTTCATCAGTGTTTCTTCTCCCTGCTGCGCAATCTCTACCCACCTAGCTTGACACATTCTCAGTGTTCCTCCTCCCTGCTGCTGAATCTCTGCCCACCTAGATTGACACATCCTCAGTGTTCCTCCTCCCTGCTGCTGAATCTCTGCCCACCTAGATTGACACATTCTCAGTGTTCTTCCTCCCTGCTGCTGAATCTCTGCCCACCTAGATTGACACATCCTCAGTGTTCCTCCTCCCTGCTGCTGAATCTCTGCCCACCTAGCTTGACACATCCTCAGTGTTCCTCCTCCCTGCTGCTGAATCTCTGCCCACCTAGATTGACACATCCTCAGTGTTCCTCCTCCCTGCTGCTGAATCTCTGCCCACCTAGATTGACACATTCTCAGTGTTCTTCCTCCCTGCTGCTGAATCTCTGCCCACCTAGCTTGACAGATCCTCAGTGTTCCTCCTCCCTGCTGCTGAATCTCTGCCTACCTAGATTGACACATCCTCAGTGTTCCTCCTCCCTGCTGCTGAATCTCTGCCCACCTAGATTGACAGATCCTCAGTGTTCCTCCTCCCTGCTGCTGAATCTCTACCTACCTAGCTTGACACATCCTCAGTGTTCTTCCTCCCTGCTGCTGAATCTCTGCCCACCTAGATTGACACATCCTCAGTGTTCCTCCTCCCTGCTGCTGAATCTCTGCCCACCTAGCTTAACACTACATCAGAGTTTCTTCTCCGTCCTGCTGATTCTCTGCTCATCCAGCTTGACACATCCTGTGTTCCTCCTCCCTATTGTTTAATCTTCACCCACCTAGCCTGATAGCATTCCTAGCTTGATATAACCTCAGTGTACCTTTTCCCTCCTGCTGAATCTCTGCACACCTAGCTTGACACATCCTCATTGTTCCTCCTCCCTGCAGCTCAATCAGCCAACCTAGACAGATCCACAGTGCTGCTCCTCCCTCCTGCTGAATCTCCAGCCATAAAGCTTAACACATCCGCAGTGTTCCTCCTCCCTTCTGAATTTTCATCCACCTAGCTTGGCACATCCTCAGTGCTCCTCCTCCCTCCTGCTGAATCTCCACCCATAAAGCTTAACACATCCGCAGTATTCCTCCTCCCTCGTGCTAAATCTTTGCCCACCTAGCTGGACACCATCCTCCTGAATCTTTGCTCACCTAGCTTAACACATCCTCAGTGTACCTCCTCCCTGTTGCTGAATCTCTGCCCATGTAGCTTGACAGGTCCTCGGTGTCACTGCTGCTGAACCTCCGTCTACGTAGCCTGATTGACAGCTTCTCCGTATCATTTCTCCCTGCTGCTGAAGCTGCCCATCTAGCTTGGCAATTCATCAGTGTCCCTCCTTGCTGCTGAGATCTATCACTGCTCAGTACAAGCTACTTTGTGATTAGTAGGCCCAACATGACAATGATGCTACTCCGGACCTACTAAGCAAAAGAGGTGACTGACAGCTGACTCTATGCTGATGCACTGGGGAGCCGGCTGACAGTCAGTGCCGGGCATTTTTACAGCCACCACTCGCTCTGTACTGAGCTGTGACTGAAACGGCGCCCCTGTGACTGAAAGTCCGAAGCTGCCGGGAGGGACAAAGTTCATATCCTCTCAGCAGCGGGGGTCTTAGTGCGGCAGCACCAGACCGCTACTATCCTGCAGATCAACCCCATATCTGCTGGTTAATAGTGTTTTGTTTTTTTACATGACAGATGCCCTTTAAATAGAGGAGGCCCCCAAGTCTGGATCTATTGTCTAAGGTGGAACTACTCCTTTTAGGGTCAATAGGATTTTAAGAGTCGATTGAGATTTCCTCGCAAGGGAAGATTTCCTGCGCCGTATTGTGTCCCGTCATATCTGATGGAAAAGTCCAGCTTCACGCTCCTTTCTAGTTCATCTCGGAGATCCTCCACCAGGATTCTCTTCTTCATCTGCAAGCAAAATGGAGATAATCAAATGAGGAGAACACATGGCGAAATATTCGCGACCCTGAGTCACCGTAAGATTGGTGAAGACGTCTCGACTCCCCTGATGTGCATTTGTGTTCCCTCTAAAAATCATGCAGCATGTTTTGTTTTTTTGTACAGATCTTAAAGGAGTTGTCGACCTTTTTGAGGCTTTTTTTTCTTTGTCGCTCTATTGGGAGACCCAGACAATTGGGTGTATAGCTACTGCCTCCGGAGGCCACACAAAGTATTACACTTAAAAGTGTAAGGCCCCTCCCCTACTGCCTATACACCCCCCCGTGGGATCACGGGCTCCTCAGTTTTCATGCTTTGTGCGAAGGAGGCACACATGCACGCATAGCTCCACTGTTTAGTCAGCAGCAGCTGCTGACTTTGTCGGATGGAAGAAAAGAGGGCCCATACTAGGGCCCCCAGCATGCTCCCTTCTCACCCCACTTTTGTTGGCGGTGTTTGTTAAGGTTGAGGTACCCATTGCGGGTACAGAGGCTGGAGCCCACATGCTGATTTCCTTCCCCATCCCCTTAGGGCTCTGGGTGAAGTGGGATCCTATCGGTCTCCAAGCACAGGAGACCGTGCTCCGTCCACAGCCCCTGGGAATCTGCTGGACATGGAGCGGAGTATCGTCAGGGACAGGGCCCTGCTACATTAAGGTACTCTGGGTCCCCGTACAGATCGCGCACACACACCAGCATTGCTGGGTGTGTTAGTGCGCCGGGGACAGAAGCGCGGCGCGCTGGTGCTTTACTCACTGCAGCTTTGCTGAGTGAGTTTCTGTTTTAGGAACTGCCGCGCCGGCCGCGGCTGGCGGTTTTTTACACTGCGGCGCGGCTGGGACGTGTGGTGCGCCGGGGAACTTCCGCGCTGGCCGTGCTTATACGACGGCCGCGCTTATAAATCGAGTCCCCGCCTTTTGCGGCCTAGTTCCGTTTCGTTCCCGCCCCCAGGCCTGCCAGTCAGGGGAAGGGCGGGACGCTGGTCAGAACGTCAGCGCTGAGGGCTGGAGTCTGCTTAGCATACTCCAACCCCCCTCACTAGGCACAGTGGGACGCTAGTTTCCCGCACTTTGTCTGGGGCACGCCCACGGTCCGCCCCTCTTCACAGGACGCCGGCAGCCATTCCTGTTTGCAGTCTGAGTGGAGAAGGGACACGAGCTCTGGGAGACCCAGGCACGGGATTCTGGCGGTCACACACCCGCTTTTCAGCGGGCGGTAAGCAGCCCTCGAGGGCTCACCCCACTAGTGCCGCAGTGTTCATTTGTACTTTATGCTTGTATGCTATACATTGCATTGTACGGTCGCTATTCTTGGCTATATACCCTCCTAGATTGCTAGACAACAGCATGTCGTCCGCAAAAAGCAAAGGGGCCAAGACACAGGCTTTCTATGCTACTTGTACCGCATGTAAGGCTGTTCTACCGGCAGGTGCCACTGACCCCCATTGTGTGCAATGTTCGGCCCCTGTAGCACTTGCTCAGTCGGGGCCTCTGCTAGAGGTGGCCCAAGGAGAACCACCTGTGAATACTGTCCAGGTGACAGGGACGGAGTTTGCAGTTTTTGCTGATAAACTGTCGGTGACTATGTCTAAAATCCTTGAGACTTTGCAGTCCAGACCGGTAACTCAGACCATGGGCACTGTTGATTCAAGGCTCCCTGGTTCCCCTCTTTTGGAACACATCCGTGCTCCGGGGGGGTCCCATGCATCCCGGGGTGATGGCTCTGACACGGACGATAGTCCCAGACAGCCTAAGCGAGCTCGCTATGAGCGACCCTCGACTTCATCACACTGGTCAGGGTCCCAGCAGGAAGGCTCTCTGTTTGATGAGACAGAGGTTGCTGATCAGGATTCTGATCCTGAGACCGCTCTCAATCTGGATACACCTGATGGGGACGCAATGGTGAATGATCTCATAGCGTCCATCAATAAAATGTTGGATATTTCTCCCACAGCTCCTCCAGTGGAGGAGTCAGCTTCACAGCAGGAGAAATTCCATTTCAGGTATCCTAAGCGTAAATTGAGTACTTTTCTGGACCACTCTGACTTTAGAGAGTCAGTCCAGAAACACCACGCTTATCCAGATAAGCGTTTCTCCAAACGTCTTAAGGATACACGTTATCCCTTTCCCCCTGACGTGGTCAAAGGCTGGACCCAGTGTCCAAAGGTGGATCCTCCAATCTCCAGGCTTGCGGCTAGATCCATAGTTGCAGTGGAAGATGGGGCTGCACTTAAAGATGCCACTGACAGACAGATGGAGCTCTGGTTGAAATCCATCTATGAAGCTATCGGCGCGTCGTTTGCTCCAGCATTCGCAGCCGTATGGGCACTCCAGGCTATTTCAGCTGGTTTGGCGCAGATTGACACTGTCACACGTACATCTGTTCCGCAAGTAGCGTCCTTAACCTCTCAAATGTCTGCATTTGCGTCTTACGCGATTAATGCTGTTCTGGACTCTACGAGCCGTACGGCAGTGGCGTCCGCCAACTCCGTGGTTTTACGCAGAGCATTGTGGTTAAGGGAATGGAAGGCAGATTCTGCTTCCAAGAAGTGCTTAACCAGTTTGCCTTTTTCTGGTGACAGACTGTTTGGTGAGAGATTGGATGAAATCATTAAACAGTCCAAGGGTAAGGATTCATCCTTACCTCAGCCCAGACCAAATAAACCCCAACAGAGGAAGGGACAGTCGAGGTTTCGGTCCTTTCGAGGCTCGGGCAGGTCCCAATTCTCCTCGTCCAAAAGGACTCAAAAGGATCAGAGGAGCTCAGATTCTTGGCGGGCCCAGTCACGCCCAAAGAAAGCAGCCGGAGGAACCGCTACCAAAGCGGCTTCCTCATGACTTTCGGCCTCCTCTCTCCGCATCCTCGGTCGGTGGCAGGCTCTCCCGCTTTGGCGACATTTGGCTGCCACATGTCAAGGACCGTTGGGTGAGAGACATTCTGTCTCACGGGTACAGGATAGAGTTCAGTTCTCGTCCTCCAACTCGATTCTTCAGAACTTCTCCGCCTCCCGGCCGAGCCAATGCTCTTCTGCAGGCGGTGTGCTCTTTAAAGACAAAAGGAGTGGTGATCCCTGTTCCTCTTCAGGAGCAAGGTCACGGTTTTTACTCCAACTTGTTTGTGGTGCCAAAAAAGGACGGGTCTTTCCGTCCTGTTCTGGACCTAAAACTGCTCAACAAGCATGTGAAAACCAGGCGGTTCCGGATGGAATCCCTCCGCTCCGTCATCGCCTCAATGTCTCAAGGAGATTTCCTAGCATCAATAGACATCAAAGATGCTTATCTCCACGTGCCGATTGCTCCAGAACACCAGCGTTTTCTACGCTTCGTTATAGGAGACGAACACCTTCAGTTCGTAGCCCTGCCTTTCGGTCTGGCGACAGCCCCAAGGGTCTTCACCAAGGTCATGGCAGCAGTAGTAGCAGTCCTGCACTCTCAGGGTCACTCTCTGATCCCTTACTTGGACGATCTACTTGTCAAGGCACCCTCTCAAGAGGCATGCCAACACAGCCTGAACGTTGCGCTGGAGACTCTCCAGAGTTTCGGGTGGATCATCAACTTTTCAAAGTCAAATCTGACCCCAACCCAATCGATAACATACCTTGGCATGGAGTTTCATACTCTATCAGCGATAGTGATGCTTCCGCTGGACAAACAGCGTTCACTACAGACAGGGGTGCAATCTCTCCTTCAGGGCCAGTTGCATCCCTTGAGACGCCTCATGCACTTCCTGGGGAAGATGGTAGCAGCAATGGAGGCAGTCCCTTTCGCGCAGTTTCATCTGCGTCCATTACAATTCTCCGCCAATGGGACGGGAAGTCGAAGTCCCTGGACAGGAACGTCTCCCTTTCTCAGGCGGCCAAGGATTCTCTTCAGTGGTGGCTTCTTCCCACCTCATTGTCAACAGGAAAGTCTTTCCTACCCCCATCCTGGGCGGTGGTCACAACAAACGCGAGTCTATCAGGGTGGGGAGCAGTTTTTCTCCACCACAGGGCTCAAGGTACGTGGACTCAGCAAGAGTCCACCCTTCAAATCAATGTTCTGGAAATCAGAGCAGTGTATCTTGCCCTACAAGCCTTCCAGCAGTGGCTAGAAGGCAAGCAGATCCGAATTCAGTCGGACAACTCCACAGCGGTGGCATACATCAACCACCAAGGAGGGACACGCAGTCGGCAAGCCTTCCAGGAAGTCCGGCGGATTCTGACGTGGGTGGAAGACACGGCATCCACCATATCCGCAGTCCACATCCCGGGCGTAGAAAACTGGGAAGCGGACTTCCTCAGTCGCCAGGGTATGGACGCAGGGGAATGGTCTCTTCACCCGGACGTTTTTCAGGACATTTGTCGCCGCTGGGGGAGGCCGGACGTCGACCTAATGGCGTCCCGGCACAACAACAAGGTCCCGGCCTTCATGGCACGGTCTCACGATCTCAGAGCTCTGGCGGCGGACGCCTTAGTTCAAGATTGGTCGCAGTTCCGGCTGCCTTATGTGTTCCCACCTCTGGCGCTGTTACCCAGAGTGCTATGCAAGATCAGGTCCGACTGCCGCCGCGCCATCCTCGTTGCTCCAGACTGGCCAAGGAGGTCGTGGTACCCAGATCTGTGGCATCTCACGGTAGGCCAACCGTGGGCACTACCAGATCGGCCAGACTTGCTGTCTCAAGGGCCGTTTTTCCATCAGAATTCTGCGGCCCTGAGCCTGACTGTGTGGCCATTGAGTCCTGGATCCTAGCGTCTTCAGGACTATCTCAAGAGGTCATTGCCACCATGAGACAGGCTAGGAAACTATCCTCTGCCAAGATCTACCACAGGACGTGGAAGATATTCTTAACTTGGTGCTCTGCTCAGGAAGTTTCTCCCTGGCCATTTGCTTTGCCTACCTTTCTTTCCTTCCTGCAATCCGGGTTGGAAAAAGGTCTGTCGCTCGGCTCCCTTAAGGGACAAGTCTCTGCGCTATCTGTATTTTTTCAGAAGCGCCTAGCACGACTTCCTCAGGTACGCACGTTCCTGCAAGGGGTTTGTCATATCGTCCCTCCTTACAAGCGGCCATTAGAGCCCTGGGATCTGAACAGGGTTCTCATTGCTCTCCAGAAGCCGCCTTTCGAGCCTTTGAGGGATGTTTCCCTGTCTCGCCTTTCACAGAAAGTGGCCTTTCTAGTAGCGGTCACGTCTCTTCGGAGAGTGTCCGAGCTAGCAGCGCTGTCATGCAAATCTCCCTTCCTGGTGTTTCACCAGGACAAGGTGGTTCTGCGGCCGATTCCGGAGTTTCTCCCTAAGGTGGTATCCCCCTTTCATCTCAATCAGGATATCTCCTTACCTTCTTTGTGTCCTCGTCCAGTTCATCAATGTGAAAAGGATTTGCATTTGTTGGATCTGGTGAGAGCACTCAGAATCTACATTTCCCGCACGGCACCTCTGCGCCGCTCGGATGCACTCTTTGTCCTTGTCGCTGGCCAGCGTAAAGGGTTGCAGGCTTCCAAATCCACCCTGGCTCGGTGGATCAAGGAACCAATTCTTGAAAGCTACCGTTCTGCGGGGCTTCCGGTTCCATCAGGGCTGAAGGCCCATTCTACCAGAGCCGTGGGTGCGTCCTGGGCATTACGGCACCAGGCTACGGCTCAGCAGGTGTGCCAGGCGGCTACCTGGTCGAGTCTGCACACTTTTACCAAGCATTATCAGGTGCATACCTATGCTTCGGCGGACGCCAGCCTAGGTAGACAAGTCCTTCAGGCGGCGATTGCTCACCTGTAGGAAAGGGCCGTTTTTACGGCCCTATCACGAGGTATTATTTTACCCACCCAGGGATTGCTTTTGGACATCCCAATTGTCTGGGTCTCCCAATAGAGCGACAAAGAAGAAGGGAATTTTGTTTACTTACCGTAAATTCCTTTTCTTCTAGCTCTAATTGGGAGACCCAGCACCCGCCCCTGTTTCTTTGTATACACATGTTGTTCATGTTGAATGGTTTCAGTTCTCCGATATTCCTTCGGATTGAATGTGCTTAAACCAGTTTATTGGCTTTCCTCCTTCTTGCTTTTGCACTAAAACTGAGGAGCCCGTGATCCCACGGGGGGGTGTATAGGCAGTAGGGGAGGGGCCTTACACTTTTAAGTGTAATACTTTGTGTGGCCTCCGGAGGCAGTAGCTATACACCCAATTGTCTGGGTCTCCCAATTAGAGCTAGAAGAAAAGGAATTTACGGTAAGTAAACAAAATTCCCTTCTTTTCCACTAAAGCGCATATGTTTAGGCTAAAAATCATTTTTGGAATTGGATTTCATTAAAAATTTTGGACCATTTGTATTCTTTAGCCAGCCGAAAAATGAGTAAACTGAGAAACTGTCAGTGAGCTCACTCATCTATCTTTTTCTGAACTCTTCGGAGCAAATTCATGACCACAGGCCACACAAAACTTGAATTTGCTATTGCTGGCTTCAGAATGAGTTAACTGAGAATCCATCAGTGAGCTCACTCATCTGTCTTCTGAGCTAATTTATAACAACTGATCTAATCAAACTTGAAAAATGAGTTAACTGAGAACCCTTCAGTGTCCTCACTCATCTATCTTTTTCTGAACTCTTCTGAGCAAATTCATGACCACAGGCTAAATAAAACTTAACTTATTCTGCAGCCAGCAATAGAAAATGTAACTGAGAATCCATCAGTGAGCTCACTCATCTTCTGAGCCTTTTCATAACAACTGATCAAACCAAACTTGAATTTGCTATTACTGGCTGCAGAATGAGTTAACTGAGCATCCATCAGTGAGCTCACTCATCTGTCTTCTGAGCTAATTCATAACAACTGACCAAATCACACCTGAATGTGCAGGGAAACAGCCTGTAAAAGCCAAATGGAGCAAAATGTTTAATGAAACTCAATTGCAAAATGTATTTTTAACCCCAAACATATGCATAAAAATGTCCCCAACTGTGGACAACCCCTTTATTTTCGCTTTTTCACTGCTATTCCTGACAGAATTCTGTAATTTTAGCATAAAACTGCTTGAAATGTCACAAACAATTTGCATTTTTTTATAGAAAAATATTGTGATTTCTGGAATTTTGAGAAGGTGCAAATCTTTGACAAGGCATGGTCATGTGTGTCTTAATTTCACAATAAATTATCATGAACCCTGCAAAATGTTTCCACGTGGCCATATATTAATTCATTTCCAGGAAGAATAACAGAGGAACTGTCATATGATTAGCCGATGGAAGGGGAAATATAATAATTTACCAAATAGGGGCTGACAGATGAGTTTTAATTCCCATACACAGCCCCGTTATTGGGCCTCGAGATCACACGCTCCTCGCTGCCTCCCCTCTCCACACCAAGTAAAGTGATTTCGGGGCGATAGATCTATGCGCTTATACAAGCTGCCTTATTAGTAGCCTCATTACCCAAAGCCCACACTGGGCTCTAGAAATGCCGGATCAGACGAGTCCTCCCAGGAGTTTTGTTAAGCAGAAAAGAGCGAGAAATACGTAATATTTGTATTTTAGCTATTACAAGGAGAACTCCGTTTGGGAGACGGGAGGTTCTTCTTACAAGTTCATAGTTGCCAAAATTTCTGTGGGCAATTTAGCCTTGCCCCCAACACAAGCACTCCTTACAGTATGTGCCCCCAACAGAAGCACGCCATAGAGTATGTGCCCCCAACACAAGCACTCCATAGAGTATGTGCCCCCAACACAAGCACTCCATAGAGTATGTGCCCCCAACACAAGCACTCCGTAGAGTATGTGCCCCCAACATAAGCACGCCATAGAGTATGTGCCCCCAACACAAGCACTCCATAGAGTATGTGCCCCCAACACAAGCACTCCATAGAGTATGTGCCCCAAACATAAGCACTCCATAGAGTATGTGCCCCCAACATAAGCACTCCATAGAGTATGTGCCCCCAACACAAGCACTCCATAGTGTATGTGCCCCCAACACAAGTACTCCATAGAGTATGTGCCCCCAACACAAGCACTCCATAATGTATGTGCCCCCAACACAAGCACTCCTTACAGTATGTACCCCCAACACTAGCAATCCTTACAGTATGTACCCCCAACACTAGCACTCCTTACAGTATGTGCCCCCAACAGAAGCACGCCATAGAGTATGTGCCCCCAACACAAGCATTCCATAGTGTATGTGCCCCCAACACGAGCACTCCATAGAGTTTGTGCCCCCAACACGAGCACTCCATAGTGTGTGCCCCCAACACAAGCACGCCATAGTGTATGTGCCCCCAACACAAGCACTCCATAGAGTATGAGCCCCCAACACAAGCACGCCATAGTGTATGTGCCCCCAACACAAGCACTCCATAGAGTATGAGCCCCCAACACAAGCACGCCATAGAGTATGAGCCCCCAACACAAGCACGCCATAGTGTATGTGCCCCCAACACAAGCACTCCATAGAGTATGTGCCCCCAAGACGAGCGCTCCATAGAGTATGTACCTCCAACATAAGCACGCCATAGAGTATGTGCCCCCAACATAAGCACTCCATAGAGTATGTGCCCCCAACACAAGCACTCCATAGAGTATGTGCCGCCAACATAAGCACTCCATAGAGTATGTGCCCCCAACACAAGCACTCCATAGAGTATGTGCCCCCAACACAAGCACTCCTTACAGTATGTACCCCCAACGCTAGCAATCCTTACAGTATGTACCCCCAACACTAGCACTCCTTACAGTATGTGCCCCCAACATAAGCACTCCATAGAGTATGAGCCCCCAACACAAGCACGCCATAGTGTATGTGCCCCCAACACAAGCACTCCATAGAGTGTATCCCCAAGACGAGCGCTCCATAGAGTATGTAACCCCAACACAAGTACTCCTTACAGTATGTGCCCACAACACGAGCAATCCATAGAATATGTGCTCCCAACACGAGCACTCTATAGAGTATGTGCCGCCAACACAAGCACTCCATAGAGTATGTGTACACAATTTCTGCTTCAGGAGTGTTCCGCTTGGAATCTGCCTAAAAAAGGGCTAAAAGAACCATGGGGTGCCTCTTCTACTGTCTTGTCTTCTAAATTTGACTTTGTACCTCTCAACTTTAAAAAGACCAAAAAGAGGGACACATTTTTTATGCTAAAACACATCCCTGAATTTGCCCAGCCATTTTGTGTGTCCATATGGAAATAGTACCCTTAGTTGAGCCCCTTAAGGTTCCCACACTGTACGATATCTCGCCGTACAGTATGCACAATAATATACCCCAAATGCAATCATACAAGTTACCCCAGGTACTGTCACATGCGGACTTGGGGAAGTTCCAGCATGAGGCAAAACATACAACAAACGGGTTTCACCACAACAAACAAAGGGTACGACAGGGGCACTTTAACAACCGTGGGCCCTAGCGCTAGGGAGAGGGAAGATGGACACCTCCTCCACTTACCTGTCGCTGTACTCTGCACTCCTAGCCAGTCCCTATACAGGCTCCTCACCTGTTGCCAAGCAGAAGCCTGAACCCCTGAGAGACCCTAGAGTAAGCCCTGGCTAGTGAGTAGGAAGGTAAGGATCACTAGTCCCACCGCTGCCCTAAAATAACATATCAGGGAAGTAAGACAAACTCGGGAATGAACAAAGGATAAGCTCCAGCTTCATGGCTACAGTCAGGCAGCAGGACTGCAGCCTACACCACAACAGACAGAAAGGGTTCCAACAGCTCCAGGCCAAGTCTCAGACTGCGGAATGAGCATAACCAGTGCCCTCTACAGGGAGTAGAGGGTATATATAGGGACTGGGAGTGGTCCAGACCAGAAACACCTGGGAAGGTAATGAGAATGTTTGCTGGCAAGGATATTTACATTAACCCTATGACTGCCAAAGGAAAGGAAATACATTTGATATTAAGAGTTTAGCATGGAAATGACTTTATAACTCTGAATCTGTCACTTGTCTCATAATGCAGAGAGACAGCCGTGGCAGGCACAGTGTTTGATGTCCCCTTTCACGGTGGCTCAGTGGTTAGCACTGCAGTCTTGCAGTGGGTTCAAATCCCACCAAGGACACCATCTGCAAGGAGTTTGTATGTTCTCCCCGTGTTTGCGTGGGTTTCCTCTGGTTTCCTCCCACACTCCAAAAACATAATGCTATGGACATTAGATTGTGAGCCCCAATGGGACAGTGTTGCCAATGTATGTAAAGCGCTGTGGAATCAATAGCGCTATATAAATTAATTATTATTATTATTATTATTAATAGTATTGATATACTGGTCCTCAATGGACAAACTGGTTTCTCCATTCAGTATGGCAAATTTAATCCACACAGCAGCAATAATTTATGTATATTTTACTCACTAGAAGGCAAAAAGCTTGATACTTAGTCTCTCTGAGAGGTAATAGAGTTAAATGTTGGAAAGTTTGTTTAAAGAAACACTTTGCTCATTCTTACGACTGTTGTGAATGTCAGTTATGCTTTGGCTGCTGTGATGCTCCCTCTTGTGGCCAGGAATGGTTTGGACAGAGACTAGGTGTGTTGGAGCAATGGGCGTTTCCATTGCTAACTCTCTGCCTATTTAAACCTTGGCCTCCTAGCAGGTTGAGCAGGTTATAATTGTCCTGTAGCTCTCCAGCCTTTTCATCTTGCTTCTGACCACATCTACCCCAGATAAGTGCTTTGTTCTTTCTTATGTTGTTTTGTTCTTTTGTTCTTATCTGGGTTTGTCAATTATTGTGGTTATTGTCAGTTTATTTGCATGCAGGAATCTTCCCTCTCTGTTGCTTAGCTGGGAAGCTCCCTGCAGCTATGTTTGGAGTTTTGCTCCTATAAGTCCTTGTGTTTGTTGCTTCTTGAATTTGTAATTGTTCCTGTTTTCTGTTCATTGGTTTGACAAGAGCGCCTGATATAGGACGGAGTGCAGATCATGCGATCTCAGGACCTTTTTGTACTATCAGGTATTTGGCTTTTTGTAGGGTTTTTCTCTGGCCACCATCAGCCCCTTTCCTATCCTTTCCTATTTAGTCAGTGGGGCCTCACCTTTGCTAATACTATCCTCCATCTGTGTATTGTATTTTCCTATATCACCGTAGTCTTTGAATATGGGGGCTTGCTATACCTTTGGCGGTCTATTTCTGAGGTAGAGAGTTATTCATCCTTCCTTCCGTTAGGATAGCTAGTTCTACGGCTGGGTTTGTGGTGCATAGGATGTTAGTTCACCCCTCAGCTAGTTCTAGTGTTGATGTTAGTAAGGGGATGGAGGCCAGATTAGTTGCCAATGCTCTTGTCACCTTTTGCCGATGATTTATTGTGATCTTCCATGGTTCCGGATCAGAACATACGACATTTTGCTTGCAAGCACTTCAGCAACACTTCCTTCAAACAGGCATTGTGACGATGTTAACCCGGGTGTAGTTAGCCACCAAACCACTAGATGTCGCCAAAACACAAAAAGACAGGAGCTGCCGGATTAATATACTAGGTGAAGCAGAACCTTGTAAGGAACAGTCAAACAAGCTAGGAGTCTGTACACAGAGAGGTCACGTCAGAACAAAGGGGTGGGCAGAGATTGAGTCAGAGGGCAAGCCAGAGTCGATACACACAGAGGTCACGTAAGTACAAGGGAGGGGGCAGAGACGGAGTCAGAGAGCAAGCCGAGGTCAGGATATGAGGGAATGAAGTCAGTAGGAAGGAGTCGGGAGGGGAACAGGGACACAAGGTAGAGGGGCAAGATCAGGTAAGACACTCACGGGAACCAGAGACGAGCGTTGCTTAGAAGGAAGTAGCACTGGCGACGCTCCAAGGAAACAGCTCCTAGATATAGCGGAGCAGTACCCAAAATGAGTCCCGAAAGGAAAGATCTCTCCCTCACCACAAGGACACAACTGGAACCGGAGAAAAACATAGGGACCAGCAAAAGCTCTGCAGGAAAGCGGAGCCCGCAGAGCAGAATCATGACAGGCATAATCTCCTTCATAGTGCAACACAGGAAACATTAACATTACTGATCACAGCCTTATAGTCAGCAGTACCCTGCAGTATCTCGGTTAGCAACTTGTCCACTTGAAGCCTATTTTTTCTCTCTACGGTACTTATATTTGTCTATCTCTGATGTGCTAATACTCTTCATACTCAGGCATCAGACTTTTTTCGCTTGCCAAACCACCTCACAATGAGGAATACGCTTTTATGCTTCCTTCTGATGTATCCA
Source organism: Anomaloglossus baeobatrachus (assembly GCF_048569485.1). NCBI lineage: Eukaryota > Metazoa > Chordata > Amphibia > Anura > Aromobatidae > Anomaloglossus > Anomaloglossus baeobatrachus. The sequence goes on along the minus strand of NC_134355.1, from coordinate 39,750,516 downwards.
CTCATGGCCGTCACCACGTTGCGATTTTGCCCTGTTAGTAGATACATTTCTCACTCACCGGAACCAGCCTGTAAGCTTCCCTTTGTAGCGGCATTACTCACCCTTTCTACGTAATGGCGGCTCTTTCATTCTTCCTCTTAGGGAAACTATAATCACTGCAGTGCAGGATTTAGTTTCTTGCATGCTCCTCTGTATCCCTTGCTAGATCTTTGGAATCGTGCACTAATTGGGCAGTATTAATCACCCCATTGATTTCTACCTTGCTATTTGGACTTTTTGTTCTTTCCAACTTCTGTCTGCTTCACCTTCTCAATCTCAAACATCACATAACTCTCTAGTCTAAACCATGAGGAGACCAACCTGCCTATATTAACCGCACCATCCTCATTTCACAAAGCAGCTCAGTTTGTTGACTCTTTATGCTTTGTATCCATCATTTCGGACAACACTCCTGCTACTCAGTCACCTAAAAACATGCAAGATTTCTGCCTCTCACAGACCTGTAACTTCTTCTTTAAGAGGCTCCTCTGTCCTCCACTCATTACCTGTAGTAATGGTCCCTGTTTAAACTAGTGATGGACAGTCCAGCTCTTTTTGGTAATCCGGTTCCCACGGCTCTGCTCACCAAAAAGAGCCGGCTCATTCGGATCGTTCTTGGCTCTCTATTAAATATGTGTTCACCGCAGCTGAACACATATTTAAGATTATAGTAACGCCGCTGAAACCCCGCCCACTTACAAGGGACCAATTAGATTGTTGAGTGGGTGGGGTTTAGCCGTGGGCGGGCGGGGTTTCAGCGTCGAAAAGAGATGTTTAGAAAATTTAGTGGCTCACACTGGGGATCCGGCTCCTGTCAGTCACAGCAGGGAGCCGGATCTTTGTGTCGGATCGTTCGCGACCGACACATCACTAGTTTGAACTTGTCATCAGTATAAAAGACACCTGTCCACAACCTCAAACAGTCACACTCCAAACTCCACTATGGTGAAGACAAAAGAGCTGTCGAAGGACACCAGAAACAAAATTGTAGCCCTGCACCAGGCTGGAAAGACTGAATCTGCATTAGGCAAGCAGCTTGGTGTGATGAAATCAACTGTGGGAGCAATAATAAGCAAATAGAAGACATACAAGACCACTCATAATCTCCCTTGATCTGGGGCTCTGTGAAAGATCTCTCCCTGTGGGGTCAGAATGATCACAAAGAACAGTGAGCAAAAATCCCTGAACCGCACTGGGGGACCTAGTGAATGACCTGCATAGAGCTGGGACCACTGTAACAAAGGCTATCAGTAACACACTACGCCGCTAGGGACTCATCCTGCAGTGCCAGGCGTGTTTCCCTGCTTAAGCCAGTACATGTCTGGGCCCATCTGAAGGTTGCTAGAGAGCATTTGGATTATCCAGAAGAGTATTGGGAGAATGTGATATGGTCTGATGAAACCAAAGTAGAACTGTCTGATAGAAACACAACTCATCGTGTTTGGAGGAGACAGAATGTAGAGTTGCATCCAAACAACACCATACCTACTGTGAAGCATAGGGGTGCCAACATCATGCTTTGGGGCTGTTTCTCTGCAAAGGGAACAGGATGACTGATCCATGTACATGAAAGAATGAATGGGGCCATGTATCGTGAGATTTTGAGTGAAAATCTTCTTCCATCAGCAAGGGCATTGAAGATGAAACGTGGCTGGGTCTTTTAGCATGATAATGATCCCAAGCACACCACCAGGGCAACGAAGGAGTGGCTTTATAAGCAGCATATGAAGGTCCTGGAGTGGCCTAGCCAGTCTCCAGATCTCAACCCCATAGAAAACCTTTGGAGGGAGTTGAAAGTCTGTGTTGCCCAGCGACAGGCCCAAAAAAAATCACTGCTCTAGAGGAGATCTGCGTGGAGGAATGGACCAACATACCACCAACAGTGTGATTTTCTGGATTTGTTTTCTCAGTTTGTCTCTCATAGTTGTGGTCACCTATGATGTCCATTACAGGCAAATCTCATCTTTATAAGTGGGAGACCAATAATACCAGAATAGTAAGCTCCATATTGTGAGATTTTCCAGTAAACAATCATTTTACATTTCTACAGTATATTTACCACCTGAGAACTGGATGATGAGGACCTTTGGCCCTTTTCTCCATAACAAATAAATAATTGCATTAATACCCTCGCCATTGGCAATCCGTGGCTGCTGCTTGTAGAAGGTCGCGTGTTCACATTATCTGTGCTGGAGAACTGTATCCTCAGGATACGGCAGCGAGCGCGGCGCTCTGCATAATTCATCAGCTCACATTTGGCGGCTCTGCATTTTTTTTTAACAATTTATTTAATTTTACAATGTGTGCACGGAGCAGTTTTTGCACAGTCTGATAGCGGTTAATAATGTCTTAAAGCAGCGGTATTAAAGCATGGGATCTGCAGGTTTTGTAACAGTCTGCAGTCCCAAAGCGTCCACAATACTGCAGGCAGCACAAGCACAAGGCCTTCGTTTGCACAGCGCAGATCTTTGGGAGAAGTTATTAAAATGCTGGTCTGACTATTAGGGGGCACTAGGACTGGTACTGTTATGGTGGCACTGTGATTCTAATTATCATGGGGATCATGTGCCTGACACTTATGGGAATATCATCCCTCTCAACAGTCCTAATCAAGTGGGACAGTCCAGAGTTCCGGATTTGCGGAGATGTTGGCGTCATGTCCCAATTTCAACTGTATTCACAGCTTTATATAATGGTGGAGCAAGGAGCCGTTATCTCCCTGCTCCACCATTCACCTGTGCTGTTTGAGGCTCGGTGTGCAAGGTTTGATGACATCACTATATAATGCCTGCTGTATCGGGAACAGCCAAATGACCTTAGGAGAGTCTTTTTTTTTTTATTTGGTGGTAGGGGGCACTGTGGGGGAAACATATTGTGTGGGGGCATCATACTGTGTGAGGGGGCACTGTGGGGACATCGTTCTCTGAGTGCATCATACTGTGTGAAGCTTTGGGGACACTAAACAGTGAGGGGGAACTCTGGGGGCATCATTTCTTGTGGGGTGCACTGTGGGGAAGAACCTCTAGGGGCATTGTACTGTGTAAAAAATAGAGGCACTGTGAGAGCATCAGGTTTGAGGGAAAGGTGTGGTAGCATCATAATGTGCATGGGTGGGTATCATCCTTTTGGGTGCGTCATAATGTTTGTAGAGTCACTGTTGGGGTATTTTGTTATGTATGAGAGGAACTGTGGGGTCATTTTTGGGATATAACACTTTGTGGTGGGGTAGTCATAAAAGAGGTATCAAACTGAGCGGGGAAACTAAAGGGCATCACTAGAGGCATACAATTTTGTTGTGTGTGAAGGGAACTGTGGGGTCATTATTGTGTGTAGGGTCATTTTTTGGATATAAAACTGCGTGGGGGGGTGGTCATAAAAGAGGTATCAAACTGAGCGGGAAACTAAAGGGCTTCACTAGAGGCACACATTTTTGTTGTGTGTGAGGGGAACTCTGGGGGTCATTATTGTGTGTGGAGTTATTTTTGGGATATCATACTGTGTTCGGGGGTCATAAAAGAGGTATCAAACTGAGCAGGGAAAGTAAAGGGCTTCACTAGGGGTACACATTTTTGTTGTGTGTGAGGGGAACTGTGGGGTCATCATTGTGTGTAGGGTCATTTTTGGGATATAACACTGCGTGGGGGGTGGTCATAAAAGACGTATCAAACTGAGCAAGAAAACTAAAGGGCATCACTAGAGGCATACATTTTTGTTGTGTGTGAGGGGAACTGTGGGGCCATTACTGTGTGTTGGGTGATTTTTGGGATATCATACTGTGTGGCGGAGTGGTCATAAAAGAGGTATCAAACTGAGCAGGAAATCTAAAGGGCATCACAAGGGGCTCACATTTTTGTTGTGTGTGAGGGGAACTTTGGGGCCATTATTGTGTGGGGGTCATTTTTGGGATATAACACTGTGGGGTGGGGTGGTCATAAAGAGATATCAAACTGAGCAGGGAAACTAAAGGGCTTCACTAGGGGCACACATTTTTGTTGTGTGTGAGGGGAACTGTGGGGTCATTATTGTGTATGTAGTCATTTTTGGGATATACTGTGTGGGGGGGTGGTCATAAAAGAGGTATCAAACTGAGCGGGGAAAGACATATCAAATTGCAGTGGCACTCAAAAGAACTTGGTGAGTTAGGAGTGTAGCTGTAAAAAAAAAGTCTGTGTCCTTCTTTCTTGTCTTTCAAAGTTGGGAGGTAAGGGACTACTAAGGCTGACATTTGTGCCAGTTATCGGTACACTGTAGCTTTTCACTGTGGTTGGAACAATGGAGTACTGTAGTTGCCACTCTTATGAGAGCAGCGTAGCTGGCCCTGTGTTATACCCGGTTCTGTTTTTTTCCTCTTGTGGGAGCATCATGTGCGAATCTTGGATGACGTCGTACTTTGCGATGATTTTGGGATATTAGGCATTTTGCATTAATCATCACACCCAGGTCAGGTGAATAAATATACAATCCTTAGTAGGAACGTTCCAGGTGAGAAATAATGGAGCGCAATCTTATAAATTATCTTTATGCATATACAACTATGGATATTCAGGATGATAGCAGAGACCTCAGATTTCCGCATATTCATGAAGATAACTTGATCCTGGAACAGAACATCCTGACCCCAATCCAATGTATTCTGCCCTCAACCTAACTCCAAAGGATAAATGACTGAATTCTGTCTACAAGCAGCCACCACTAGGGGGAGCTCACAGGACATAAACATAACAGCCAGTATTGAATTCAATGGGATCTGTGATTCTGTATGCGTTGAGCTCCCCCTAGTGGTGGCTGCAAGTACCCAATAAAACAGTGTCAGGAAGGCAGGATAAGCAGGTCATTCCCCCATCCTATACCCACAATGGACCTTGTTGCTCCTCCCTTCAGACATTATGCTGTTGCCTCACCTCTGTTAAACCTCAGTTTAAAGGGAATGTATCAGCTACAGTATACAATATATTATTCTTTTGCAAATTAAAATCATGTACATACTGCTCTTTATATTGTTTCATTTTATGATTGTAGATTTTAGCATTCTGTATTCTATTCATCATTATGGGGGCGGCCAATTTGCCAGAGCTCCTGTAAACAGCTTTTACAGTCATGCTTTACAACAGCCATATAGCCCATAGGAATCTGTAGACTAGAGATGTTCATTAACTTCTATGGGAGAGTTGTATCATCCTTTGTGATCTATGTAGAGATCATTGTGTAGAAAGGGGGAAGAGGTCAGCTGTGAAATCACCTATTGTGAATGGTGGATCCTCTGTTAACTACTGTATATAGAGGTGTTATTAGTCGTACAGGAGGAGCAGGTGAGCTGTGATATCACCTATTGTGAATGGTGGATGCCGAGTTATCTGCTGTATATAGAGGTGTTATTAATCATTGCACAGGATGAGGAGGAGGTGTGCTGTGACCTATTGTGAATGGTACCTCCTGTATTATCTACTGTATATAGAGGTGTTATTAGTCATTGTACAGGGGGAGCAGGTGAGCTGTGACATCACCGATTGTGAATGGTGGAGCCTGTGTTAGCTACTGTATATAAGTGTTATAATTCATTGTATAGAAGGAGGAGGTGAGCTGTAATGTCACCGCTTTTACAGAGATGATTTACAGCAGCTATGCGGGCCACATGACTCTGTAGACTAGAGATGTTCATTGACTTCTATGGGACAGTTGTGTCATGCTATGTGATCTATGTAGAGATCACTGTGTAGAAAGGGGGAGGAGGTGAGCTGTGAAATAACCTGTTATGAATGGTGGATCCAGTGTTATCTACTGTATATAGAGGTAATTTCAATCATTGTACAGGAGGAGGAGGTGAGCTGTGACATCACCTATTGTGAATGGTGGATCCAGTGTTATCTACTGTAGGTGGTGTTAGCAGTCATTGTGCATGAAGAGGAGGAGGTGAGCTGTGATAGCACAGGATCCACCATTCACAATAGGTGCTATCTACTGTATATAGAGGTGTTATCAGTCATTGTACAAGAGGAGGAGGTGAGCTGTAATATCACCTATTGTGAATGGTGGATCCCGGGTTATAAGCTGTATATAGAGGTTTTATCAGTCATTGTACAGGAGGAGGAAGTGAGCTGTGACCCATTGTGAATAGTGGAACCTATGCTATCTACTGTATATTGAGGTGTTATCAGTCATTGTACAAGAGGAGGAGGTGAGCTGTGACATCTATTGTGAATGGTGGATCCTGTGCCATCTACTGTATATAGAGGTGTTGTCAGTCATTGTACAAGAGGAGGAAGTGAGCTGTGATATCACCTATTGTGAATAGTGGATCCTGTGCTATCTACTCTGTATAGAGGTTTGATCAGTCATTGTATAGGAGGAGGAAGTGAGCTGTGACCTATTGTTAATAGTAGATCCTGTGCTAGCTACTGTATATTGAGGTGCTATCAGTCATTGTACAGGAGGAGGTGAGCTGTGACATCACCTATTGTGAATGCTGGATCCAGTGTCATCTACTATATAACGTGTTATCGGTCACTGTGCAGGAGGAGGAGGTGAGCTGTGACATCACATTGTGAATAGTGGATCCTTTGTAATTTATACAGAGATGTTAGCTTTCACTACAATCCTTTCTGTAATAATGAGATGACTGCTTAGAAGTTATCTTTTCTTTAAATCTAAAGGGCGCTTTACACGCAGCGACATTGCTAGTGATGTCGCTAGCGATCGCAACCACCCCCGTCATTTGTGCATCATGGGCAAATCGCTGCCCGTGGCGCACAATATCGCCGGTACGCGTCACACGTACTTACCTGCCTAACTATGTCGCTGTGGCCGGCGAACAACCTCTTTTTTAAGGGGGAGGTTCGTGCGGCGTCACAGAGACGTCATACAGCGGCCTCCAATAGAAGCGGAGGGGTGGAGACCAGCCGCATGAACGACACGCCCACCTCGTTGCCAGAGGACGCAGGAACGCTGTTGTTTGTTGTTCCTGGGGTGTCACACGTAGCGATGTGTGCTGCCTCAGGAACGACGAACAACCGGCGCACAGAAGGAGGAACGGCATTATGAAAATGAATGACCTGTCAACAATCAACGATTAGGTGAGTATTTGGGATTGTTAGCGGTCGCTTGTAGGTGTCACACGCAACGACATCGCTAACGTGGCCGGATGTGCGTCACGAATTCCGTGACCCCAGCGATATCTCATTAGCGATGTCGTTGCGTGTAAAGCGGCCTTAAGTGCCTGCCCCCTGTGTTATACTCACCTGCCGCTGCCTTCATCTTTCTCCAGCGCTGCTCCAGTGTGATTTGAAACCTGCTGGCAGCTCCAGTGTTTCATGGAGCGCACCAGAGGTCACAACTCAATGCAAGTCTATGAGAGCCTCGTTCTGGCTCTCATAGACTTGCTCTCATAGACTTGCTGCATTGCATAACTTCTATATCTTTTATAATCTTCTTTGGATGTTCATCTGTTTTGAAGGGAACCGATGACACCTCCTGACTGTACCCAACTATTATTTCAGTTTGCTTGCAGATTTTTTTTATACTGATAAGGTGTTTTATGTAACTGATAAAATCTGTCATTTCTAAAGATTACACCAATATTCAAAGAATATAAATGAGTATTAATTCTAGCTAGAGACAGAGTAGTCTATCTATCAATTTATAGAAATGATTCGTGGAGCCGGCTTACTCCAATACGAATGCTTATATATGAATACTGAAGGTATTCACAAAACCACTGACACATATATAAAATACACATACATTTTATTACTTATGATGGTTAAAAAAACCTAATAATACAAAAAACATGAGGTTTCAGAGGGAAATCAAGAAACAAGTGATTGGACCCAATGCGCCATATTAACGGGTACAGAATATGAAGGAACAATTTCCAATTTGCTGATACAAATGCAAGTAATAAGGGGGAATATATAGACAAATATATCACAGCTTACCCATAATCAGATTGTGGGGACCATCACAACCGATCATTGTATATTGTGTATTTCTGTTTATACTCCCTTATTATATGCATTTGTATCCGACTTAGTGGGAGTCCACCATCTTTATATTCACTTACCTACTTGTGTGAGCACGTGTCATGAGTGTGTAACATTATGTGACAGATCGGGAAGGTGACTTGATGGAGGGACCCTGCACTTACCCTTAAGCTAAGGGTAGGCTTATCGCTCAACTCAGAGGTACGCTTGAAGGTAGTGAGGTCTGGGCCCCCAGCCTCTCCCTGTCTCCTGCTCTAGCCCTGATGGTATGAGCCCATCCACACTCACAACCCAAGGGGTCGGGCCAGGACAGAAGCCTCCAAACCCCACCAACAAATACAGACAAGCAGGAGGTACAACAGAAACACATGCACAGCTACAACCAACATTGGGGGACTACAAAAGGTGACCAGGAACAACTAAGCATAGAGGAATGTTACAAAACAACAAGTAACTTCCACACAACCAAACAACGGACACCAGCAGCAGCAGCAGAAGCTCCCAGGACACGTCCTTCCACCTTCAGACCTAGCTTCAGTATGAATGCTGAATAACCGCTGCCCTCTGCTGGAAGAAGAGGGCTTTTATTCAGGACATAAGTAATAATCAATGGGAACAGCTGATGACCACTGCTGCAACAAAAACTGACATTAACTCTACAGGTGCCAAAGGAAAAAAAAACATGTTTAAACAATATTGTCTCAGAAGAGGTCCTAGGTGTTGTTTTCAGATGAAAGTAAATTTTGCACTTCATTTGGAAATCGCGGTCCCAGAGTCTGGAGGAAGAGTGGAGAGGCCACAATCCAAGCTGCTGAGGTCTGGTGTGAAGTCTCCACAATCAGTGATGGTTTGGGGAGCCATGTCATCTGCTGGTGTAGCTCCACTGTGTTTTATCAAGACCAAAGTCAGCGCAGCCATCTACCAGGGAATTTTACAGCACTTCATGCTTTCCTCTGCCAACAAGCTTTTTGGAGATGAAAATGTAATTTTCCAGCAGGACGTGGCCCCTGTCCACACTGCCAAAAGTACCAATACCTGGTTTACTAACCACAGTATCACTGTGCTTGATTGGCAAGAAAACTCGCCTGACCTAAACCCCATAGAGAATCTATGAGAGACACCAGAGCCAACAATGCAGACGAGCTGAAGGCAGCTATCAAAGCAACCTGGGCTTCCATAACACCTCAGCAGTGCCACAGGCTGATCGCCTCCATGCCACATTGCCGCATTGATGCAGTAATTCATGCAAAAGGACCCAACCAAGTATTGAGACATTTACTGTACAGACTTTTCAGTAGGCACCAACATTTCTAAGTTTAAAATCATTTTTCCAGATGGTCTTATATAATATTCTAATTTTCTGAGATAATGACTTTTACCATAATCATCACCAAAAATAAACATGTGAAATAGATCCCTCTGTGTGTAATCACTATATAATATATAGGAATGGATCCCTCCGTGTGTAATGACTCTCTATAATATATAGGAATAGATCCCTCTGTGTGTAATGACTCTATATAATATATAGGAATAGATCCCTCTGTGTGTAATGACTATATAATATATAGGAATAGATCCCTCTGTGTGTAATGACTCTATATAATATATAGGAATATATCCCTCTGTGTGTAATGACTCTATATAATACATAGGACTAGATCCCTCTGTGTGTAATGACTCTATATAATATATAGGAACAGATCCATCTGTGGGTAATGACTTTACATAACATATAGGAATAGATCCCCTGTGTGTAATAACTCTATATAATATATAGGAATAGATCCCTCCGTGTGTAATGACTATATAATATATAGGAATGGATCACTCTGTGTATAATGACTCTCTATAATATATAGGAATAGATCCCTCTGTGTGTAATGACTCTATATAATATATAGGAATAGATCCCTCTGTGTGTAATGACTCTATATAATATATAGGAATAGATCGCTCTGTGTGTAATGACTCTATATAACATATAGGAATAGATCCCTCTGTGTGTAATAACTCTGTGTAATATATAGGAATAGATCCTCTGTGTGTAATGACTCTATATAATATATAGAAATAAATCACTCTGTGTGTAATGACTCTTTATAATATATAGAAATAGATCCTTCTGTGTGTAATGACTCTATATAATATATAGAAATAAATCACTCTGTGTGTAATGACTCTTTATAATATATAGAAATAGATCCCTCTGTGTGTAATGACTCTATATAATATATAGGAATAGATCCTCTGTGTGTAATGACTATATAATATATAGGAATAGATCCCTCTGTGTGTAATGACTCTATATAATATATAGGAATAGATCCCTCTGTGTGTAATGACTCTATATAATACATAGGAATAGATCCCTCTGTGTGTAATGACTCTATATAATATATAGGAATAGATCCCTCTGTGTGTAATGACTCTATATAATATATAGGAATAGATCCCTCTGTGTGTAATAACTCTGTATAATATATAGGAATAGATCCATCTGTGGGTAATGACTTTACATAACATATAGGAATAGATCCCCCTGTGTGTAATAACTCTATATAATATATAGGAATAGATCACTCCGTGTGTAATGACTATATAATATATAGGAATGGATCACTCTGTGTATAATGACTCTCTATAATATATAGGAATGGATCCCTCTGTGTGTAATGACTCTATATAATATATAGGAATAGATCCCTCTGTGTGTAATGACTCTATATAATATATAGGAATAGATCCCTCTGTGTGTAATGACTCTATATAATATATAGGAATAGATCCCTCTGTGTGTAATGACTCTATATAACATATAGGAATAGATCCCTCTGTGTGTAATGACTTGTGCTTCATATTTGCTTGATTCAAATATCTGTGCCTATTAAACTTGCTATAGATATAGAAATTGTTCCTTCATATTTTGTACCTATTAATTTAGCGCATTGGGCCCACCCACTTTTTTATTTATCTCCCTCTGAATTTTTTTTTTTATTATTATTATTATTATAATATGTTTTTTAATCGGGGGTAATACAATTTATGGGCATTTTAGATATGTGTTAATGGTTTTGTGAATACCTTCAGTATTTATAAATAGCCATTAATTTTTACAGATTGTAGTTATATCCTGCATATACAATGTGGCAGGAATGGTCCATTAGAGCGCCACTTCCCCTGGACTAGTCCGGCTTTGGATCTTTAAATCACACCTACCTGGCATGATTGACATGCTGTCTGTCAAGCACAAGGAGGTGCTGTTAGAAGATCCCAGGTAGGACTAGTCCGGGGAGGTGATGCTCTGATGGACTATCAGGCAATACTTGGCACTCAATAGGTGATTCTGTTCTAATTATCCAGGAATCAAACAGGCACACACGTTTCGGTCAGGCGACCTTGATCAGTTTACAGAAATGTTTAATTATTACTGGTATCAGGATGATCGAGCACTGTGTGCAGATCGCGGCATCCACTGCTGGTGTAATGGGCACTCAGATGGACTAGTCCTGCCTCATTCCACGTAGGCAATGCTGCAGAATAAAGCTACGTTCTTCAAAGATTGCAGCGTTTGTAAGTTGCATAAAGCACTTTATTCGATTATTATATTGAATAAATATATATTATTATTATATTATAATATATTATTATATTATTGTTAATAATAATAACGATAATAATATATTATATTATTATTCTTATGATATTATAATTATAATACCAATAATAATATAATAATATATTGTAATATAATAATAATAATAATATAAGTATAATATTATTATTATTATTATTATTATTATTATATTACAATATATTATTGCTATTATAATTGTTTAATTATTATTATTATTATTATTATTATTATTATTATTGAAGTCTGCACCCGACCACTAAAATAGGGGTTAGGAGCAGTCAGGGGACCAACAGGTTCCCTATAACTACATAGGTTGGTCTTCCATAGCCACAAGGTATAACTTACGGTGGACAACGAGTACATGTTGTAACTGTTTAAAAATACAGACGACACTTAAGTTTACAGTTGACATTTCAGAGAGGTTTTCGATGTGACAAATTACACATTTTTCTGCTCTACAGTCGGAGAACTTGTTATCTCTGACCTTTTTCCACTCTTATTATTTTCTATTATTTCAGACAAGACGTTATGTTGGATGAGAACGTCCATCTCTGCAGACTCTTCACAATCCTGGAGGACTAGCGAGGGATTGTCATCCGGTCTAATCTGTCACAAGTAACAAATGTGGTTCTTCTGGGCTGTGTGACTACAAGCATATGTAGGTGTGTACACTACACATGATGGCTCTGGACTAGGTCGGTGCCATCATAGCTACTAATAATAATAATCAGGGCTGTGGAGTCGGAGCTCATTTTGGTGGAGTCGGAGTCGGTATAAAATGCACCGACTCCGACTCCTAATATATAAAATAAATTGGAGACAGGAGTGCAATGCAGAATGTGCTGAATATTTTTTCATTGGAATTTGGGAATGTTATGAAATGTCCTATAAATGTCTGTTCTATTCCTGATCTAAGGCTACATTCACACACAGCGTTTTTGCTGCGTTTTTTGAGGATACGTTTGCCAGCTGCAAAAGCAGATCAGCTTTTTAAAAAAACCGCATCACCTGAAAGGTTTTTGAGCTCATAAATAATGTTCTCAATAGCAAAAGCAGATTAGAAAAAGGCCACAAACTGACTGCTCATTCTTTATGAGGATCCTCACAAAACGCTGTGTCTGAATGTTCTATCTTTTCACCCATTGCCTTTGCTGGATGCCTGGAGTCACTGCATGTCACTTAATTATTTTGCCATCAATGTTCGATATGTTTGTAACAAGAAAGAAATTGTTAGCAAGACACTGGCAGTAAAAAGACACTAAAGCTCATCACACCGGCCAGTTTCTCCAGGCCTTAGTGGAAAAAGTTCTGCAAGATTAGGAACGCAAAAAAGAACAGGTTCTTGCTATTGTAACAAACAATGCTTCACACATGATAAGTACAATTAAACTGATGAATGCGAGTAATGAACAACAGCTAGAAGAAAATGTAGGATTTAGTATGTGTGAGATGGAGCCACAGTGCTGCTCATGTAACTGAGGAACAAACAGATATTACAGCAGAAGAACAGCAAAATTATACTTTAGGATTAGATGATCTTGTTGAAGCTGCTTCAAAACACTTTCATATTCATCACATGCGCTGTGTTGTGCACACGCTTCAGCTGGCAATAAGAGATGGTCTGCAAGAGGGACCCTGGTTTCTCACATCCGGCTTCTCGCTGGTTTGGTGGATGCGGTGCACTCCAGTACAGTGTATACAGTACAGTGGCAGCGCGCCAAACACCGGTCACATGCTGTCATGTGACCGAAGCATGTGACCCGGAAGTTGCGGCGCTTCCATTGTACTGTATCGTACTGTACTGGCGTGCGCTGCATCCGCCAAACCGGCAAAAAGCCAGATGTGTGAAACTGTGCGGACATGCTGGAAATCTAATTGGAAAAGTGAGAAAGTTGGTTATTGCCACCAGAACCCCTAAAATTGATTCCATCTTGAAGAGACGTGCTAGGAAAGGGGCAATTGTTGATCAAGCCACTCGGTGAGGCAGCACTTATTTAATGACTGAGTGATTGCTTGAACTAAAATCGTTTCTTATAGATATGGTGAACCCTCAAGTAACATTAAATGAAGGTCAATGGACACAGGTGGCGGAATTGAAGGAATTGCTTAATCACCCATTTACCGTGACTAAAAAATTACAAGCTGAGGATTTAACTCCTGGCATATTCATAAGGGAGTGGACGAACTTGGTATTTTGCCTGTCCCAAAGAGGAGGTTTAATCACAGATGGCATTTCTGCTTCAATGAAACGGAGAGAGACACAGCTATTGGAAAATAAAATTCTTCTGGCAGCTGTTTATGTGGACCCAAGTCATCATCTACTGCCTGATGGTCAACAGCTTACTAAAGGAAAAGAAGCTTTGAGTGAGGTAGCAGTTAAGATGAGCGGCTACAGGACTGCCAGGCGCAAGAGGACTTGGGTCCTGACAGTGATACTGCTGCCATATCTTCATCCTCATCAGATGAGGAGTTTAACTTTGATAAGTATTTGGATGACATGGAGCAGGCAAAGCGTTGCCGCAAGGAAAAAGATTTCACTCCGTCTCCTATAGCAGCAGATTGACCAGATTTCAGTAACATTTTTCACTTGCTCTCAAAGAAATAGAAAAATTCAACCGTTCATCAAAACTGACTGTGCATGAGGCAATTCCTTTACACCCGGAAATTGTTAGAGATGTTGCCCATGTGGTTACGGCTTTGCCTCCAACCCAAATTAGAGTAGAGAGGTTGTTCTCTAGCCTTGAAATTATTAGGTCAGATTTGAGGGCATCTGCGAAGGAGGATCTGATGGACGCAATTTTATTTCTTACAACAAATTCATAGACTGCACAAATGTTATTTACTATGTTTTTGTTGAAAACTGTTTTTTTGCCACTTACATAGTGTATTACATAGTGTTATATATAACACTAATGTATATATAACACTATGTAATGCACTATGTAAGTGGCAAAAAACAGTTTTCAACAAAAACATACTAAATAATAACATTTAGTATATTGCTTATATTTAAGTGAAAAATTTATTGTAGTACAATGTGAACATCAGACATTTAATCATTTTTATGATACAATAATCAAGATATTTAGATAGAACCGGAATGCAACTTTAGAACACAAAAAACTGTAATAAATTGTAAATATGTATTACAATATGTAATATATATACATATATATATATATATATATATATATATACACACACACACACAAGATATATATGTAATCTACTGTATATTACATAGTGTATTACATATTTACAATTTATTACAGTAATTTGTGTTCTAAAGTTTATTCCAATAAATATATTTTATGTTCTATCCAAATATCTTGATTATTCTATCAGAAAAAATATTAAATGTCAGATGTTCACATACACATGTTCATGTATTACAATTAATTTTTCACCTAACTATAAGCAATATATGTAGGAGTCGGCGCAAGGGAAATTTCGGTGTTGGAGTCGGAGGTTTGGCTTACCGACTCCACAGCCCTGATAATAATATTTATTCATTTATATAGCGCTATTAAATCCACAGTGCTTTACATACATTGGCAACACTGTCCCCATTGGGGCTCACAATCTAAATTCTCTATCAGTATGTCACAACAAGTGAGAGAACATACAAACTCCTTGCAGATGGTGTCCTTGGTGGGATTTGAACCCAGGACCCCAACGCTGCAAGACTGCTATGCTAATTAGGGATGACCGAATACTTTGATTATTCGGCTTCGCGAATATTTTCCGAATACCCCGCCGCTATTTGACAAATCGATGCACAATGTAAGTCTATGGGAAGGCCGAATAGTTCCGAATAGTTGTAATTTGGGTTTCCCATAGACTTACATTGCGCATCGAATATTCACGAATAGTCGAATAGCAGTGAGGTATTTGGAAAATATTCGCTAAGCTGAATAATCGAAGTATTCGATCATCCCTAATGCTAACCACTGAGCCACAGTGCCACCTGTACCAATGTACTCTTGGGGGAGAATAATCAAGAAGGTGCCAAACACTATATGACTGGAGTCCTTGTAAAGGCTGAAAGGGGTTGTCCGGTATAAATCAATAAATTTGCAGTCATTCATTTGCATTGAGTGAGGCTGCACCCCTATAGTCATATTTTGTCCAGGGGTATGCATATTGCATACTTGTGGCCACATGATTGCCGTTCCCGACTCTGAACCAGACAAATCCTAAAGCAATAAGTCTGAAAATAGACTGACTGTAGACTTATTGATTTAGACTGGGCCACCCCTTTAAACTGGAAACCAAGTGACAAAACTGAGTTTCACACTTCACACTGGTACCCCTGAAATGTGGCCGTGGCGAGTAGCTGTGGGTGAGGTACTTATCTTCTATGCCCCACCATGATACATGGAAATGGGGGTCCTGGTGTGTGCCTTTGTTGTGGTTGGTACCTGGGTGATACGCTTCCGCAGATTGCCTTGTTACCATTGGAGATGGCGGGCCCAGCACCACATGATTTGCAAGGAAATGAGGGAGACCAGAGTCCAAAAATACATTCTTTACTGAACTTCAGCGGTACACATCAGTTTCTGACACCCTGGCACAGCCAGGTGGTCACACAATAGAGTCCCCGCACAACACCTTCAGTCACAGGGTTACATTCAGCCGACCTGACATCCTAGTCACCCCCACCAGCGTAGGACAGACACACCAGTGGGCGGGACCAGGCGGATGGAGAACGCCCACCTAGGGGTCTAGAGAACCCGGGGCGGGAAACACGTCAGTCAAGTTTAAGTTGAAGGTGAAGCTCAAGTCTAGAGAGCAGTGGCGCCAGGATTGGATCCCTGGTGCAATGGCTAGGTGGCAGACGGTGGTCCGTGTCTGACAGGAGACTGGAAGATGGCAGCCGGAGATCCGAGGTGGACCAGGGCAGGGTTGTAGCCCACCGGTACCGACACCGAAGAACAGACCCAGAAACCGTGCACAGAGGGGGTACTTGGACCCTGAAGCCAGGACCGGAACCGACGGCCTAGCTAATTAACCAATTGAGGGCAGGATTATAGGTCCTGTCCCAACCAAAGTCCCAAAAGCAGACAACCACCCACCGAGGGGGATAGGGCATCCACCAGGGACCAACAGATCCCAAGGGTCAGCGTTAGTGGGCACGGCTCCTCAGGTACACAAAAGACCGGGAGCGGACTCCTGAGTTCCATACCGGGAAGTCCACCACAACACAGCGCATTGCAGAGGAAAATTGACACAGACCACCATCCCGGGTGGGGGACCCGAGTACACCCGGCCGCGGCGGCCGGCCACCAGCACCTTGGTTACCTACTGGACTTGTCTGATTTATTTAATCGTGAGTAAACTGAGACTCCCTGGTCTGACCAGGCACGTCGGCCCCTGCCATCACCATCCCCTGCACAGCATCACCAGGCCCCGGGGCAACCATCCCTACCCACGGAGGGGTTAACAACCAACTGCCACTCCATCGCCCCCGGGTGCCCAACAACAGCAGCGGTGGTGCTACACTTCACCACACACCGTGGGTGATGTCACAGACAGACTACGGCAAATCCCGTACAATTACGTCCCCTTTTCATTCGGAGTGTCTGCGTGACCCCCGGGCCCGGAGAGTCCCTTGAGCCACACCACGGGTCCGGATCCGAGCAGCCCGGCTGCTACTGACGTGGGGGTGGCACACCCCGAAACTTGGCGTCACAAACAGGATTCAAACCCATCCACCTACTTGGTGGAAGTGCGCCATGTTCTGTACTGTCAGCGGTGCTCTGCTGCAAAAATGTTGAAAATCCGCCATTTTGCCGCCATTTTTAGGCGCGAAAAACAACATCCCAGCTTCTTCCCCGAGAAAGGGCGCAAAGTTGAAGCCCCGCCCCCTGGGAACAGAGTCAGAAGGAAGTAACACCCTGAGGCCGAAAATGAAACCAGAGAGCTGCGCGAGGAGAGTGCTTGCAAAAGACCAAGGGGGGCGGGTGGAGAAGCTGCGGCATGTGACCTGAAGACATAAAGGGCAGGGACTCCAGGAATCTGCCATCTTTTGCTCCTGGATACCATTGTGGAAGGATGTCTGACCGGTCCGGCAACCCGTGGGTGGCTTCACAGACAGACTACGGCAAATCCTGTACAATTACGTCCCCTTTTCATTCGGAGTGTCCGCGTTACCACCGGATCCGGAGAGTCCCTCGTGCTACACCACGAGTCCTGATCCGAGCAGCGGCGGCTGCTGGCGTGGGGGTGGCACAAGTTAATAGGGGCAAAGCTTCACAAGTAAGGCAGGCATGGGCACTTCTCAGCTACATACAGTCATATGAAAAAGTTTGGGCACCCCTATTGATGTTAACCTTTTTTCTTCATAACAATTTGGGTTTTTGCTATTTCAGTTTCATATATCTAATAACTGATGGACTCAGTAATATTTCTGGATTGAAATGAGGTTTATTGTACTAACAGAAAATGTGCAATTCTCATTTAAACAAAATTTGACCGGTGCAAAAGTATGGGCACCTCAACATAAAAGTGACATTAATATTTTGTAGATCCTCCTTTTGCAAAAATAACAGCCTCTAGTCGCTTCCTGTAGCTTTTAATGAGTTCCTGGATCCTGGATGAAGGTATATTTGACCATTCCTGTTTACAAAACAATTCCAGTTCAGTTAAGTTTGATGGTTGCCGAGCATGGACCGCCGCTTCAAATTATCCCACAGATGTTCAATGATATTCAGGTCTGGGGACTGGGATGGCCATTCCAGAACATTGTAATTGTTCCTCTGCATGAATGCCTGAGTAGATTGGAGCAGTGTTTTGGATCATTGTCTTGCTGAAATATCCATCCCCTGCGTAACTTCAACTTCGTCACTGATTCTTGCACATTATTGTCAAGAATCTGCTGATACTGAGTTGAATCCATGCGACCCTCAACTTTAACAAGATTCCCGGTGCCGGCATTGGCCACACAGCCCCAAAGCATGATGGAACCTCCACCAAATTTGACTGTGGGTAGCAAGTGCTTTTCTTGGAATGCCGTGTTTTTTTGCCTCCACGCATAACGCCTTTTTGTATGACCAAACAACTCAATCTTTGTTTCATCAGTCCACAGCACCTTCTTCCAAAATGTAACTGGCTTGTCCAAATGTGCTTTTGCATACCTCAGGCGACTCTGTTTGTGGCGTGCTTGCAGAAACGGCTTCTTTTGCATCACTCTCCCATACAGCTTCTCCTTGTGCAAAGTGCGCTGTATTGTTGACCGATGCACATTGACACCATCTGCAGCAAGATGATGCTGCAGGTCTTTGAAGGTGGTCTGTGGATTGTCCTTGACTGTTCTCACCATTCTTCTTCTCTGTCTTTCTGATATTTTTCTTGGCCTGCCACTTCTGGGCGTAACAAGAACTGTACCTGTGTTCTTCCATTTCCTTAGGCTACTTTCACACATCCGGCTTGAGCCCTGCGGCTCAATCCGGCTGTGCAAGCTATGCAACGGATGCGGTGAAAACACCGCATCCTTTGCATAAGTTTTTCCCATGCGGCCCGCCCGGTTTTTGCCGCTTGCGGCATGCTACTGAGCATGCGCAGTGGCAAAAACCGCATGCGGCGGCCAAATGCGGTATTTGCCGCATCCGGCCGCCATAGGCATGCATTGAGAGATGCGCCGCATCGGCCGAATGCGGCGCGATGCGGTTTTTTTTGCCGCACGAAAAAACGTGCCAGGCAACGTTCCATCCGGCCGCCGCATCGGCTAAATCTGCCGCATGCGGCAAAAACCGGATGGAACGCAAGGCCATGCGGCACAATGCGGCACTAATTAAAGTCTATGCAGGAAAATCGCAACCGGCAGCAAAAAAAACCGCGGTTGCGATTTTCCTGCAAAGTGCCGGATTGTGCCGCAGAAGAAAAACCGGAGGTGTGAAAGTACCCTTACTATGTTCCTCACAGTGGAAACTGACAGTTTAAATCTCTGAGACAATTTTTTTGTACCTTCCCCTGAACAACTATGTTGAATAATCTTTGTTTTCAGATCATTTGAGAGTTTTTTGAGGAGCCCATGATGCCACTCTTCATAGGAGATTCAAATAGGAGAACAACTTGCAAGTGGCCACCTTAAATACCTTTTCTCATGATTGGATACACCTGCCTATGAAGTTCAAAGCTCAATGAGGTTACAACACCAATTTAGTGCTTTAGTAAGTCAGTAAAAAGTAGTTAGGAGTGTTCAAATCAAGAAATTGATAAGGGTGCCCATACTTTTTCACCGGTCAAATTTTGTTTAAATGCGGATTGCACATTTTCTGTTAGTACAATAATCCTCATTTCAATCCAGAAATATTACTCAGTCCATCAGTTATTAGATATATGAAACTGAAATAGCTGCTGCAAAAACCCAAATTGTTCTAAAGAAAAAAGGTTAACATTAATAGGAGTGCCCAAACTTTTTCATATGACTGTACTATGGCACTTCATTTTCGTGACAGTTCATACTCTTGTATCTCATAACAATCCAGTCAACAAGTGTTGTGTTCCATGAATGGGAACAACCTGTTGTATGTAATTCTTGCATTGCATATTTTTCCTCCTATCAGGAAATTCCTTTATTGTTACTAGGTAGATTAGACTGTATGAAGTTTGTCCCTATGTACCTCCCTTAGTTGGCTTCTGTATAGAATGCTCCTCCCTTCTCCTTCAGTTTAGTCTAGAGAAACCATTGCTGAAGAGACATGTCTGCAACCCTGTACAGATTATTCCTTTTCACCTGCATTTACTTTGTACTTAATACAAGATTCTAGAAGAAAACTACAGCGTTTCTCCTTGTCTTCCTACAAGTCATCGTTGTGCTGAGTTAACACTATCCGTGGAAGCCGTAGAGTGAGTAAAATCATACAGTTATCTAAGGGACTGATAATTAGAGCGGTTGGACTCATTGCTACAGGAAGAGACAGAATAGTGAAAAGGATTAGCTGTGACCGGGATTAGTATACATATATCAGTAAAGAACCTGTTCCCAGGAGTGCTATACTGCATACAATCCAGAGAAAGGATTACCCCAAGGGGCTGATAACAAGCCACAGCATAAAACTTTACATTGCACTTTGTTCAGCTTCAGAGCTGCTATAAAGTATTAACCTGTTATCAGAACTGTGCAGCTATAAACCTAGAATCCCCCATAAGCTAATTGTAAATTGCAGCCAGAGACTCTGCAAATACTTCCTGCAAAACAGACTGCAGAGATTGCAACATTGTATTGTTTCCCTGACAACCAGTGCAGAGCAGCATTCACCATTCCTGATGGAGTCAAAGAGAACTATCTCACTACCTGCTTTAAAGCAACAAGAGGAAGACATGGACTCACACTTAAATTACAGTGAAAGATCTAAGCGGTTGACCAAACCAACATGGAAGGTTAAAGAGAACCTAGAAACAGCCAGAAGTGAACTATTTACCCAGACAGCATTACTGTGGCAAAGAGTGCAAAAACAAGTGACTGTTTTATCTGCGCCCGGTGCTCATGAGCTACCATCAGAGGGAGCCCTGGAACAACTGTACTCAGCATACCAGTCCTACAAAGAGATTTGTAAAAAATATTCCTCTACCCTGCTGAGATCAAATACGTCTGAGTCTGAAAAAGAACTACAGGACTTTCAACAGCTTAATGCTGAACGAGACCGCACCGTGCGTGACATTGTGAGCGAGACTGAAGCAAAAATGGCGCAAATGTCAGGAGCTGCATCTTACAAATCCAGGTCCATTAAGAGCTCAAGGCACTCACTCAAATCAGGCTCATCAAGGTACTCAACCCTCAGCGAGCAGCTCATAAAGGCGCGCGCTGAAGCAGAAACAACAAAAGTACACGCCATCTTCGCCCAAAGAGAAGCAGAGATGAGAACAGAATCTGCACGCAAAGAAGCAGAGATTAAAGCAGAATCTGCACGCAAGGAAGCAGAGATTAAAGCAGAATCTGCACGCAAGGAAGCAGAATCTGCACGCAGAGAAGCAGAGATGAAAGCAGAATCTGCACGCAAGGAAGCAGAAATTGAAGCCCTTCAGAAGGAATGTGAACATGTGGCGGCCATGGCAAGGCTAAAGGTCTTTGAGCAAGCTCTGGGTGGGAGCCAAGAAGGCAGCGCCAGTTTGTGTGATCTCGACACAGAAGACTCACTTAAGCGTACAAGAGATTATGTGCTGAGCCAAGCCGACGAACCGCCAACTACCATCAACATTCCCGTCAGTGCTAACACTCCAGAGCCTCAAGACACTGATCCACCTACAGCTTCCAGCCTTCCAGGTCAGTCCAATGCACCTCAGACTTTTAAGCCTGAACCAGCTTCATATTCCAATGCACAGCCACACCCTGCGCATCAGCAACCTCCGTATGCCCATGTCTACATGCAACCTAACATGCCGGCAAGGCGCTACACTCCCAACAACTGTGTAGTTCCAGACCCGCATACAACAGAGACTGTACACACCAAACCGGCGGTCACTGGTCTAAACGCCTACGCCACTCCGTACTTTCCCATGTTCCCGAACCACGAAGCTACGAACCACGCAACCAGCATCACGCAGTCAGCAAATGTGCCCCAACTATCGGAAAGATCAGACATGTCCGACTTTGCGAGGTACATGATCCGCCGAGAACTCACCAACACCGGTCTCACAAAGTATGACGACCAGCCTGAAAACTACAGAGGGTGGAAGTGTGCCTTCAAAACCGCAACGCGTGACCTCGGCATTACAGCTGCTGAAGAGCTGGACTTGTTAATCAGGTGGCTAGGGCCACGGTCTACTGAGAGAATCAAGAGACTCAGATCCGTCTACATCAGCGACCCAATAACTGGTCTCGCAACCGCATGGGACAGGCTAGAGAAAGGCAGTCCTGAAGCAATTGAAGATGCATTGCTGAAACAACTATACGATCTTCCCAAAATATCTAGCAAGGATGCTTCAAAGTACCAGGAACTCAGCGACCTGCTGTCCGAGCTCCAGCTGGCCAAAACAGACACACACCTACCTGGCCTCAGCTACCTGGACACCGCTCGTGGGGTGAAACCCATAGTCGCCAAGTTACCTTACAACGTGCAGGAAAGGTGGACTACGGTAGGAACAAACTATAAAAAGGAGCACCAAGTGTCCTTCCCTCCATTCTCCTACTTCTGCGAGTTCATCAATGGCATCGCGGAACGTAAGGCAGACCCCAGCTTCACCTGTGGAGAACCCACCGACTCCACTTCACCAGCTCCTAGGTATGAGAGCCCTCATCAAAATGACAGAAAACGTAGGGGCCCAGTATCAGTCAAGAAGACCGACGTTCTACCACCTACACCGTCAGTACCAGACAATGGCACTGAAGGCGGGAAGGCGGAAAATCCGAACCGCCAATGTCCTATTCACAAACTGCCACACCCCCTGAAGAAGTGCATTGGCTTCAGGAAGAAACCCCTTCAAGAACGAAAGGAACTCTTGAAAAGGTTTGGGGTATGTTTCAGGTGTTGTGCCTCTACAGAACACCTTGCCAAGGACTGTAAGGTTACAATTAAGTGCATGGAGTGCGACAGCACAGATCACGTACAAGCGCTGCACCCATCTCAGTCTGATCCTGCACCTACATCTTCTCCTACCACAAGTCATGGCGGGGAGAGTACAGGCCAAGCTGCAAACCACCTCACAGTATCCTCCTCGTGCACCGCAGTCTGCGGAGAAGATCTCTGGGACAAGTCTTGCGCGAAAATATGCCTAGTAAGGGTATATCCCAAAGGTCACCCAGAAAGGGCCGTGAAGGTGTACAGCATCCTGGACGACCAGAGTAACAGGTCACTTGCCAGGTCTGAACTCTTCGACTTGTTCGGCTTAAAAGGAAATACCTACCCTTATACACTAGGTACTTGCAGCGGCATCTCAGAAGCTTGCGGAAGAAGAGCCAGTGGTCTCGTGGTAACATCTATTTAAAATACCGTAGAGATACCTCTACCGACACTCGTCGAGTGCAACCAGATACCGGCTAACCGGGAAGAGATTCCAACACCAGAGGCAGCTCTTCACCACCCTCACCTGAGAACTATTGCCAGCAAGATCCCACCTCTTGATCATAGTGCAAAAATCCTGATTCTGATTGGAAGGGACATCCTCCGGCTACACAAAGTACGCCAACACATCAACGGGCCACACGATGCGCCATTCGCTCAGCGCTACGACTTAGGCTGGGTGATCATAGGAAACGTCTGCGTAGGCAAAGTGAAAAGTCCCGACGCGATCTCCTCCTACAAGACGCACATCCTCCCAAACGGTCGCGGCACTCACTTTCAACCATGTCCGCATCACTACGGGGTGAAAGAGAGGCTGAGCGACACCAGGTGGTGACAGCAGCCTCCCGACTGCGCGGACGCATATCATCTCTGGGATGACGACTTCGGGTCAACAGCGTTCGAGTCTACAAATGAAGACAACAAATTGGCTTCGATGAGAGAAGACAAAGAATTCATAAAGATTATGGATAAAGAGTTCTCTCAAAATGACTCTAACAGTTGGGTAGCCCCATTACCCTTTCGGTCTCCAAGGCCAAGGTTGCCAAACAACTCCCAGCAAGCAACCGCAAGGTCCTCCTCTCTAAAACGCACTTTGGAAAGACAACCAGAGATGGAGAAATGCTTTGTCGAGATTACGCAAAATATCCTCGACAGAGATCATGTTGAACAGTGGCACCACATTCCCACCGAACAAAACCCAGCTGACCGAGGAACGAGACTCACTGCTGCATCCAAACTCGGCGACAACATGTGGCTGACACCTCCAAGTATCTTATACGAGGAGACCTGCGATAACTACGCCGGCAACATGTACGAGCTGGTGGAACCAGAATCTGACAAGGAAATGACACCGGTCGTCTCCGCTCGCTACACTTCAGTACCATGAAAACAGAAGTTGAGACCTCATCGCTTCAAGCGCTTCACAAGTTGGTCATCTGCAGTACGAGCCGTAGCTCGTCTTATTCACGTCGCTCACTGTTTCA
Source organism: Anomaloglossus baeobatrachus (assembly GCF_048569485.1). Taxonomy (NCBI): domain Eukaryota; kingdom Metazoa; phylum Chordata; class Amphibia; order Anura; family Aromobatidae; genus Anomaloglossus; species Anomaloglossus baeobatrachus. Next base: position 39,725,876 of record NC_134355.1, on the reverse strand, counting down.
CCAACTACAAGTCTTCAACGTGCCACGGCTGGCACATGTGTGTGATTCGTCCAGTCACCGAACTCGTGCTACTTTTACCAAAGGAGGACGTTACATGAACTAACTTTGTCGTTGGACACTGCAACGGCGGGGAGCGTACCTTTACTTACCCCTGCTGTACGGAGACACAACTGTCCGTGTCCAATTGAACCTTGAACTTTTCCTTTTGGATTAAAATTTTTCCGTTGGATTATTGGGTTGGAGGAAGAGTTGGCATGTTTGCAGCTTCCCCAATCTGAAGATGGGTTTGTTGAACTTGAATTCATGTTTAACATTTTTCTACTTTTTCATTTTTTACGCAAGGACAATGCGTCATCAACAAAGCATGGACTTGAATTCAGTGCACTACGTTGCATTTTTTGTGTTGTCTCTTATCTCGTTACAGGTTTCGTGACATCGAGGGACAAGATCGACTCCTTATGTCGTAGAAGGACTTGTGAAATCATATGATTTCAGACGGGGAGTGTTGTGTTCCATGAATGGGAACAACCTGTTGTATGTAATTCTTGCATTGCATATTTTTCCCTCCTATCAGGAAATTCCTTTATTGTTACTAGGTAGATTAGACTGTATGAAGTTTGTCCCTATGTACCTCCCTTAGTTGGCTTCTGTATAGAATGCTCCTCCCTTCTCCTTCAGTTTAGTCTAGAGAAACCATTGCTGAAGAGACATGTCTGCAACCCTGTACAGATTATTCCTTTTCACCTGCATTTACTTTGTACTTAATACAAGATTCTAGAAGAAAACTACAGCATTTCTCCTTGTCTTCCTACAAGTCATCGTTGTGCTGAGTTAACACTATCCGTGGAAGCCGTAGAGTGAGTAAAATCATACAGTTATCTAAGGGACTGATAATTAGAGCGGTTGGATTCATTGCTACAGGAAGAGACAGAATAACAAGCATGGGAGACCTCGTCTTCCTCTGTGAGGGCTGCTCGGGTCGAGGTGTAACGCTGCAGCCGCTCACAGCTATTCCCAGTTCCCAATTGACAGGAGGCGCTTGGCCTGAAACATTTCGGATAGAACCATTTACGTGGTCTTTGCATTCTCATTGTAGACACTTTATTACAGTTATCGCACCCTGCACGTTCGCTGACTTCCCACAGGGCTGCCACCAGGGAGGGACAAACAGGACTCTAGTCTGGGGCCCCAACAGAAGGGGGGCCCCTTCACGCTTCAGTTATTGGCTTACAAACCCAAGGGCGCCGTGTTGGGGTGGAGTCTCAAGGGGGCCCCAAAATTATGCCAGTCAGGGGCCCTGAAATTCCTAGTGGCAGCCCTGCCTCCAAGGCTGCTTGCCAGCGAGAATAACACTGGCACCAAAATCACCTCCAAATGGGGTATCTTTGGCTGGACATTTTGAGCACCTTTTTGTGGCAGTAGCTCAAAATAAAATATCGAAACCTACAATCCTCAAACAATCATAACAAGAAAATCTAAAATTGAAGTTAAAAGCTGAAAAAATTACAATAATTGTCTGTTGTATAAATATATTAATATAATAGGCAGCCATTGTGTCTCCGTATGGACGCCATGTACCCAACGTGGTTGGGCAACTTGACATGAACCTGCCTCCATACCAATTTAAGAACAAGATAAGTTCTCTATCGAATTTAATGTCTGCTACACCAAAAACAAAATCCTGTCTTTACCACTGATGTCAGACAACAACAAGATCACATAGAAAGCTAGAAAATCTGATTTCTTACCTCGTCAATGCTTGGATCCTTTCGGTGAAGGTGATCTTGAAACACAAGCTCTGTGGCACTGAAGATGGAATAAGATGATTTGATCATATAAGATATTTCCTTAAGATACTGAAGTAGATTGTCCTTTGCAATCAGAGGTTCAGTGTAAAGCATGGGGGAGAGGGACAGAACAGCTGCAGAAATCTATTAGCATGATTTTCATGGAGTATAGGCAACAAAAAGTGAAAGGACAAAGTTTTATATTATATATATTCTCACCTATCAGATTTGCAGCCTCTTAATATTATGTCATCTGTGAGGTCTTGAAGAAAACGGAGATATTTCAAGTCTTCTTCCCTGTAAATAGGAAAGTCTCAGTACAATGGAGGAATGGCAGGTTGGCACCAGTTTGTTTTTGGTGCAAGGTTTTATAATTTCTTACATACAGTGTGTCCACCCATATCCTGTCCACCGCCATTAACTTGAGAATGGCAGCAGCTATAGGCATAGAAGTGGTGTCTAGGTATAGTAAAGTAGTCATGCGCAACGCAATGAAACCACCTATAGCGCCACCTGGTGGAAAACAGCATTTTTATCTCGGAACGAGATAGAGAAAATAAGTGAATTCAAAAATTGTGGGGCATCATCAATTCAATATGAATTGACACCTTGCATACAGAAATGCTATGATATGACACCCATGACCCCCCAAACATTGAATGCTGGTCACGCATATGGCACTCATTTAACTTTGATGCTCAAAGTGGCCCCCGTCAGCTGTAATGCACATCTGGACTCTGCACAGCATACTGTATCTTGCTGCACGTTGTGCAATATGGTAGGTGACACGTTTGCACGAGCATCTGTGATACGTCGTCGTAGGTCCTGCAATGTTGCTGGAGGTGTCGCATATACCTGCTGTTTGATGTGACCTCGCAGAAAGAAGTCCAATGGTGTCAGGTCAGGTGAGCGTGGAGGCCGCTCCACACAGCCACTATACCCAATGACTTGTAGGAAGGTCTCCATGAGGTATGGCTTCACGTCCGCAGCCTTGTGAGTTTTACACGTTCTAATCATAGCATTTCTGTATGCAAGGTGTCGATTCGTATTGAATTGATGATGCCCTACAACTTTGTAATTCACTTATTTTTCTCTATCTCGTTCCGTTTTCGAGATAAAAATGGTAACTCTGTTGTTTTTCACCAGGTGGCGCTATAGGTGGTTTCATTGTGCAGCGCATGGCTACTTTACTATACCTAGACACCACTTCTATGCCTATAGCTGCCGCCGTTCTCTAGTTAATGGCGGTGGACAGGATATGGGTGGACACACTGTATAATATTATAGTCCAGAATTCTAGGATCGGCTATTCATATCCAAATTGTAAGGCAGAGGAACAATTTAATACTTTTTTTTATGAAGCTCGAATGCCTTCTTTAGTAAATTCCAAAGCAACTTACTAAAAAACATACTTTAGAAGATCCATCCAGACACTTGGTGTCACAAACCACCGGGGGGGTCACTCAGAAATCCCCCGCGCTGGCTACCAGTACGTCACAATCGGGGGGTAACAAGCAGGAGTCAACCCTCCTTTATACCTCCCGACCGACAGACAGAGCATGTGACGCGCTCTCTAGCGCCCCTCTTATAGTCAGGCCAATTATGGAATTGCCCGACAATAAGCAAGGAGGCCGCTATACTACTTATGCCGATTATTGAAGGGTCCCCGGTGAGAGTAGGGTATATATTCCCCCGACCTCCGCGGGCGGAATATATAATATCTTCCCGAATCTCACTGGCCTCCCCACAATAATCCTTGGCACAACTCGCTGCCACCAACCGCTTCACGGTAACTATTAGCCGAACACACAGACGTGGGATTCAAGATCGAGATAACAGAACAGCCCAAGATTAATTATATAATTTAATCGCCTAAAGCACACTAGAAACTACAATATATACAATAGGGAATCTACAGAATATACAGTTATGTCAGAGTACAGTTACAGATAAAGCATGGTTTACAACAGGTATGCAATTCAATCAGTTACCTTGTGCGTCTGGCCACAGGGGGGCGCTGTAGACCAGGTTTCCAGGAACTCTCTCACAGGTCTTTCCCAACCAGGCCCCCGAGCAGAAGAACGCTGGAAAATGGCCGAAGTAGGGTTATCAACCTGGGCAGATCCAGGTCCCCTCCTACCTTAGTGACCTCACAGGGAAGCACTGCCACTCCCCCTGCATGGATCAGAATTATCCAGCAAAGGGGATATTGGCCATAACTTTGCCTGGGAGCGTCGTAGGCGGACGCCAATGCTCTCATTGTGACAGTTATGAATTTAGCTACAGAACGAGGGGACTCATGACCTGTCTGCCAGTTCCCCATTGGCTGATATCACGCCTGGGGCATTTCCCAATGTCCTGCTCCCATAAAAAGGGTGTGCCGGCATCGTCCACATGCGGAGACACCATTTTTATGGTTGCCATATTTATCGGAAATATGGCTTGCGAGATATGAACCATTTTTTACTGGAGTCGTTCTGTCTGGCTATTTCCATAGCCTTGCTAACTAGCTAGCAGCCCCCACTACAGGGTGACGGCAGGGAGTCATCCTGTGTCCATTGTCCTCAAGCCACCTAATTTCCATATCACAGGACATGGCCATGGATTTGTTGCTAAACCAGTTGTGTGAAGGGAAGGGGGGGGGGTGACACCAGGAGAGGGCTTCCTGACATGACTTGAATGTCATGATTTATCGTCATATCTCCGGATTTACCTCACACCTCCCCCCTTTTGAGGGCGCTAGGGGGCAGCACACTCCGGTGTTCCCCCGTGCGCCCGTCCGCGACCTCTCCTTGTCGGGACAGCCCGTCTGCGTTACCGTGGTCACGGCCCCTTTTGTGGCGAATGGTGAAGTTGTATTGCTGGAGCGCAAGGCTCCATCGCAACAATCGCCCATTCGTCCCAGAGACGGTGTGCAACCAGCTGAGGGGATTGTGGTCCGTCTCCACGATGAAGTGGCGCCCGTATAGATAGGGTTGCAGACGCTGCAGGGCCCACACTATGGCCAGGCACTCCTTCTCCATCGTGGAATAGGCAACTTCCCTTGGTAACAGCTTCCTGCTCAGGTACAAGACTGGGTGCTCTTGGCTCGCAGAGTCCACCTGGCTGAGCACCGCACCGAGGCCGAAGTCACTGGCGTCGGTCTGTACTACAAACGGCCGCGTGAAGTCGGCTGCCTGTAGCACGGGCGGGCTGGACAGGGCGTCCTTTAGGGCCCGGAAGGCTGTCTCGCAGTCCATTGTCCAATCGACTGCAGAGGGCAGCTTCTTCTTGGTGAGGTCCGTCAAGGGCTTTGCCAGGCTACTATAGCATGGAACAAACCTCCTATAGTACCCAGCGGTCCCCAAGAAGGACATCACCTGCTTCTTGGTCCTGGGGGTGGGCCAGGATGCGATGGCTTCCACTTTCTCAGGCTCGGGCTTCAGTGTTCTCCCACCTACCCGGTGACCGAGGTACTGGACCTCGCTCATGGCCAGCTGACACTTTCCCGGCTTGATGGTCAAACCTGCCCGGTGGATCCGCCTGAGCACCTGTGCTAGATGCTCTAGGTGGTCCTCCCAGGTGGGACTGAAGACGGCAATGTCATCCAGGTACGCGGCCGCGTACCCTTCAAGTCCCTTGAGCAGGGTGTTGACCATCCGCTGGAAAGTGGCAGGGGCATTCCTCATCCCGAATGGCATCACCGTGGACTCGTACAGTCCAAATGGGGTAATAAAGGCAGAGCGTTCCCTGGCCTTGCGAGTCAGGGGGATCTGCCAATATCCCCGGCTCAGATCCATGATGGTCAGGTACTGAGCCCCGGCCAACTGATCGAGCAGGTCATCGATGCGTGGCATTGGGTACGCATCGGCGACCGTGACAGCATTGAGCCCCCTGTAGTCCACGCAGAACCGAGTGGTTCGGTCCTTCTTAGGGACGAGGACTACAGGCGAGGCCCAAGCGCTGTTGGATGCCTGGATCACCCCCAGCTTCAGCATCTCGTCAATCTCCTGGCGCATGTGTTGCTGCACCTCCAGGGAGACCCGATATGCTGAACGCCGGATCGGGGGATGATCCCCAGTGTCCACGTGATGGACAGCCAAGTCAGTCCTTCCGGGCTGGTTGGTAAACAACCCCCGGAAGGGGTGTAGGGTGGCCCACAGCTGGGACCGTTGGTCCTCCGAGAGCTGGTGGCCAACCTCCACATCCTCAATGGATCCGCCTGCCCTAACCTGGGCTAGCATATCCAAGAGGGTTTCCGCTTCTCCCTCCTCGGGCAGGTTGCACACAGGGAGTGCACATGCCTCCCGCTCATGATGTGCCTTCATCATGTTCACATGGAAGGGCTTCCGCCTTCCACGGGCAGGGTCCAGGGTGACCAGGTACGTCACAGGGTTGAGCTGCTGGTACACGAGGTATGGGCCTTCCCAGGCTGCCTGAAGCTTGTCCTGTGGTACGGGGACCAGTACCCACACCTCTTGACCCACTTGGTAGGTCCTCTCACAAGCGTTCTGGTCGTACCAACGCTTCTGATCGGCCTGGGCTTGAGCCATATTGTCGTGTACCAGTTGCGTCAAGGCCTGCATTTTGTCCCGGAAGCGCATGACATACTCGATAACCGACACTCCAGGGGTGGCCAAATCCCCTTCCCAAGCCTCTTTCACCAGAGCCAGGGGGCCCCGCACACGTCGCCCGTACAGGAGCTCAAACGGTGAGAATCCTGTTGAGGCCTGTGGAACCTCCCGGTAAGCAAATAACAGGTGTGGGAGATACCGCTCCCAGTCACGCCCATGGGAGTCGACCAACATCCTAAGCATCTGCTTTAAGGTGCCATTGAACCGCTCGCACAGGCCATTAGTCTGTGGATGGTACGGGCTGGCCACCAGATGTCGCACCTGGACTTGCTTACAGAGGGCCTCCATCAGCTGGGACATGAATTGGGTCCCCCGGTCAGTGAGCATTTCCTGGGGAAAACCCACTCGGGAGAAAATCTCCAGCAATGCGGTGGCCACCTTGTCAGCCCGAATGGACGACAAGGCCACTGCTTCTGGGTACCGGGTGGCATAGTCCACTACCGTCAGTATGAAGCGTTTCCCGGAGCTGCTGGGGATGGCCAGCGGGCCGACCAGATCCACAGCCACCCTCCTGAAAGGCTCATCGATGAGTGGCAGAGATACCAGTGGGGCTTTGGGGCGTGGCCCCGCCTTCCCCACTCTCTGACAGGTTTCACACGAACGGCAGTAGGCAGCCACATCGGCCCCCATTTTTGGCCAGTAGAAATGCTGGTTTAACCTGGCCTTGGTCTTAGCGATCCCTAGGTGTCCGGCCATCGGAATCTCATGTGCGATCCGCAACAACTCCGTCCGGAACGGATAGGGTACCACTAACTGTCGGTCCCTGGGCCACGCCTCCGGTGAACCCTGCTGGACCGTGGCCCGGTACAGCCGTCCTTGGTCCCAGACCACTCGCTCCGGGTCCGAGTCCGAGGGAGGCTGTGCCGCCTGCTCCTTAAGAGCTTTCAGGCTGTCGTCAGCTTCTAACGCTGCCTGAAACCCCTGACTAGATGTGGCCAGAATCGACGAGACTGTCACATCTTCAGTCAGTACCCCGGGACCTGTGTCCTGGCCTCCACCTGACTCGGCTGCCACTTGGTCAGAAGGGGAAGAGCTATCGGACCTCCGGGAGGCCCCTTGGCTTCCAGCACTCCCACTGCGGGTGACAGCGGCCACAGCCGCTGCGACCGTGGGTCGTGCCTGCTCCTCCTCCGTTCCTGACCAAGTCGCCGGTTCAGGCAGACCTACCTGGCTTCCTGACACCCCGGTTGTGGGGGAACCATGCACCGAGATCTTACCTGGGAGCACTTCCGCTCCTGGACTGGCCCCAATCTCACCTGCCTGTTCCCCCCCTGCAGCAACAGAACCCCGCTGTGAAATCTCTGGGGACCCCACATTTGCTGTGGTAGCCCCCACCCCACACACTGGTCCTCCCCCTGCAGCACCCTGCTCTCTGCTTATCCCTGCAGAGGGCAACAGATCCCAGCTCACAGGCTGGTTACTTGTAGAGGCATTGTCACACCTTTCTCTGACCCCCTCCCCTGTCACAGCTGCAGCTGTGTGTGTGTCTATGGTGTCTGTGCAAGCAGAAATATCAGAGTTCACTCCCTCCTCCCTTACATCATTCATAGATAACACATTAACATTGTTAGGAGTCATGTCAGTACGGGCTGACGGTTCAGCCCTTGGTTGGGGCCCAAACTGGGAGGTTATCTGCCCCAAATCTGTCCCAAGTAGCACGTTTGCAGGGATCCGATCAGTTACCCCCACCTCCCTCACCCCTCGCCCTGCGCCCCAGTCCACATAAATGTCAGCAACAGGCAGCGCCGGGTCAATGCCTCCAATCCCGGAGACAGCGAGGGTTTTTCCAGGGATCAAGTCTTGGGGGGACACCATCTCAGGCCGCACCAGAGTCACCTCCGAGGCGCTGTCTCGCAGTCCTATGGTCACAGACCGGCCGACGGTGACAGGTTGGAAGCTGTCCAGGGACCTACCACCACCCCCACCCACACAATACACCTTGGGCGGCCCTTGGGACGGGGACGGAGCCGGGGCCTTGGGACGCTGAGGGCACATGGCCTTGAAGTGTCCAGGTAGGTTGCACTGGTGGCACCGTCTTGGCTCTGCCACGGGCCTGGAGAGGGGAGTTGAGGGGGACACCCCCTGCAGTCTAGGGGCAGGTGGGGCAGTCGCAGAATTCATCTTACCCCCTCTCCAGGTGCTGCTGGTGGCCGCTCTCCTGGCCTCAGGGGCCCGGTTGTTGGTGTAGTCATCGGCAAGGGCAGCTGTAGCCGTGGACCCCTTTGGCTTCTGGTCTCGGATGAACTGGCGGAGATCCTCAGGGCAGTTCCACAAGAGTTGCTCCGTGATGAACAAGTCCAGGATCTCCGGTCCGGTGGAAAGCTGCAGGCCTTGGGTCCAGTGGTCGGCAGCTCGGGCAAGTGCCCGCCGGTGGTCAGCCCAGGAGTCCTTTGGTCCCTTCTGTAGGCTCCGGAACTTCTTGCGGTAGGACTCTGGAGTGAGGTTGTACTGTTGGATCAGGGCCCGCTTGATGGTGTCGTAGCCCTGATCTGCCTCAGCAGGCAAGTCCCCAAGGATATCCAGGGCCTTACCCCTTAAACGGGGGGTCAGGTATTTGGCCCACTGGTCCTTGTTCAGATGGTGTTGCAAGCAAGTCCGTTCAAAAGCAGTCAAGAAAGAGTCCAAGTCTCCATCCTTCTCCAGCACTGGGAAGTCCTCAACACGGACCTTTGGAAGTTTGGTGTCTTGAAGGTCACGTGCGGCTGATGAGGGCCGGAGCTGAGCTAGCTGCAGCTGGTAGTCACGCTCTGCCTGGCGCTCTTCACGCGCTGCCTGCCGCTCCGCAGCCTCAGCCTCACGCGCTGCTTGCCGCTCTGCCTGCCGCTCCGCAGCCTCAGCCTCACACGCTGCCCTGCGCTCTGCCAGGAGTGCCTGGTAGCCCTCCCGGTCTCCAGCCTGGAGTAGGGCCATAGCCATTTGAAGAAGGCTATCCGAGCCTCCCAGGCTCGGTGGAATGGCACGTGGTGATCTGCGGCCCGCTGCGGAGCCTGGTGCTTCACTGTCCATTGCAGAGCGGAGGGCTGGCATCTGGCTCGTTGAGGAACCTTGGGCGAGCTCCTCCTCATCTTGTCCATAATTGCCAGCTTGTGCGCTGTCCTCTGCAGAACGGTTTTCAGGCGTCGAGCTCCTGGAGGACTCGTGGGCAACCTCCTCATCGTCTCTGGCCTGAGCATCGGCCATTCCTTTGGCTTTGCTCCTGGTGCTATCAGCCATTGTTGCAGACTTTGGTCACTGACACAGAACTGACACCTGATGCCTCCACACACCTTACAGTATCTGCACTCTGACACTCTAGTGTTGAGCTGGTCTGAAGACCCCAGCAGCCACAGCTGCTGCAGGCAGTCTTTAGTGTCTGTGAGTATGGGTCTCACACTCACACACACTATTATCTCGATCCCACCGCTATGCCACCAATATGTCACAAACCACCGGGGGGGTCACTCAGAAATCCCCCGCGCTGGCTACCAGTACGTCACAATCGGGGGGTAACAAGCAGGAGTCAACCCTCCTTTATACCTCCCGACCGACAGACAGAGCACGTGACGCGCTCTCTAGCGCCCCTCTTATAGTCAGGCCAATTATGGAATTGCCCGACAATAAGCAAGGAGGCCGCTATACTACTTATGCCGATTATTGAAGGGTCCCCGGTGAGAGTAGGGTATATATTCCCCCGACCTCCGCGGGCGGAATATATAATATCTTCCCGAATCTCACTGGCCTCCCCACAATAATCCTTGGCACAACTCGCTGCCACCAACCGCTTCACGGTAACTATTAGCCGAACACACAGACGTGGGATTCAAGATCGAGATAACAGAACAGCCCAAGATTAATTATATAATTTAATCGCCTAAAGCACACTAGAAACTACAATATATACAATAGGGAATCTACAGAATATACAGTTATGTCAGAGTACAGTTACAGATAAAGCATGGTTTACAACAGGTATGCAATTCAATCAGTTACCTTGTGCGTCTGGCCACAGGGGGGCGCTGTAGACCAGGTTTCCAGGAACTCTCTCACAGGTCTTTCCCAACCAGGCCCCCGAGCAGAAGAACGCTGGAAAATGGCCGAAGTAGGGTTATCAACCTGGGCAGATCCAGGTCCCCTCCTACCTTAGTGACCTCACAGGGAAGCACTGCCACTCCCCCTGCATGGATCAGAATTATCCAGCAAAGGGGATATTGGCCATAACTTTGCCTGGGAGCGTCGTAGGCGGACGCCAATGCTCTCATTGTGACAGCTATGAATTTAGCTACAGAACGAGGGGACTCATGACCTGTCTGCCAGTTCCCCATTGGCTGATATCACGCCTGGGGCATTTCCCAATGTCCTGCTCCCATAAAAAGGGTGTGCCGGCATCGTCCACATGCGGAGACACCATTTTTATGGTTGCCATATTTATCGGAAATATGGCTTGCGAGATATGAACCATTTTTTACTGGAGTCGTTCTGTCTGGCTATTTCCATAGCCTTGCTAACTAGCTAGCAGCCCCCACTACAGGGTGACGGCAGGGAGTCATCCTGTGTCCATTGTCCTCAAGCCACCTAATTTCCATATCACAGGACATGGCCATGGATTTGTTGCTAAACCAGTTGTGTGAAGGGAAGGGGGGGGGTGACACCAGGAGAGGGCTTCCTGACATGACTTGAATGTCATGATTTATCGTCATATCTCCGGATTTACCTCACACTTGGCAAATGAGATTTAATGTTGATAAATGTAAAGTAATGCCCCTAGGATGGAGTAATCCCTAGAACAGGAGAAGGACTTGGGTATTCTCATTACAAATAAGCTGAGCAGCAGCACTCAATGTCAGGCAGCAGCTGCTAAAGCAAACAAGATTTTAGGGTGTATAAAAAGAGAGATTAGATCCCGTGATCCCAATGTATTGTTACCCCTCTATAAATCACTTGTAAGGCCACATCTGGAATATGGGATCCAGTTTTGGCTCCACATTTTAAAACAGACATTCAGAAATTAGAGTCAGTTCAAAGGCGGGCAACTAGACTATTACAAGGAATGGAGGCCTCCCGTATGATGAGAGGTTGGAAAACTTAGATATGTTTAGCTTAGAAAAAAGACGTCTCAGAGGAGATCTCATTTATATGTATAAATACTTGTGTGGTCAATATAAAGGACTGGCACATGACTTATTTCTTCCAAAGACAATACTAAGGAGCAGGGGGCACTCACTGCGAGTGGAAGAAAAGCGATTCCGGCAGCTAAATAGGAAAGGGTTCTTTACAGTTAGAGCAGTCAGACTGTGGAATACCCTACCACAAGAGGTAGTAATGGCAGATACTATAACAGCTTGTATATCAGGGCTGGAGGATTTCCTCAGTACACAACATTGCTGATTATAAATAATTTAGTGACAAAATTTGTGGAGGAACTATATGGTGAACTAGATGGACCGAGGGCTTTTTTCAACCTATGTAACTATGTGATTTTTGCTCTTTGTAAAGCCACTTCTGGTTTGCATATCCTCCTGCAAGCCACTTCGTCCACAATACGGCTGCAGATTAAGGGACACATGACAAGTGACATTTGTCAATGAAATCCTAACTTCCCCTGCATTCACACTTCTCCTGGACAGTTGGAGAAATTAGTGTGTGCTCAAAGAATTTTATGCTCCATCCCCTCAGGCCAGAAAACATGGACATTTGTTCGCAGATTATTTCCTTAAAAGAGTTCTAAGGCACCAATAACTTCTGCATCCGGAGGTTGAGCAGCTCTTTACGTTTCGCTGGCATCCTGGCAGGCATCCGTCATCGCAACGTCATGGATATGGACCTTGGTTGGCACCTGCCAATCATGCACATGTCCTGGCATCTGCCAACATAACATCATCAGTGCTGCTCACCTTCCCAAAGAGAAGGGAGCGGTGTCGGAGAATCCCTTTAAGGATTAAGGGGTAGAATTGATTAGAATAAAGGCTGCTTTACACGCAACATCGCTAGCGATGTTGCTCGTGAAAGCACCCGCCCCCGTCGTTATCGCTAAGGCGCGTCACACGGACTTACCTTCCTAACGACGTCGCTGTGGGCGGCGAACAACCTCTTTTTAAGGGGGAGGTTCGTGCGGCGTCACAGCGACGTCACACAGCGGCCCGCCAATAGAAGCAGAGGGGCGGAGAGCAGCCGCATTAACGACACACCCACCTTGTTGACAGAGGACGCAGGAACGTTGTTGTTCCTCATTCCTGGGGTGTCACGCGTAGCGATGTGTACTGCCTCAGGAACGACAAACAACCTGTGTTGTGTCCCATGAATGGGAACGTGTTGTTTATATTTCTTGCATTGTATATTTTTCCTCCTATCAGGAAATTCCTTATTGTTACTAGGTAGATTAAGACTGTGTGAATTTTGTCCCTATGTTCCTCCCTTAGTCGGCTTCTGTAAAGAAAGCTCCTCCCTTCTCCTTCAGTTTAGTCTAGAGAGGAACCATTGCTGAAGACATGTCTACAACCCTGTACAGATTATTCCTTTTCACCTGCCTTTACTTTGCACTTAATACAAGATTCTTGTCACACTGAACTCTAAGATGTACAATAGCAGTACAGCGCAGTGATGTGGGACTGAGAGGATTCCTGAAACTATCTGAGAAGGTAGTTAGCTGGTAAACCACTAGGGGGCGTAAAAGTGGACGAAACGTATGAGCAGGGAATTCCCTAGCAGAGGTAATACTAGTCAAGCCCACCAGATGGCAGTAGAATCGTCAGAAAGCCGTGTCACAACATGAGGTCTTGTAAGTACACAAGGGCAAAGTCTAAACGTAGTCAGAGGGAAGCAAATAGTCAGTAGCCGGGAAATCAGAGCCTAGAAGCGAGGGGGAGTGGGAAGACAAGACAGAATAAAGGTAAACAGATAAGGAACGAACAGGGAGTCAGCGGGAGAGACACTGATGGAAACAGACAACAGAGGAGGTTAACAGGTCAGGTGAACACAGAGGTCATGAGGGGGCAGGGCAGACAACAGGTCACTCAAGAGCAAAACACAGCAGAGCCAGAAGTATCACTGGCGAAGTCCAAGAGAAACAGTGCCCTAATAAAGCAGCCTGACCTCCAGAACGAGGTAGGAAGGATTAACCCCTAACATGACCAGCATCAGAAGTGAAACTAAAAAAAAAGGCTCAGCTCCAGCTGAGCCAGGAGTCAATCATGACAATTCTAGAAGAAAACTACAACATTTCTCCTGGTCTTTCTACAAGTCATCGTTGGGCTGAGTTAAAACTATCTGTTGATGCTTTGAAGAGTGAGTACAATCATACAGTTATCTAAGGGACTGATAATTAGAGCGGTTGGGATTCACAGCTTCTAGGAAGAGACAGAATAACCTGCGTCCAGCACCAGCAACGATATTATGAAAATGAACGACGTGTCAACAATCAATGATTTGGTGAGTATTTGGGATCGTTAGCGGTCGCTCGTACGTGTCACACGCAACGACGTCGCTAACAAGGCCGGATGTGCGTCATCAATTCCGTGACCCCAGCGACATCTCGTTAGAGATATTGTTGCGTGTAAAGTGGCCTTTAAGGCCCTGTCATACACAGAGATAAATCTGTGGCAGATCTGTGGTTGCAGTGAAATTGTGGACAATCAGTGCCAGGTTTGTGGCTGTGTACAAATGGAACAATATGTCCATGATTTCACTACAACCACAAATCTGCCAAAGATTTATCTCTGTGTGTGACGGGGCCTTGAGACCTCCAAATTGGAAGTAAGGTGCCTATAGAGTAGCCCTAGTCCTGGCCGGTCTGGTACTCAGTAGGCACGCGCTGCCGCCTGCTGTGTATACGCCAGGCACAGTCCTGTGAGTTATCGGCGCTGGCAGCGTTACAATGTGTCACCAAACTACTCGGCTATTCTCCTGTTTTATTATCTTGTTTACTGACTGTAATTTCGTATTATGAACTGAGCTCGTTACAAGGAAACAATAACGCGGCGGAGCGAGAATTGAAGGGATTTGACACATCATTACACATTCTTAGCTGTACTCTGCGCGGCGCTAATTAATCACCCTGTATGTGACTCCATGCGAGCCCAGACATGGCCGATTATTTAACTACAACTCCCAGCATATCCTGACAGTCTGTAGAAGTAGGTTTGCAATGGCTGGAGATCACTGATCCTATATATTATAGATGGACAGTTCAATGGTTTATTGCAAGTTTAAAACCTGATAGAATTGTAAGGTTCCCTTAAAGGGGGTGTCCACTTTTGGGGACTTTTTTTTTCTTTTACATAAATGCAAGGAATTTTGGCTAAAAAAATAAAAAAAATTGTAATTGGGTTTAATAAAAAACTTTTCCCCGTTTGCCTTCTATAGCCTCTGTCTCTTGCTGGCTGCAGAATGAGTTAACCTAGAATCTGTCAGTGAACGCATACTGATGATCCAATGGGAGGCGGTGTAACACTTTTAGCTGTCTTTTTGTGAGCCCCCCTGTGTCGCCCTGGGCAAGCCAGGGGACACAGGTTACAACACCACCACACCCCACACTCCAGGTAGGCACATCTGCTAACCAGAAATCCTTGTTGCCTTCCTCCAGGAGTCTGTTGATGCACACCAGGGGGTGGGCCAGGCGGTTGGCTCCGCCCACCAAGGAGCTCGCAGCTCTGGAGGCAGGAAGTGTCAGGCGGATTAGCCCAGGCAGGGCTTGAGTAAACATCGAGTTAGAGCCCAGGGAGGGCAAGTGTAAACACCTAAGTGAAAGTGAGGAGAGAAAGAAGTGGTAAAGGAGGAAAGCAAGTGAGGTGACAAGAAGGAAGGAGAGCCTGAAGGTCCAGCTTTGTGCAGGGCCAGAACAGCAAGGTCAGCGACGGCGGTGACTGTCCGGAGGGGGACCGTTTGGAAGTTCCTGGAAGGACCCCGTTGGCTGTGTGCCCGGTGGTCTGGAGCAGTGTTCCGAAAGACAGTCAGCACCAGGGCAGGGGCCTCTCGGACCCCGGCAAGGCTAGGAGTCGCCAAATTTGCCGAATCCGTCAGTGAAGGGGACGTAGATTCCCCCAACAACCAAGTCCCGATAGAAGGCAACAGTCCAACCTGTACAACAGAGGCACCGCCACCGCCAGGGCACCAGTCTCTGAGGGCCAGCGCCTGCGGGCAAAGTGTAGTGCTCCTCCGGCCCAGCTTGAAGCCGGGGAGCGGGTTACCGGTGGGGACCCATCGCAACCATCCGTACATACAGGTGCAAGGAAGAGGGACATCACCGTCACCTACCGGGGAAGCAAAGCAGCCGTCTGTGGGACCGTCCTACCAGCCGTTTGGTTTACCGTACAAACTGTGTCCAAGTCTCAGGCTGAGTGAGTACCATAGTGCCGCAAGGCACAGCGCTGCCCCCGCGTCCCTGCGCCCACCAGGCCCTGCACCTCACAAGCCATCACCGGGCCCCGGGATCACCAACCCCTACCCACGGAGGGGCAACACAACACCTGGCTGCTCCCCCATCACCATCCCCGGGATCCCCGCATTGAGCAGCGGTGGTGCTACACATCACCACAACCGTGGGTGGCGTCACGGACATTATCCCAACACCCCAAACAACCCCCTTTCACTCACGGGCGAGGAGTGTCGCTCGAGAAACCCCGGGATCCGGCCTACGGCTCGAGCCACCAGGAGCAGCTGCCGGACCCGAGCAGAAGGAGTGAGCGCGGTGTGCTGACACCCTCCTCCCCGCCCGCGACAACTTGGCGTCACGAACAGGATCTTACCGCTCTGCCGTCTGGTAGAGGTGCGCCTTGTTACCGCCGGAGGTATCCGGCAGGAAAATTTCAGAAGCCGCCATCTTTGGCGCGAAAAGTTCCCGCTCGAGCGTCTTCTCGAGCAGTAGAGGCGCGAAGGCCAAAACCCCGCCCCGAGAGAGGAGGGGCCGGAAAGAGCTAAGGGGGACGGAAACAAGATGTCTGCGCCCGACGGAGCCGCTGGAGGAGCAGTGGTCGCAGCCGCAGCGGCACCCGCGGATGGGAATGGGCCTGCCCAGGTCCCGGCCGGACCGGCGGGAGGTGCCGCGGCCCCCGCGCTTGCTCAGGTCATGCCGTTTTCCTTGCCCTATGCGCCCGGAGCTGCCTGGCTACCGCAGTATGACGGGAAACCGGATGCCTTACAGGCCTTCCGGAACAAGCTTAACCCGTTGCCAGAGCTGTACCCCCTGACTGATAAGCAACGTGCAGCGATAGTGCTAGGCCAGTTAACCGGTGCGGCGGAGCAGGAAGCGGAGACCTGGGCCGAGGGGGACCGGCTCTCTGTAGCCACCATCTTCGAGAAGCTACAGACTGCCTTCGAGACCCGGACTGAAGCTGAGCTGAGGATGCAGTTTTACCAGTGCCGGCAACGAGCTGGGGATAGCATTCGGGACTATGCTCTACGTCTGCAGACCGCCCTCCGCACGCTGAAGCGGGTGAACTCTATTAATGAGGCGGATAGCAACAAGATGTTAGTGGAGCAATTTGCGCAGGGGATGAGGTCCCCTGAGGATCGTAAACAACTCCGGCTGTGGGCCCTGGAACACCATGATGTGGACTTTGCTGTGTTAAAGGAGCGGGCTATCAAAGCACTACAGCCCCCAGCTGCTGAAGCTCTGGAACCCGTCCCGTGGCCCGTTGAGACAGCTCCCGTTGTGGCGGCCCCAGCCAAACCAACCTCCTTAATACCTGCAGCCTCGAGCAGCACCGTGGAAGAACTGGCAGCCCAGGTCCGTCGCCTGGACGGAGACCTTGCCAAGATCCTTGCTGCGCTACAACCTCTGACCAGATCCCAGCCTCCAGCACAGATACAGCTTGCTGACAGTCCCGAAGATGTTCCCTGGATGCAGCGGAGAAGCGCTAACAACCCGCGGAGCAGACCTCCAATCTGCTACAAGTGCCGTAAGCCGGGCCATTATTACCGACAGTGCCCGTTAAACGAGCAACCCCTGGGGCCCCGGGCCAATCCTCAGGAGTAGAACACCGTGACCCCCCGGACTGGCGAGACCGATATGTCGGGGCCCGCCCCATCATCCCCGTGGCTGTGGACGGCATACCAGTGATGGCTCTCTTGGACACTGGATCACAGGTAACTACCATACCGTACACGTTGTATCAGCGATATTGGGCCACAGACGAGCTGGCGCCTCCAGACAATAGTATAAATTTGATTGCCGCTAATGGACTTCCATTGACCCAGGTGGGGTATAAACAGGTGGCTATGACAGTGGGGCAGGCTGAACTGCAACACCAGGGTATGATTGTGATCATGAATGAGCCTAGTGATCATAACCCGAAAATAGTGCTGGGAACCAATGTGATGGAACACTGCATGGCTGATGTGTTGAACCTATTGCAACAGCTAGCCGCCACGGCGGCGGGGAGCCGGCAGAGGGCTGTGCAGCGTGAGATCCGCGCCCTGATGTACCGCCAGCATGTAAGCTCAACCGGAGGGGAGATTGGTGGAGTGCGAGTGATGGATGTTGCTCCATTGACTGTGCCCCCTAGGAGTGAGATGATGATCTGGTGTAGGGCAGCAGTAGGGCCTCAGGGGCGTGACTACCCTGCGATGATGGAGCCCATGCCTTCCGAGCACTGGCCCACTGTAGTAGCCGCCCGAGGGGTGGTAGACGTGAAGAAAGGGAGAGTGCCCGTGAGAGTGTTGAACTGTGGGGAGGAAGAAGTCAGGCTCCCCCGGTATGCCACCATTGCCAAGCTGCTCACCCTGGACCCTCACACTATCCAGGAAGCCAGTCCATCCACACTCCCACCTACCACCAGCACTTCCCCACACCAGGGGGACACCAAGGAGTGGCACCAACAGCTACATGTGGGCACTGATGATACCCCTACACATCACAGGGCGGGGGTACACAGAGTAGTGCAGGAGTACGAACAGGTTTTCAGTAAGCACCCCCTAGACTTTGGGCAGATCAAGGGGGTCCAACACCACATTCCCACGGGTGAACATCCCCCTATCAAAGAGAGGTATAGACCTATTCCCCCTGCACATTACCAGTGTGCCAAAGATATGTTGAAGAATATGAAGGAGGCAGGGGTTATTCGGGACAGTTGTAGTCCCTGGGCCGCTCCGTTGGTACTGGTCAAGAAGAAGGATGGTACCATGCGGATGTGTGTGGACTACCGGAAGATCAACCAGATAACCCATAAAGATGCCTATCCATTGCCTCGTATTGAAGAATCTTTGGCTGCACTAAGAACTGCAAACTACTTCTCGACCCTTGACCTCACCAGCGGATACTGGCAAGTGGCCGTGGCCCCAGAGGACCGGGAGAAGACCGCCTTCACCACCCCGATGGGGCTCTGCGAATTCAATAGCATGCCGTTTGGGCTGTGCAATGCCCCCGGGACCTTCCAACGGCTGATGGAGTGCTGTCTGGGACATTTAAACTTCGAGACCGTCCTGCTGTATTTGGATGATGTGATTGTTTATTCCCAGACGTATGAAGCCCATCTGGAACACCTGGCCGAGGTGTTCGCGTCCCTTGCCAAGTACGGGATGAAGTTGAAGCCCTCAAAATGCCATCTGCTGAAACCCAGGGTGCAATATCTAGGGCACGTGGTGAGTGCGGATGGTGTCGCCCCCGACCCTGAGAAGATCACTGCCATCCAAAGCTGGCCGAGGCCCACTACAGTGAGAGAAGTAAGGCAGTTTCTGGGTCTGGTGGGGTACTATCGGCGCTTTATAAAGGGGTACACGAAGATGGCCGCCCCCATGCAAGATCTCCTCGTGGGACAGACCAAAGGTGGTAAACCCGTCGGAGCCCCACTGTCGTGGGAGGACAAGCATGAGGAGTCCTTTTGCCAGCTGAAGGCGGCCCTGACCGGAGAAGAGGTCCTGGCGTACCCTGACTACGGGCGCCCATTCATCCTCCACACGGACGCCAGTAACGTGGGGCTAGGAGCGGTCCTCTCCCAGGTCCAGGATGGAAAGGAGAAGGTGATTGCCTACGCCAGCCGAAAACTCCGGCCGACCGAAAGGAACCCTGAGAACTATAGCTCTTTTAAGCTCGAGCTACTGGCGTTGGTGTGGGCTATCACGGAGCGGTTCCGGCACTATTTGGCGGCAGCAAAGTTCACCGCATTCACGGACAACAATCCGCTGACTCACCTGAACACGGCCAAGTTGGGCGCGCTGGAGCAGCGGTGGGTAGCCCGGTTAGCCAACTATGATTTCACCATAAAGTACCGAGCTGGTCGTGTCAACATCAATGCAGATGCACTCTCCCGGATGCCCCATTTGTCAGAAGAGGGGTGTGAGGATGACGACCTCGAGGAGATTGAGTTGCCTGCGTTTCACCAGCCGCCTGCTGAGAGGGTACAAGTGTGTCAGCAAAGGGTGGATCTGGACCCGCGGCCCAGTCAAGAGTGGCAGAACGCCCAGGACCAAGCGCCGGCTGTCCGCCTTGTCAAGACTCTGGTGGAACAGGGCGCCATGGGAATGGACCCTAGCGCTCCAGCCGAAGCTCAACGCTTGTGGAAAGAACGAAAACGGCTCTACCTACACCAAGGAAGGCTGTGCCGTGAGCTGATCAACCCAAAAACCCATGAGAAAATATGCCAGTTGATCGTCCCTCAAGCTGAGGTCGCTACTGTCCTGCGGGCATACCATGATGGTGCTGGCCACTTCGGGTGGAAAAAGCTGGAGATGCTGTTGAGGGAGCAGTTCTATTGGAGTGGGATGCGGGAATCGGTGGAAGCCTGGTGCCGAGAGTGCGGTCCTTGTACATTGAGGAGAAAGGACGAGACTAGCCAGAGGGCACCATTACATCCCATCGTTACCCATCAGCCGCTGGAGCTGGTCGCCCTGGACCATGTCAAGCTCACCCCTAGCCGAAGTGGATACACCTATGCATTGACCATGGTAGACCACTATTCAAGATTTATGGTGGTCGTCCCTGTTAAGGACCTAACTGGTCGAACCGCTGCTCGAGCGTTCCAGGCTTATTTCTGCCGACCCCACGGGTACCCCGAGAAGGTGCTGACAGACCAAGGCCCGGCTTTTGAAGCAGAAGTGTTTCACGAATTCTGCCAGTTGTACGGCTGCAAGAAGATTCGGACCACCCCGTACCACGCCCAAACCAACGGCATGTGCGAGAAAATGAACCACTTGGTCCTGGGACTCCTCAAGACGCTGCCGCTGGAAGAACGGAACATGTGGCCGGAAAAGTTGCCCGACTTGGTCGACATGTACAATAATATCCCGTCCAGCTCGACGAAGTGCACCCCGGCATATCTGATGAGGGCTCGGCCTGGCCGCCTGCCGGTGGATCTGGAGATGGGGTTGGAGGCCCCGGAAGCACTCCCTTCAACGGCAGAGTGGGAAAGTCGGAGGAGGGCACAGTACCGGCAAATCCAGGAGTATGTGGAGAAAAACCTCAGTCGAAGTCGAGAACAGCAAGAGCACCGGTTCAATCAGAAGGCGCCCGCAGGTCCTTTCCAGCCAGGAGATGTGGTACTGAAACGAAAGAGAAAAGCCCACAAGCTGGATGATCAGTGGGAGCAAGTCCCTTACGTCATACAACCCACAGAATGGGGAGATGGGAAGACCTACCAGATCAGTCGTGACCAAGGGAGCACCCTGGCAACAGTTTCCCGAGACCATCTAAAAAAATGCCCCCCAGCGTTGAAGGCAGAGGCTGAAGTACCGGTTCCTCCACCAGTGGAGAAGGCAGCAGAGGTAATCCACACTGTAATGGGTGACTTCCCAGCAAACTGGCCTACACAGAACGGCGCGGTGATCCTTCCAGTGATACTGTTCCCACAACCCGTGGATGAAGAAGTAGTGGAAGCGGTTAACCGTGAGCCAGAACCAATGCCAGTGCCCAGGGATGAACCTGCACCCAGCTCCCCTGCACCTCCGCCTGCTCCACATTATAGCAGGGAGGAGGAACCGATTGTTCCCTCTACCCCACTATCTAGCACCACTGACACCGGGCTCCGAAGGTCCACCCGTTCCAACCTAGGTAGACCCCCACTTAGGTACAGGGAGACCGTTCTATGAGTAAGAGGGGTCCGCAAATGTAAAAGAGTGTTGTGTGCTTGTTTGAAAAGTTTTTGAAAGTTTGCCAATAATGAAAATGATCCGAAGAAGTCACCTGATTTGTTGTTGATTTGCAACCGGCTGGAGCCGGCACCGTTGTCCCCGTGGGGACCGTTAAAAGTTTATGCATGGGAACTATCTATGGACAAGCCCGTGAACTCTGCAGGGCAACCACAAACGTTAGTGGCTTGTAAATATGTTGGGTACCGTTACCGTTTCCGCAGGCCGCCTCCGGAGAGGCAGGTTGGAGGGAGGGCCCTGAGCAGAGCAGGCCAGGGCCCAGCCACCAAAGGAACCGGTGGCTACCCTCTGGAGGGGAAGGACAGATCCCGCTCGGGTACCGTGTGCTGGACTGTGGGTCAAGGGGTGCTGCCTGGGTTTTAGGGGCAGCATCAGGGCCAGGTTACTTGGGTGGGAGAGAGCGGAAACCGTAACCGTACACCGTTGCAACGTTAAAAGTAAATGTGCCCCCCGTCTTGGGAAGAAGTTTATAAAAATGTATTTATGTTATGTTTAACCTTGTTATCCCCTTTTTACAGAAAAATAAAACCGGTGTAGGACGGCAGCCCGCGGACGGTCTGCATTTTGCTAAGGGGGAATGTGTTGCCCTGGGCAAGCCAGGGGACACAGGTTACAACACCACCACACCCCACACTCCAGGTAGGCACATCTGCTAACCAGAAATCCTTGTTGCCTTCCTCCAGGAGTCTGTTGATGCACACCAGGGGGTGGGCCAGGCGGTTGGCTCCGTCCACCAAGGAGCTCGCAGCTCTGGAGGCAGGAAGTGTCAGGCGGATTAGCCCAGGCAGGGCTTGAGTAAACATCGAGTTAGAGCCCAGGGAGGGCAAGTGTAAACACCTAAGTGAAAGTGAGGAGAGAAAGAAGTGGTAAAGGAGGAAAGCAAGTGAGGTGACAAGAAGGAAGGAGAGCCTGAAGGTCCAGCTTTGTGCAGGGCCAGAACAGCAAGGTCAGCGACGGCGGTGACTGTCCGGAGGGGGACCGTTTGGAAGTTCCTGGAAGGACCCCGTTGGCTGTGTGCCCGGTGGTCTGGAGCAGTGTTCCGAAAGACAGTCAGCACCAGGGCAGGGGCCTCTCGGACCCCGGCAAGGCTAGGAGTCGCCAAATTTGCCGAATCCGTCAGTGAAGGGGACGTAGATTCCCCCAACAACCAAGTCCCGATAAAAGGCAACAGTCCAACCTGTACAACAGAGGCACCGCCACCGCCAGGGCACCAGTCTCTGAGGGCCAGCACCTGCGGGCAAAGTGTAGTGCTCCTCCGGCCCAGCTTGAAGCCGGGGAGCGGGTTACCGGTGGGGACCCATCGCAACCATCCGTACATACAGGTGCAAGGAAGAGGGACATCACCGTCACCTACCGGGGAAGCAAAGCAGCCGTCTGTGGGACCGTCCTACCAGCCGTTTGGTTTACCGTACAAACTGTGTCCAAGTCTCAGGCTGAGTGAGTACCATAGTGCCGCAAGGCACAGCGCTGCCCCCGCGTCCCTGCGCCCACCAGGCCCTGCACCTCACAAGCCATCACCGGGCCCCGGGATCACCAACCCCTACCCACGGAGGGGCAACACAACACCTGGCTGCTCCCCCATCACCATCCCCGGGATCCCCGCATTGAGCAGCGGTGGTGCTACACATCACCACAACCATGGGTGGCGTCACGGACATTATCCCAACACCCCAAACAACCCCCTTTCACTCACGGGCGAGGAGTGTCGCTCGAGAAACCCCGGGATCCGGCCTACGGCTCGAGCCACCAGGAGCAGCTGCCGGACCCGAGCAGAAGGGGTGAGCGCGGTGTGCTGACACCCTCCTCCCCGCCCGCGACACCCCCCTCAGCTGATATATGGCTATAGATCACATCAAAGCTGAATGTGTGAAGAAACAGAGTCTGTAAAGCTGTGTGCACACACTGTGTTCTTGATGCGTTTTTTGGGTGCAGATTTGTCACAAATCTACACTGCCTCGCAAAAGTATTCGGCCCTCTTGAATTTTTCAACCTTTTCCCACATTTCAGGCTTCAAACATAAAGATAAAAATTGTAATATTATGGTGAAGAATCAACAATAAGTGGGACACAATTGTGAAGTTGAACGAAATTTATTGCTTATTTTAAACTTTTATAAAAAATAATAAACTGAAAATTGGGGCGTGCAATATTATTCATCCCCTTTACTTTCAGTGCAGCAAACTCACTCCAGAAGTTCATTGAGGATCTCTGCATGATCCAATGTTGTCCTAAATGACTGATGATGATAAATATAAGCCCCTGTGTGTAATCAAGTCTCCGTATAAATGCACCTGCTCTGTGATAGTCTCAAGGTTCTGTGTAAAGCGCAGAGAGCATCATGAAGACCAAGGAACACAACAGGCAGGTCCGTGATACTGTTGTGGAGAAGTTTAAAGCCGGATTTGGTTATGAAAAGATTTCCAAAACTTTAAACATCCCAAGAAGCACCATGCAAGTGATCATACTGAAATGGAAGGAGCATCATACCACTGCAAATCTACCAAGACCCGGCCGTCCAGCCAAACTTTCATCTCAAACAAGGAGAAGACTGATCAGAGATGCAGCCAAGAGGCCCATGATCACTCTGGATGACCTGCAGAGATCTACAGCTGAGGTGGGAGAGTCTGTCCATAGGACAACAATCAGTCGTACACTGCACAAATCTGGCCTTTATGGAACAGTGGCAAGGAGAAAGCCATTTCTCAAAGATATCCATAAAAAGTGTTGTTTAAAGTTTGCCACAAGCCACCTGGGAGACACCAAACATGTGGAAGAAGGTGCTCTGGTCACAATGAACCAAAATCGAACTATTTGGGCACAATGCCAAACGATGTGTTTGGCGTAAAAGCAACAGAGCTCATCACCCTGAACACACCTTCCCCACTGTCAAACATGGTGGTGGCAGCATCATGGTTTGGGCCTGCTTTTCTTTAGCAGGGACAGGGAATATGGTTAAAATTGATGGGAAGATGGATGGAGCCAAATACAGGGCCATTCTTGAAGAAAACCTGTTGGAGTCTGCAAAAGACCTGAGACTGGGACGGAGATTTGTCTTCCAATAAGACAATGATCCCAAACATAAAGCAAAATCTGCAATGGAATGGTTCACAAATAAACGTATCCAGGTGTTAGAATGGCCACGTCACAGTCCAGACCTGAATCCAATTGAGAATCTGTGGAAAGAGCTGAAAACTGCTGTTCACAAACGCCTGCATCCAACGTCACTCAGCTCCAGCTGTTTACAAAGGAAGAATGGGCGAGAATTTCAGTCTCTCGATGTGCAAAACTGATAGACACATACCCCAAGAGACTGCAGCTGTAATCGCTACAAAGTAATAACTTAAAGGGGATGAATAATATTGCACGCCTCACTTTTCAGTTATTTATTTTTTACAAAAGTTTAAAATAAACAATAAATTTCGTTCAACTTTACAATTGTGTCCCACTTGTTGTTGATTCTTCACCATAACATTAACATTTTTATCTTTATGTTTTGAAGCCTGAAATGTGGGAAGAGGTTGAAAAATTCAAGGGGGCTGAATACTTTCGCAAGGCACTGTATATGAGGGTTTCTAAGAGAAGATATCCTTGAAGAACCTCAGTACCCAACATCAAATTCAACATGGAGGGATCGCTACTGTCAAACTAATCTGATCAGCTTCTATGGGCAGGTAAGTTCCAGACTGAACAGGGGTAATGCCGTGGATATCCATTATCTGGAATTCTGAAAAGTATTACATACGGTGCCACATAAAAGGTTGGTACATAAAATGAGAGCAATGGGATTAGGGGAAAAATGGGAGTAATTGGATAAAACTGGCTCAGTGATCAGAAATAGGGTGGTTATTAATGGAAAATACTTAGATTAAGTCATAGTCAATAGTAGGGTACATCAGGGGTCGATATTGGGCCCTCTTCTTAGTACATTTATTAATGACCGTATAGAGGGCATACTATTAACAATTTAAGATTTGCAGATTACTAAATTCTGAAAAATACTCAACACAGAGGAGGATCATTTAATTTTACAGAGGGATTTGTGTAAGCTGGGGACTTGAGCTGAGGAAAGGCAAAGTTTAATGTAAATAAATATAAGCTCAAGCACCTGGGCAAAATAAAGAAAATGAATATAATGAATAATAAAATGAACAAATGTATGTACCAATTGGTAAAACACTGGGTTATACTGTCACTGAAAAAGACTCTATTATATGGGTGGACAGCAAACTCAACATTAGTGACCCATGTCAGGCAGCTGCTGCCAGGGCTAATAAAATAATGTGATGCATTAAAAGAGGCTTGGATGCTCACACCAAGAATATTGTTTTGCCGCTATACAAGTCACTAGTGCGGCCATACTTACTGGGTACAATTTTGGTCTCTGGTGTATAAGAAGAACATAGCTGAACTAGAGCGGGTGCAGAGAAGAGCAGCAAAGTTATTAGGGGAATAAGAGGATTGCAATACCAAGTCAGGTTTCAATCTTGGGGTTATTCAGTTTGGAAAAATGAAGGTTTAGGGGGGATCTTATTAAAATGTACAAATATATGCTTGGACGTTATGGAGTTCTGTCTAATGATCTTTTTACAGCTAGGCCTGCAACAATGACAATGGGGCATCCACTACGTCTAGCAGAAAGAAGGTTTCTCCATTATCACAAGCAGCAATTCATTACAGTATGAGCAGTGATATTTATGAGCTATTTTCTGTACGAACAATGAATTTATGTATTATTTTCTGTGCAAGCAGTACGATTATGGATTCTTTACTGTACAAGCAGTGAGATTATGGATTCTTTACTGTACAAGCAGTGAGATTATGGTTTCTTTACTGCAAAAGCAATGAGATTATGCATTCTTCACTATATGAGCAGTGTGATTATGGATTCTTCACTATACAAGCAGTAAAATTTTGGATTCTGTACTGTTCAAGCACTGTGATTATGGATTCTTAACTATATGAGCAGTGAGGTTATAGATTCTTTACTATACTGTATGAGCAGTGGGATTATGGATTCTTCACTATACGAGCAGTGAGATTATGGATTTTTAATTATATCAGCTGTGTGATTATGGATTCTTCACTATACGAGCAGTGAAGTTATGGATTCTTTACTGTATTGTCGCGGGCGGAGGAGGGGACGCTGCGCTCTCCCACTGCTCGGGTCCGGCTGCTGCTGCTGCTCGGTGGTGGCTCGAGCGGTGGGCCGGATCCCGGGGACTCGAGCGGCGTTCCTCGCCCGTGAGTGAAAGGGGGAAGGGTTGGTTTAGGTTTAGGGATATTGTCCGTGACGCCACCCACGGTTGTGGTGAGATTGGTGATACCACCGCTGCTCTGAACGGGGATCCCGGGAGTGGTGACAGGGAGCAGCTTGGATGTTATTTCTCCCCTCCGTGGGTAGGGAGGTTGGTTGTCCTGGGGCCCGATGAGGGGTAGGGATGGATGGCAGGCGGGTTACGGGGCCTGGTGAGGTGCAGGGTCGTGGGGGCAGTGCTGTGCCGCACGGCACGGTGGTACTCACTCAGCCAATGATGAATGCAAAGTCTCCGGTAAAACAAACGGCTGGATGGACGGGTCCCACAGACGGCTGCGGTGTTTCTCCTCCCGGCAGGTTGATGGTGACTGCCTTTCCCTGCACCTGTGTTTTGTGTACGGTTCCAATGGGTTCCCACCGGTAACCCGCTCCCCAGCTTGGATGGGTGCTGAAGGAGCCCCTTTTGCCCGCAGGCTCTGGCCCTGGGAACTGTAGCCTTGGCGGTGACTGTGTTTCCCTCTACAATTTGAGCTGTCGCCTTCAATCGGGTCTTGGCTGCTGGGAAACCCCGGAGGTTCCCTTCGCTAACGGATTTGACAAATTCAACGGTGACTCCTAGCCTTGTCGGGGTCCGTAAGCCCTGCCGGATGGTGCTGGCTTCTCTTTGCTCACCGGTCCGGAACTGCCGGGCCACCGCCCGTCCACGGTCCTTACGGTTTGCTCCAATAGGCCTCTCCTGCAGACGGTCACCACCGTCTGCCAACCTTGCTGTTCCGTCCGGGCCACACACCCGGACCGCCTTCAGACTGCTCCTCTACCACTTCACTTCAAAACTCATCTGAACTCTTTTCCCGCCTCCAGGACTGTGAACTCCTCTGTGAATGGGACCAACCGCCTGGCCCACCCCCTGGTGTGGACATCAGCCCCTGGAGGAAGGCAACAAGGGTTTTGTGTCTGGCTTCGGTGTGCCTAGCCGGGGTGTGGGGTGTGTTGGTGTAGTACCTGTGACGTCCTAGCTTGTCCAGGGCGACACAGTATGAACAATACAATTTTGCATTCTTTACTGTACAAGCAGTGTGATTATGGATTCTTTACCGTACGAGCAGTGAGAATTTGGATTCTTCACTGTATGAGCAATACAATTATTGATTGTTTACTGTACAAAAAGTGAGATTATGGATTCTTCACTATACGAGCAGTGGGATTATGGATATTTCATTATACGAGCAATGATAATATGGATTCTTCAATATATGAGCAATACGATTATGGATTCTTTACTGTACAAGAAGTGAGATTATGGATTCTTTACTATATGAGCAGTGTGATTATGGATATTTCACTATACGAGCAGTGAGGTTATGGATTCTTCACTATATGAGGAGTGAGATTATGGATCTTCACTATACGAGCATTTAAATTATGGATTCTTTCCTGTAAGAGCAGTGAGACTTTGGAACTTTTTGCAACATGATGTTGTAATCGCCAATTCATTAAACAAATTGAAGGAGGGCCTTGATGTCATTCTTGAAAAATATAATATTACAGGATATAGGTACTATGTTCTGTGATAGGACATTGATCCAGGGAACTAGTCTGGTTGCTGTTTGTAGCGTGGGGAAGAAAGTTTTCCCCTAAAATCTAGAAAAGCCTGAATGTAATTTCACAAGGCCTGGCTGCTGGTCACAGAGGGGTAATGTGAGGTCTTCTTATTAACCACCTATCCGAAATTTCACCACAGTTTTCGACCTGCAGAAAATCATTACAGCTTGTTGTTCATGAATCGTTATCTTTTGTGCAATTCTGTATTTTTCTCCATTTCCAGCAGTACCTAAGGCCTGTGCAATAATCAGGGATACAATGGATGACAGGCGCCACAGAACAAAGCACAGAAATCTGACTGGACAGTGAAGGAGATTATGGACAATGGCTGATTTATGTATCTCTTATGTGATTTCTTTGTGTATGCCCTCTAAATGCATTATGAGTATAATAGTCTATTACACAGGGCACTTATCCAGTCATGTCCATGACACAGGACAGAAAGCCGGCCATTAGTATGTTCTTTTATCACTTAATGGAGATAATGTTATGTGCAGGGATGGGGTCAGATTTATGAAACGGTCACAATGAAAAACTGCTTCTATTACCAAAGCAACCAATCACAGTGCAGCTTTCATTTCTTAGAATGCTTAAGAAAAATGAAAGCAGCACTGTGATTGGTTGGTATGACATTTTCAAACATCTCCTTTCTATTGTTGGCCTTCTTGGTCACCAGCCTGTTATGGAAACTTCTAGCTATAGCTAATGAAAGATTCTGAACCATATTTATCAGATCTGACTAAAAGAAAAATAAATGTCTCTGTTACCTATAGCAACCAATCACAGCACAGCTTTCATTTCACAAGAGCAGTATAAGAAATGAAGGCTGCCTTGTGATTGGTTGCTACGGGACACAAACTGTAACTGGACCTGGGTTTGAATCCTTTTTCCTGTAAAGAGATATTCCCATCTCTAAGATCCTATCCCAATATGTAGTAGGTGTAATAATAATAATAATAATATTAGCAAATATTTCCAGTTAGAAATGTAGTATAGTTCTCCTGATTAGCCATATCTCTTAACTCATGTGCAGGTCATTGCAGGACCTTAGGTATCCATGGTCAGGGCTGTATTTTGCCTTCGTGCTGCCCTAGGCACTTTAAGTGGTCGCGCCCCTTATTGACAACGTAAAACTGAGTTTTCGCACACGACATCTGTTTAAGGCAGATCTACTCTGTAAAACACTTTAAGGCTATGTGCGCACGTTGCGTACAGTTCACTGCAGAAATTTCTGCAGCGATCTGAAGAGCACATGTGTGCTTCTAATCACTGCACAAAATGTCCGTAGTGAGCGCCGATTCCATGCGCTCTGCCTGCAGCTCCTGCCATAGACAGAGCAGGAGCTCCCGGCAAAACGCAGGAAAGAAGTGACATGTCACTTCTTTTTACGCAGAGCTTCGGCAGTAGCCGAAGCGCTGCGCTCTAAAGCGCCATGTGCGCACGGCCCCTGCACAATCTCCATAGACTGTGCAGGGGACGCAGGACGCATGCAGTTACGCTGCGCTACAAAGCGCAGCGTAACTGCATGTATTTGCGCAACATGCGCACATAGCCTAAAAAGTATCAATGAGAAACGAAGGGCCCTAACCCCCCCCCCCCCCCCAATGGGGATCACCACGGGCACATCAAAACATAGCATGGGTATAAAATATTTCCACCACACCGTCCCCACTTATATACTGTGACTGTCACACTGCCCCTAATAAACTACACACTGCCCTCCCTTATAAATTATACCCACCACACCTTCCTCAATTATGAAATATGATCTGCACATTGTCCTCACATCATACTGCCCCCTCCTCACAATGTCCCATGCATGCTGCCCCCTCCTCACAATGTCCCATGCATGCTGCCCCCTCCTCACAATGTCCCATGCATGCTGCCCCCTCCTCACAATGTCCCATGCATGCTGCCCCCTCCTCACAATGTCCCATGCATGCTGCCCCCTCCTCACAATGTCCCATGCATGCTGCCCCCTCCTCACAATGTCCCATGCATGCTGCCCCCTCCTCACAATGTCTCATGCTTGATGCTCCCTCCTCACAATGTCCCATGAATGCAATGCCCCCTCCTCACAATGTCCCATGCATGCTGCCCCCTCCTCACAATGTCCCATGCATGCTGCCCCCTCCTCACAATGTCCCATGCATGCTGCCCCCTCCTCACAATGTCCCATGCATGCTGCCCCCTCCTCACAATGTCCCATGCATGCTGCCCCCTCCTCACAATGTCCCATGCATGCTGCCCCCTCCTCACAATGTCCCATGCATGCTGCCCCCTCCTCACAATGTCCCATGCATGCTGCCCCCTCCTCACAATGTCCCATGCATGCTGCCCCCTCCTCACAATGTCCCATGCATGCTGCCCCCTCCTCACAATGTCCCATGCATGCTGCCCTCTCCTCACAATGCCCCATGCATGCTGCCCCCTCCTCACAATGTCCCATGCATGCTGTCCCTTCCTCACAGTGTCCCATGCATGCTGCCCCCTCCTCACAGTGTCCCATGCATGCTGCCCCCTCCTCACAGTGTCCCATGCATGCTGCCCCCTCCTCACAGTGTCCCATGCATGCTGCCCCCTCCTCACAGTGTCCCATGCATGCTGCCCCCTCCTCACAGTGTCCCATGCATGCTGCCCCCTCCTCACAGTGTCCCATGCATGCTGCCCCCTCCTCACAGTGTCCCATGCATGCTGCCCCCTCCTCACAGTGTCCCGTGCATGCTGCCCCCTCCTCACAGTGTCCCGTGCATGCTGCCCCCTCCTCACAGTGTCCCGTGCATGCTGCCCCCTCCTCAGTGTCCCATGCATGCTGCCCCCTCCTCACAGTGTCCCATGCATGCTGCCCCCTCCTCACAGTGTCCCAAGCATGCTGCCCCCTCCTCACAGTGTCCCATGCATGCTGCCCCCTCCTCACAGTGTCCCATGCATGCTGCCCCGTCCTCACAGTGTCCCATGCATGATGCCCCCTCCTCACAGTGTCCCATGCATGCTGCCCCCTCCTCACAGTGTCCCATGCATGTTGCCCCCTCCTCACAGTGTCCCATGCATGCTGCCCCCTCCTCACAGTGTCCCATGCATGCTGCCCCCTCCTCACAGTGTCCCATGCATGCTGCCCCCTCCTCACAGTGTCCCATGCATGCTGCCCCCTCCTCACAGTGTCCCATGCATGCTGCCCCCTCCTCACAGTGTCCCATGCATGCTGCCCCCTCCTCACAGTGTCCCATGCATGCTGCCCCCTCCTCACAGTGTCCCATGCATGCTGCCCCCTCCTCACAGTGTCCCATGCATGCTGCCCCCTCCTCACAGTGTCCCATGCATGCTGCCCCCTCCTTACAGTGTCCCATGCATGCTGCCCCCTCCTCACAGTGTCCCATGCATGCTGCCCCCTCCTCACAGTGTCCCATGCATGCTGCCCCCTCCTCACAGTGTCCCATGCATGCTGCCCCCTCCTCACAGTGTCTCATGCATGCTGCCCCCTCCTCACAATGTCCCATGCATGCTGCCCCCTCCTCAGTGTCCCATGCATGCTGCCCCCTCCTCAGTGTCCCATGCATGCTGCCCCCTCCTCAGTGTCCCATGCATGCTGCCCCCTCCTCACAGTGTCCCATGCATGCTGCCCCCTCCTCACAGTGTCCCATGCATGCTGCCCCCTCCTCACAGTGTCCCATGCATGCTGCCCCCTCCTCACAATGTCCCGTGCATGCTGCCCCCTCCTCACAGTGTCCCGTGCATGCTGCCCCCTCCTCACAGTGTCCTGTGCATGCTGCCCCTCTCCATGAGCTCCTAATGCTGCTTTCCTCTTTTCCATAATGACACCTCCATGCTGCCCCATTCATCATACTAAGACCACCACACTAGCGCTTATGCTGAGACCCACACACACACACACACACACACACACACACACACACACACACTACCCCACTCTTGATATTGGCTCCCCCTACATTGTTCCACTCCATACTGAGCCCACACATGCTGCCCCTTCTCCATAATGAGCTCCCAATGCTGCCCCCCTCTTATTCTGAGTCCTTACACTCCCCCCCCATCGATATTGTCATTGCTCTATCCCTCAACCCTTGTCCTCTGTCTCTAGCATTGGCCCCTCTCTCCCATTCCCACAGCAGCAGCCTCTCTCCCCCCGCCTCCAGGAGCAGCCTCTCCCCCAGCATCAGCCTCTCTCCCCCCAGCCTCCCCCAGCATCAGCCTCCCTTCCCCCAGCCTCCCCCAGGATCAGCCTCCCTTCTCCCAGCCTCCCCCAGCATCAGCCTCCCTCAGCATCAGCCTCCCTCCTCATCAGCCTCCCTCCTCATCAGCCTCCCTCCTCCAAGCCTCCCCCTCCCAGCCTCCCCAAGCATCAGCCTCCCTCCTCCCAGCCTCCCTCAGCATCAGCCTCCCTCCTCCAAGCCTCACCTTCCCCCTCCCAGCCTCCCCCAGCATCAGCCTCTCTCCTCCCAGCCTCCCCCAGCCTCAGCCTCCCTCCTCCCAGCCTCCCCCAGCCTCAGCCTCCCTCCTCCCAGCCTCCCCCAGCATCAGCCTCCCTCCTCCCAGCCTCCCCTAGCATCAGCCTCCCTCCTCCCAGCCTCCCCCAGCATCAGCCTCCC
This sequence comes from Anomaloglossus baeobatrachus, assembly GCF_048569485.1. Taxonomy (NCBI): domain Eukaryota; kingdom Metazoa; phylum Chordata; class Amphibia; order Anura; family Aromobatidae; genus Anomaloglossus; species Anomaloglossus baeobatrachus. The sequence continues at coordinate 39,692,959 of NC_134355.1, read as the reverse complement.
TCCTCCCTCAGCATCAGCCTCCCTCCTCCAAGCCTCCCTCAGCATCAGCTTCCCTCCTCCAAGCCTCACCCTCCCAGCTTCCCCCAGCATCAGCCTCTCTCCTCCCAGCCTCCCCCAGCATCAGCCTCCCTCCTCCCTCAGCATCAGCCTCCCTCCTCCCAGTCTCCCCCAGCATCAGCCTCCCTCCTCCCAGCCTCCCCCAGCATCAGCCTCTCTCCTCCCAGCCTCCCCCAGCATCAGCCTCCCTTCTCCCAGCCTCCCCCAGCATCAGCCTCCCTTCTCCCAGCCTCCCCCAGCATCAGCCTCCCTTCTCCCAGCATCAGCCTCCCTCCTCATCAGCCTCCCTCCTCATCAGCCTCCCTCCTCATCAGCCTCCCCCTCCTCATCAGCCTCCCCCTCCCCCTCCCAGCCTCCCCAAGCATCAGCCTCCCTCCTCCCAGCCTCCCTCAGCATCAGCCTCCCTCCTCCAAGCCTCACCTTCCCCCTCCCAGCCTCCCCCAGCATCAGCCTCTCTCCTCCCAGCCTCCCCCAGCCTCAGCCTCCCTCCTCCCAGCCTCCCCCAGCCTCAGCCTCCCTCCTCCCAGCATCAGCCTCCCTCCTCCCAGCCTCCCCCAGCATCAGCCTTCCTCCTCCCAGCCTCCCCCAGCATCAGCCTCCCTCCTCCCTCAGCATCAGCCTCCCTCCTCCAAGCCTCCCTCAGCATCAGCTTCCCTCCTCCAAGCCTCACCCTCCCAGCTTCCCCCAGCATCAGCCTCTCTCCTCCCAGCCTCCCCCAGCATCAGCCTCCCTCCTCCCTCAGCATCAGCCTCCCTCCTCTAAGCCTCCCTCAGCATCAGCTTCCCTCCTCCAAGCCTCACCCTCCCAGCCTCCCCCAGCATCAGCCTCTCTCCTCCCAGCCTCCCCCAGCATCAGCCTCCCCCAGCCTCAGCCTCCCTCCTCCCCCAGCCTCAGCCTCCCTCCTCCCTCAGCCTCCCTCCTTCAAGTCTCCCTCAGCATCAGCCTCCCTCAGCATCAGCCTCCCCCTCCCAGCCTCCCCCAGAATCAGCCTCTCTTCTCCCAGCCTCCCCCCCAGCTTCAGCCTCTCTCTCCCCCCAGCCTCAGCCTCTCTCTCCCCCCAGCCTCAGCCTCTCTCTCCCCCCAGCCTTAGCCTCTCTCTCCCCCCAGCCTTAGCCTCTCTCTCCCCCCAGCCTCCCCCCAGCCTCAGCCTCTCTCTCCCCCCAGCCTTAGCCTCTCTCTCCCCCCAGCCTCCCCCCCAGCCTCAGCCTCTCTCTCCCCCCAGCCTCAGCCTCTCTCTCCCCCCAGCCTTAGCCTCTCTCTCCCCCCAGCCTTAGCCTCTCTCTCCCCCCAGCCTCAGCCTCCCTCCTCCCTCAGCATCAGCCTCCCTCCTTCCAGCCTCCCCCAGCATCAGCCTCCCTCCTCCCAGCCTCCCCCAGCATCAGCCTCTCTCCTGCCAGCCTCCCATCAGCCTCCCTTCTCCCAGCCTCCCCCAGCATCAGCCTCCCTTCTCCCAGCCTCCCCCAGCATCAGCCTCCCTCAGCATCAGCCTCCCTCCTCATCAGCCTAACTCCTCATCAGCCTCCCTCCTCATCAGCCTCCCTCCTCATCACCCTCCCCCTCCCAGCCTCCCCAAGCATCAGCCTCACCCTCCCAGCCTCCCCCAGCATCAGCCTCTCTCCTCCCAGCCTCCCCCAGCATCAGCCTCCCCCAGCCTCAGCCTCCATCCTCCCCCAGCCTCAGCCTCCCTCCTCCCTCAGCCTCCCTCCTCCAAGTCTCCCTCAGCATCAGCCTCCCTCAGCATCAGCCTCCCCCTCCCAGCCTCCCCCAGAATCAGCCTCTCTTCTCCCAGCCTCCCCCCCAGCTTCAGCCTCTCTCTCTCCCCAGCCTCAGCCTCTCTCTCCCCCCAGCCTCAGCCTCTCTCTCCCCCCAGCCTTAGCCTCTCTCTCCCCCCAGCCTCCCCCCAGCCTCAGCCTCTCTCTCCCCCCAGCCTTAGCCTCTCTCTCCCCCAGCCTCCCCCCCAGCCTCAGCCTCTCTCTCCCCTCAGCCTCAGCCTCTCTCTCCCCCCAGCCTTAGCCTCTCTCTCCCCCCAGCCTTAGCCTCTCTCTCCCCCCAGCCTCCCCCCCAGCCTCAGCCTCCCTCCTCCCTCAGCATCAGCCTCCCTCCTCCCAGCCTCCCCCAGCATCAGCCTCTCTCCTCCCAGCCTCCCCCAGCATCAGCCTCTCTCCTCCCAGCCTCCCATCAGCCTCCCTTCTCCCAGCCTCCCCCAGCATCAGCCTCCCTTCTCCCAGCATCCCCCAGCATCAGCCTCCCTCAGCATCAGCCTCCCTCCTCATCAGCCTCCCTCCTCATCAGCCTCCCTCCTCATCAGCCTCCCCCTCCCCCTCAGCCTCCCTCCTCATCAGCCTCCCCCTCCCCCTCCCAGCCTCCCTCAGCATCAGCCTCCCTCCTCCAAGCCTCACCTTCCCCCTCCCAGCCTCCCCCAGCATCAGCCTCTCTCCTCCCAGCCTCCCCCAGCCTCAGCCTCCCTCCTCCCAGCCTCCCCCAGCCTCACCCTCCCTCCTCCCAGCCTCCCCCAGCATCAGCCTCCCTCCTCCCAGCCTCCCCCAGCATCAGCCTTCCTCCTCCCAGCCTCCCCCAGCATCAGCCTTCCTCCTCCCAGCCTCCCCCAGCATCAGCCTCCCTCCTCCCTCAGCATCAGCCTCCCTCCTCCAAGCCTCCCTCAGCATCAGCTTCCCTCCTCCAAGCCTCACCCTCCCAGCTTCCCCCAGCATCAGCCTCTCTCCTCCCAGCCTCCCCCAGCATCAGCCTCCCCCAGCCTCAGCCTCCCTCCTCCCCCAGCCTCAGCCTCCCTCCTCCCTCAGCCTCCCTCCTCCAAGTCTCCCTCAGCATCAGCCTCCCTCAGCATCAGCCTCCCCCTCCCAGCCTCCCCCAGAATCAGCCTCTCTTCTCCCAGCCTCCCCCCCAGCTTCAGCCTCTCTCTCCCCCCAGCCTCAGCCTCTCTCTCCCCCCAGCCTCAGCCTCTCTCTCCCCCCAGCCTTAGCCTCTCTCTCCCCCCAGCCTCAGCCTCTCTCTCCCCCCAGCCTCCCCCCCAGCCTCAGCCTCTCTCTCCCCCCAGCCTCCCCCCCAGCCTCAGCCTCTCTCTCCCCCCAGCCTCAGCCTCTCCCTCCCCCCAGCCTTAGCCTCTCTCTCCCCCCAGCCTCCCCCCCAGCCTCAGCCTCTCTCCCCCCAGCCTCAGCCTCCCTCTCTTCCCAGACTCCCCCCAGCCTCAGCCTCTTTCTCTTCCCAGCCTCCCCCCAGCCTCAGCCTCTCTCTCTTCCCAGCCTCCCCCCAGCCTCAGCCTCTCTCTTCTCAGCCTCCCCCCAGTCTCAGTCTCTCTCTCTTCCCAGCCTCAGCCTCTCTCTCTTCCCAGCCTCCCCTCAGCCTCTCTCTTCCCAGCCTCAGCCTCTCTCTCTCTTCCCAGCCTCTCTCTCTTCCCAGCCTCCCTCTCTTCCCAGCCTCCCCCCAGCCTCTCTCTCTTCCCAGCCTCCCCCAGCCTCAGCCTCTCTCCCCCCAGCCTCCCCTTGCATGATTACAGTGGAGAAAAAGAGGCATCGCAATTTGCAACGATCAGCAACTAACCTGCAAGGAGCCCATACATTCTAGGCTCTGCCTCTGCCTTACCTGCTCCGGTGCCCGCCGCCCTGCTCTGGCTGGCTCCTCTTCTGGCTGGCTCCAGCTTCAGACGCGTCCTCCTCCGCGGCGTGTGTCATCTGCAGCTTTGGACGCTGCAGCATGGGGCAGTGAGCTGACTGTCGCGCCCGCGCGCCTCTGACCCCGGAAGTGCAGGCCATGGAACTTCCGGGGTTAGTCAGCTCACTATGCCTGGCGCCCGCCATGTATTTAAATAGACAGCAGAAGTGCGCCTGTCCTCCCTCCCAACCCCCCCCCGGAACACAGCCGAGTGTAACGGAGGGAGGGACGGGGGGCGGGGATGTAAAAAAAAAAAAAAAAAAAAAAAATTATATTTTTTTTTTTTTTTTTTTTTTTGCTGCCAGAAAGTGCCGCCCCCCGCAACGTGCCGCCCTAGGCACGGGACCACGGGTGCCTAGTGACAAATACGGCCCTGTCCATGGTTACAACCACGCATATAGTCACAGTTAGTTGCTTGTGGTTATAATAAAGGATACCTAAGGTCCCTGCAATGTCCTGAATGTGAGGTAAACGACATAGTGAATCAGGAGAACTACACTACATTTCTAATTGGAGGTATTTACTAATATTATTATTATTACACCTACAACATCTTGGTATAGGATCTTGGAAATGGGAATATCCCTTTAAAGATGCATTTAAAGGAGCAGATGTTCTGCCCTTAAAGGGTAATTATTTTCTCTAAGATGCTATTCCACTATGTAGTAGGTATAATAACAATATTAGCAAATACTTCCAATTAAAAATGTAGTATAGTTCTTCTAATTTGCTACTTCACTTACCTAATGTGCAGGGCATTACAGTACCTTAGGTATCTATGGTTACCACTTATATAGAGACAGTTAATTAGTTGCTTGTGTACATAACCATGGATACCCAAGCTGCAATGCCCTGCACATGAGGTAAGAGACATGGCTATATCAAGATAACTATTCTACATTTCTAATTAAAGGTATTTGCTAATATTATTATTATTACACCTACTACATATTGGGAAAGGATAGAACCTAAAAAAACTACTAAGGTCATTATTTGATGAAAAAGTGAAAAATTTATTTAACAATCAATGCTACAATTAGGACATATAGGAATATTCTAGCATAATACAGCATAGATTATAGCATCAGCAACAAACGCTAAGCTGCAATGCCCTGCAAATGAGGTAAGAGACATACAGTTAGGTCCAGAAATATTTGGACAGTGACACAATTTTTGCGAGTTGGGCTCTGCATGCCACCACATTGGATTTGAAATGAAACCTCTACAACAGAATTCAAGTGCAGATTGTAACGTTTAATTTGAAGGTTTGAACAAAAATATCTGATAGAAATTGTAGGAATTGTACACATTTCTTTACAAACACTCCACATTTTAGGAGGTTAAAAGTAATTGGACAAATAAACCAAACCCAAACAAAATATTTTTATTTTCAATATTTTGTTGCGAATCCTTTGGAGGCAATCGCTGCCTTAAGTCTGGAACACATGGACATCACCAAACGCTGGGTTTCCTCCTTCTTAATGCTTTGCCAGGCCTTTACAGCCGCAGCCTTCAGGTCTTGCTTGTTTGTGGGTCTTTCCGTCTTAAGTCTGGATTTGAGCAAGTGAAATGCATGCTCAATTGGGTTAAGATCTGGTGATTGACTTGGCCATTGCAGAATGTTCCACTTTTTTGCACTCATGAACTCCTGGGTAGCTTTGGCTGTATGCTTGGGGTCATTGTCCATCTGTACTATGAAGCGCCGTCCGATCAACTTTGCGGCATTTGGCTGAATCTGGGCTGAAAGTATATCCCGGTACACTTCAGAATTCATCCGGCTACTCTTGTCTGCTGTTATGTCATCAATAAACACAAGTGACCCAGTGCCATTGAAAGCCATGCATGCCCATGCCATCACGTTGCCTCCACCATGTTTTACAGAGGATGTGGTGTGCCTTGGATCATGTGCCGTTCCCTTTCTTCTCCAAACTTTTTTCTTCCCATCATTCTGGTACAGGTTGATCTTGGTCTCATCTGTCCATAGAATACTTTTCCAGAACTGAGCTGGCTTCATGAGGTGTTTTTCAGTAAATTTAACTCTGGCCTGTCTATTTTTGGAATTGATGAATGGTTTGCATCTAGATGTGAACCCTTTGTATTTACTTTCATGGAGTCTTCTCTTTACTGCTGACTTAGAGACAGATACACCTACTTCACTGAGAGTGTTCTGGACTTCAGTTGATGTTGTGAACGGGTTCTTCTTCACCAAAGAAAGTATGCGGCGATCATCCACCACTGTTGTCATCCGTGGACGCCCAGGCCTTTTTGAGTTCCCAAGCTCACCAGTCAATTCCTTTTTTTCTCAGAATATACCCGACTGTTGATTTTGCTACTCCAAGCATGTCTGCTATCTCTCTGATGGATTTTTTCTTTTTTTTCAGCCTCAGGATGTTCTGCTTCACCTCAATTGAGAGTTCCTTAGACCGCATGTTGTCTGGTCACAGCAACAGCTTCCAAATGCAAAACCACACACCTGTAATCAACCCCAGACCTTTTAACTACTTCATTGATTACAGGTTAACGAGGGAGACGCCTTCAGAGTTAATTGCAGCCCTTAGAGTCCCTTGTCCAATTACTTTTGGTCCCTTGAAAAAGAGGAGGCTATGCATTACAGAGCTATGATTCCTAAACCCTTTCTCCGATTTGGATGTGAAAACTCTCATATTGCAGCTGGGAGTGTGCACTTTCAGCCCATATTATATATATAATTGTATTTCTGAACATGTTTTTGTAAACAGCTAAAATAACAAAACTTGTGTCACTGTCCAAATATTTCTGGACCTAACTGTATCTAATAAGGAGAACTATACTACATTTCTAATTGGAGGTACTTACTAATACAGTATTATTATTATTATTACACCCACTACATATTGGGATAGGATCTTGGAGCTGGGAATAACCCTTTAATGAGTAGTGATCAATAATATAACAAATCCACTGAGGCTGCAGTTGTTTTTATAGTTTTTTATGCTAGCACTCATTGCTGTAATGGTTTGCTTTCCACAATTTCTATTATTTTCGGCAGCACATCCCTATTTGCATTTGGGGATATGCCGCAGATGCGTTTTTTGTCTGAAGATGTTCACAAATGGATTGTATTATCTATTGTGTACTGATTCTGAGTCATAGGCTGTATATTCTTCAGAGCTACATTCACAGTTCTGCAGGCTCCAAAGTGCATGCCTTTCAGTATTTATCCATCCATCCATCCATCTATTCATCCATCCATCTATTCATCCATCCATCTATTCATCCATCCATCTATTCATTCATCTATTCATCCATCCATCTATTCATCCATCCATCTATTCATTCATCCATCCATCCATCCATCCATCTATTCATCCATCCATCCATCCATCCATCCATCCATCTATCTATCTCTTCATCCATCCATCCATCCATCCATCCATCCATCCATCTCTTCATCCATCCATCCATCCATCTATTCATTCATTCATTCATTCATTCATTCATTCACTCACTCATCTCTCCATCCATCCATCCATCCATCCATCCATCCATCCATCTATTCATCCATCCATCCTTCCATCCATCCATCCATCTATCTCTTCATCCATCCATCCATCCATCCATCCATCCATCCATCCATCCATCCATCCATCCATTCACTCATCTCTCCATCCATCCATCCATCCATCTATTCATCCATCCATACATCCATCCATACATCCATCCATACATCCATCTATTCATCCGTCCGTCCGTCTGTCCGTGCGTCCGTCCATCCATCTATCCTTCCATCCATCCATCCACATTTTCATGAATCTAATACCTCCATACACTCTTTCACCTTTTTGGGGTCATCTGACTATTGGGCTGATGAGTCTCTTAATTAATTGCACTAAGAATATAAAATACAGTAATATCATCATTATTACCACTCACTTGTATTTTTCCTTCATGTTCCACTGGTTTTCTGCCCCCTGCAACCAAAATAAAAATAATAAAACATTTTCTTAACTGATGTCTGAAAAAAACAATAAACAAACAAAAAAAGAAGCATAAAATAGACAGCGCCCCTCTTGTAGTTAGGCTATGTTTGGTATTGCAGCTCAGACACATCCGTTTCATTTATAGGGGAGGAAAAAGCAGACCCTTAGCGCTAATCTCCTATAACCATGTTCTGATTCCATATCAATTGTTTCAGATTCAGTCATTAAAAGAAACTGTACATGTCATTGGGGTGTCTGACCAGACTATGTAGAGGGGCACACAGAGCCCCCAATGATATCAGGACACCGTGCCCCAATTCATTAGTCGTTTTGCACTTTCTTTTTTTGTAGATCAAGTTTTGGTTTATATTTTTATTTTTGCAAAAAACAATCACAGTAGAGAAACTCTGAGAAAAATTGCTACATATATAATTTACTAATAAAACATAATTACAATTCTTAAAGGGAACCTGTCACCAGATTTGGTGACTATAAGCTGTGGCCACCACCGGGCTCTTCTATACAGCATTCTAACACACTGTATATAAGAGCCCAGGCCGCTGTGTAGAACATAAAAATCACTTTATAATACTCACCTAAATGGTCAGTACAGTGCAGACTGGTCGAATGGGTGTCTCAGTTCTTCGGGTGTGGCGCCTCCTCTTTCGACCATCTTTGTACTCCTTCTTCTGAAGCCTGGGCATTCAGCCTGGGCATTGAGGTCCTGCGCAAAGTATTGTAGTGCGCCTGCGCAAGACCTCAATGCCGGCGAGTGTGTATGACGTAGGATGCGTCATGCAACCAGACTTCAGAAGAAGCAGGACGAAGATGGCCGAAAGAGAAGGCATAAGTCCCGGAGAATGGAGACATCCATCTGACCAGTCTGCACCGCACCACCCCTTAGGTGAGTATTATAAAGTGATTTTTACATTCTACACAGCGGCCTGGGCTCTTATTTATGTAGCGCCCCTGCGGTCATGCTACTAAGATCTGCAACCTGGTTCCTGGAGTCCTAGCTCTGGCTAAACCCGCACACACCTAAAACACTCACACAACACCACCCTGGACCACAAGAGGGCAGTATCAGAGGGTTGGCCATCCTATGGTGTAAAGCCTGCCTAGCAAGTGGAGGTTGCCTAGGAGGTGTAAATCCAACCCTCCTGTAGTGAGATCCCTAAAGGGAAGGGGAGGAGTTGGTGGGTGGATGAGAGAAGTCTAGACAAAGAGAGGAGAAGGAGGGAGGAGGACACCCGGCTGGGTGTCAGGTCTCGGTGTGAGGCCTGAAGATCAATCGCATGGTGTCCAGGGAAGAAGCAGCTGGCTGTGAGGTCTGCAGGGGACTCTGACAGAGCTGTGCACACAACCGGGTGCAGGCCAGGAGGGAGCCGCACCATAAGAGAAGTGCACGGAGGGGCCATAGCCAGGCCACACGGACAGAGCTGGGACAAAGGGAACCGGGAATCTGTCCCCAGCACCAGGAGAGTGTAACCTGGGAGTAAATTGTCAGTACCCTGTTTCACTCGGACTTTGCCTGTTTGCATTCCTTCCAATCTGTACCTCATCCAGCACCTAGAGGACACTGGGGTTCACCCTACTTGCGGAGGGGGTTAACATACTCGCTGCTGATTCCATCAGCCCCAGTCTCTCACAAGCAGCAGCGGCGGCTTCCATTCCCTTGCCGCACTACAGCAGTTCCGGGATTACTCGAGCCACCGACCACCTGGATCCGAGCAGCACGGTTGCCCCGGGGCGCGACATATACAGCATGTTAGAATGTTGTATATAAGAGCCTACTGGTGGTGGCCGCAACTTATAGGCCCCAAATCTGGTGACAGGTTCCCTTTAAGTAAAGAAATCAGATTCTGATCTCCATAAAATTCTATAATAGATGAAAACACCATGGTTTCTGTTTTTGTGGATTAGGTGCTGAATGGGCGATAATTTGCTAATTTAGGGTTGACCCACCACTGGTACCCAAACCGATCGTCAGACCACGGAATTTGTATTCCAAATGGGAAATGTTTATTTCCATTACAAAATGGAGAGGTAGGTAAGACGACCATTCATTCTGCATGGGGCTGCCATATAGCGAATGAATGGAGTGCAGGTGGAGCAGCACTCCAAATATCAATAAATTAGGATGTTTATTAGTGCAAAAATACAAATTGGTTATGGATTTTGCTCCATTTCTATCTACATACTCTGGGGTACCACTCCTATAGCTAATCTTTCTATTATGTTACTTCTATACAATAAATTAATGGTAAATAATATACTTACTGATCGTGGTGTGTGATTGATTTTTTTTGTTGGCAAATGCACATCTTCCTGTGACCTTAATTAATAAAAAGTATTGCACAGAATCAAGATCTATTACTGTCATTCATGCTCTTACATCATTAAAGACAACCAACCAGCAGGATTTTGCTATATGAAGTAAAGGCAGTGTGATACTGGCACTAAGACGCTGAATCCAGGCATACCTGGTATAAAAAGATCCGATGTTCGGTTGCAGAAATATCTTTAATCAATGTTGCGGAAAGGCACTGCACTTTGATTGAAGGGTGCATCAGGCCTTTGTGGGTTGGGTCCTCAGTGTTTATTCCTCCTACGGCGTCCTGTTGGCTTGCCCCTTTTTCTTTATTTGAATATCGCTCCGCGCCACCATTGCTGTTGTTGGCGGCGGCGCATGCGCATTGCCACAGTAATTCTGTCTTCATTAAAATAATGCCAGAGTCCGCGCATGCACAAACCGCAATCTCCGATGCCATTTTAATGAAGACACTCTGATGAAGACCATGAGCGGCATCAATGCGTGTGCGCATTGCCACACTAATTCTGTCTTCATTAAAATAATGCCAGAGTCCGCGCATGCACAAACCGCAATCTCCGATGCCATTTTAATGAAGACACTCTGATGAAGACCATGAGCGGCATCAATGCGTGTGCGCATTGCCACACTAATTCTGTCTTCATTAAAATAATGCCAGAGTCCGCGCATGCACAAACCGCAATCTCCGATGCCATTTTAATGAAGACACTCTGATGAAGACCATGAGCGGCATCAATGCGTGTGCGCATTGCCACAGTAATTCTGTCTTCATTAAAATGGCACCGCAGTCCGCGCATGCGCGAACCACGATCTCTGGCGTCATTTTATTGAAGATACTGCAGTGAAGACTATGAGCAGCAGGGGCACATGCGCAGATGTAAAAAAAAAATAAATTCTAATATAAATGCACTCAGAAAAGTTTCTGGGTAATGTACATTGCAATATTGATTGGACTAATAAAGGAAAGTCATTCCAATAATTAGATATTTTAGATAATTGGTGACGATGTGATTAAAATTCTATGTTCCAAAATCTTTCTTTAAGCATCTGAGCACTTAAGGAGAAAACCCTGCAGCTTCATCTCCCTCCTCCCTTTTTAGTAATTGAGCAGGAATACTACCTATAGGAAACGCTGCTGAAATGCAATGAAGAGGAGGGAAAGGGGACACCATTAAGGCAAAAAAGAGGCTAAAAAAGCCTCTTAGAGGAGTCTAGAAAAAGCCTGTGCAACATGGAGAAGCAGTATACTATATAGTATAAAGGATCTCTTGTGTACTGACATAGTGGCCAGCAACATGAGAAGTCAACATGAGAAACATTCCCTTAAAAATAAACGAGAGATAACATGACATAGTCATGGAGACATAACCAATTGATCTGTCTGCAATTATCGCTGGTCATACACATTAGATCAATATCAGCCCAACCTGACAATTTTGGCAATGATAACTTCCTAAAGTGTGAGAGGTTGTCCCTATGATAGATGCAAGAGGAAAAAAGGATCAGGCTGATGGAAGGCAACATGCCCCATCCTTTTGCTCTCAGGGGGTTCAAGAGCAAAAACTGTTGTCTGAATGAATTGTGTCAAGCTTTATATTTCCTGTGGACATTTACAGTATATATTTGGGTTGCGTGATAGTTACCTGTATAGCATTGTTGTATCTTGAGGGTTGACCTGCGCTGAGGAGGTTTTCTGGGAAATTCTCTTTGTAGGAGCCATGTAATACCGGTACTTTGAGAGGAAGGACTGGGAGGGTTTCTTCAGTAACCTCGGCTTGAAGGGCTTTTTGGTGTTCGTGAAGCTCTTGGGGTGTTTGTCCAGGAGATCTCCGCTGTAGGTTTGCTTTTGGGGATTGTTATATGGTTTCTTTCTTTGCAGACTTTGATTGATAGAAGTTCTGGGGTTCACATCACAATGTTCTTTTCCTGTATTTTCCCGATCTTCTCTGGCTGTGAGGACCGGGGAGTTGGTCTGAGATCTTGACTTGCCTGTATCAAAACGTTTTCCTGTTTTGTCCACTTGGGTTATTTTGTATCCGTTATTAACCTGCAAAATGTTATAGTTAATATTTCTAAACCAATATATAGCTTTACCTTGAGCAGGTTTCTGAGGCATTAAGCTATGCACACTACTGGTGTGATTTCTAGGTTAAGGTTAGATCTTGTATTGGAGTGGACTTTCTTTTGATGCTGAAAGGGTTAAGAACTTTTCCCCTGCTGGTTGAGATTATTCTTAGCCTTAATCACAGCCGCAGCATTGTGTCATCACCCCCTTCCACTTTATATACCCACTCCCTGCCGGTGATAGATTCTTTAAACTGACCACATTGAAGGAGCTTACCTGTGCATAGCTGTGGTGTCGTTTCAGTTGCAGCTGTGAAGTTTCCTGGTGAAGAAACCAAGGAGTGCTTTTCATTGTGTCTTTCCCCACCTGTTTGTCTTACCTTCCTCATTTTGTTTTATTGTAGTATTGGGACAAGTGTCTCACTGGCCTACTCACTAGCCAGGGTAAGTTCAGTGCCAGCAAGGGCCTAGGCAGGTGAGGGCGCATGGGGGGAAGGACCCATTTAGAAACACTAGGAAGCTCAGAGATCGGTCACAGATGAGTGTGACGTAGTGACACATCTTCCCCTTCCCTATTGCTAGGGCCTTCCATTACATCTTCCTTGGTTTTCACTCTGTTTTGCGCTGCACGTCGGGCATTCCCTCGCCTCGGTGTAACAGAGTGGCTCTCTATGTAGAGTGGTTTCCTCTTTGCTTCTATTCCTTCATCCGGGACAACCACAAATTTAACCTTCCCACCATGATGTACAGTACAGTGAGATGGCACACCACATTGGCTGATATGCTTGTCCCTTACCTACAATGTCACCAACTCTAAACAATATGGAGCTTCTCATACCCCCCTCCGAGTGGAGGAAATGTGGACATCAATTACTCTGGGACCTACACTACCCCTCATGCACACTCCTCTCCACGTCTACATGACCTACACTACCCCTCATGCACACTCCTCTCCACGTCTACATGACCTACACTACCCCTCATGCACACTCCTCTCCACGTCTACATGACCCACACTACCCCTCATGCACACTCCTCTCCACGTCTACATGACCTACACTACCCCTCATGCACACTCCTCTCCACGTCTACATGACCCACACTACCCCTCATGCACACTCCTCTCCACGTCTACATGACCTACACTACCCCTCATGCACACTCCTCTCCACGTCTACATGACCTACACTACCCCTCATGCACACTCCTCTCCACGTGTACATGACCTAGGCTACAGCTCATGCACACTCCTCTCCACGTCTATATGACCTACACTACCCCTCATGCACACTCCTCTCCACGTCTACATGACCTACACTACCCCTCATGCACACTTCTCTCCACGTCTACATGACCTACACTACCCCTCATGCACACTCCTCTCCACGTCTACATGACCTACACTACCCCTCATGCACACTCCTCTCCACGTCTACATGACCTACACTACCCCTCATGCACACTCCTCTCCACGTCTACATGACCTACACTACCCCTCATGCACACTCCTCTCCACGTCTACATGACCTACACTACCCCTCATGCACACTCCTCTCCACGTCTACATGACCTAGGCTA